>NC_140998.1:135179239-135516012 GCF_052327205.1 Somniosus microcephalus
GGTTGGAGGTCGGACTATACTGAATACAATATTATTACACTGTGCTTATATACCGGTGTGGTCACCACCGGTATTACGTATACAGCAGCCAAAGAAAGTAGTACCTTTCTTAAGGTGGACCAGGCTTAAGTTCTCTTAAGGTGGAACAGGTTACATACACCACAATCCTCCCTTTTTAGCTTAACAGTCATATCCCCAAATAAACATAACATATACCAATATATAACTTCAGGTATACAGTTCAAAGGTTCAGTCTCTCAGGAGGCTTTCTGATTCGGCTTGGATAACGCCTTTCAGTGGTCTCTGATTCTTGTTGTTGAGGTGCCTCCTCTAGTTGGTTGCCAATGTATTGGGTGTCATCATCATCAAATACATTCTCGGCCGAGGTAGATGCTTCAGGTTCATGAACGTCTTCCACAGCTGTCTCTGTCACAACCATGGGTTCGACCCTTGCTCTCGACTCTACCAGTTGATCCGCATGACGCCTTATCACATTATGACCAATATCTACGGTATACATCAGAGGTCCTTGTCTGGCCCGGATTGTTCCGGACTGCCATTTGTCGTTTCCATAGCCCCTTGCCATCACTGGTTGTCCTACGTCGAAAGTTCGAGTGGTCTTGCTGTTAATATGCCGAAACTGTTTGTTTTCCACTTCCCTCCGCACATTTGGTTTTAACAAGTCCAACTTGGACCGCAACCTCCTGTTATAAAACATCATAGCAGGACTTTGGTTAGTCACGGCATGATCGGCATTTCTATATGACATCAGGAACTTATCGACCTTGTGTTGCAGCGGAATCTGATCATCATTCATGGCCTTAATAGCCTTTTTGAATGTCTGGACAAATCTTTCAGCCAACCCGTTTGTCGCCGGATGATATGGGGCAGAGGTATAATGTTTAACTCCATTCTTCTTTAAGAATTGTTGGAATTCTTCCGATACAAACTGTGGTCCGTTGTCCGAACAGATCTGTTCTGGCAATCCGTTCCTTGCGAATATTGTTCTTAACACCGCAATTGTCTTTTCTGAAGTAGTGGTATTCATCTTGATGACTTCTGGCCATTTGGAATGTGCGTCCACCGCGATTAGGAACATGGAGTCCATGAATGGACCAGCAAAGTCAATGTGTACGCGTTGCCATGGGGCTGAAGGCCATTCCCATGGGTGTAGCGGTGCTATCGGAGGTGCATTTTGCACTTTTTGACACCCAGCGCAGCTTTTCGTTAACTCCTCAATCTGTTGGTCAATACCCGGCCACCATACGTAAGCCCTAGCAAGACTTTTCATTTTAACTCCCCCCAGATGACCTTCATGTAGTTCTTTTAAAACTCTTTCCCTTAACTTGGGAGGAATAATCACTCTTGTCCCGTACATCAAAGTACCATGGCAGACGGACAGCTGGTCTCGCCTTGCCGAGAATGCCGGTAACAGAGGATCACCCCGTGTTGGCCATCTTTTCACTGTCACCTCGTAGACTCTGGACAGTGTCGGGTTGTTCCTGGTTTCTCTTTCAATACTTGCGTTGGTGACAGGTAAACACTCAATAATGGTCGAATGAAATAACTCAACAGGGTCAACTTCCGTCGTGTCTTCATCTTCAGGTAGTGGCAGGCGCGACAGGCCATCAGCATTGCCATGCTGTTTCGTACCTTTGAATTCTATCTGATATTGATGTGCCCCTAAGAAAAGAGACCATCTCTGGAGACGCTGTGCTGTCATCACCGAAACACCCTTCTTAGGGTTAAAAATGGACACCAACGGTTGATGGTCCGTCAGAAGTGTGAATTTTTGGCCCTGTAGGTAATGATTAAACTTCTTCACTCCCCATACAAGGCTAAAGGCCTCCCTATCGATCTGCGCATAGTTGCGCTCAGCGGAGGTCAATGATCTGGATGCAAACGCGACTGGCCTTTCCGTGCCATTTGGCAATTTATGTGAGAGTACTGCCCCAATACCATATGGAGAAGCATCACAAGCCAACCGAATAGGCAGTGTCGGGTTGAAGTGAACCAACACTTCCTCTGAGGTGATCAATTCTTTGCTTTTGCGAAATGCCTTCTTACAGTTTTCGCCCCAGTCCCATGGTACCCTTTTCTGTAAAAGAGCGTTCAACGGATGCAGCACCATGGATAGATTTGGCAGAAATTTATGGTAATAGTTAATTAATCCTAGAAACGACCTCAACTGAGAGACATTCTCCGGAGCGGGAGCCTTTACAACTGCCGCTATCTTGTCAGGAGACTTATGAAGCCCCTCCCGGTCAATGACATGACCACAGTACGAGATCCGCTTCTGGAAGAATTCACATTTCTGCCGATTTACTCTAAGTCCATACTCTTTCAGTCTGTTGAGCACCAGTTCCAAGTTAGCGAGATGCTGTTCATCACCATCACCTGTGATCAGAATGTCGTCCAGGTAACATGTGTGCCTGGAATTCCCTGTAATACCTGCTCCATGGCCCTCTGCCAAATTGCTGGAGCCGATGCCACACCAAAAACCAGCCTATTGTACCGGTACAACCCTCGATGCGTGTTGATCGTGAGGTATTGGCGTGACTCTTCTTCAACCTCCATCTGCAAGTACGCCTGCGCCAGGTCTATCTTGGTGAAGTGTTTCCCGCCAGACAGTGAAGCGAAAATATCCTCAATCCGTGGAAGCGGATACTGCACCGTGTGAAGCACCGGATTAACGGTGATCTTGAAATCTCCACAGATGCGAACCTTCCCTGGATCTCCTGGCTTATTGTTCGCAGGACATTTCATAACGGGAACAATGGGCGTAGCCCACTCACTCCAATCTACTTTAGACAGTACCCCTGAACGTTCTAGTGCTTCCAGCTCCGCTTCAACCGCAGGTCGTATTGCATAGGGTACCGGTATGGCTTTAAAAAATTTTGGTTGTGCATGTTCATCAATCTTGATGTTTGCCGTAATTCCTCTCAGTGTTCCCAGTCCCGGCTGCAACACCTCTTTAGCCTCATCCAATATTCTGGACAATCGTTTAGGTTTGACAGCTGTTTCCCCGGAATCTACCGTTAGTGCTTTCAAGGAGTGCCAGTCCATATTCATTTTCCTAATCCACTCCCGTCCTAGTAGTGGTGGACCTCCTTCAGGTAGCACATATAAGTCCATTACTTGGCTTCCTTCGCCCTTGTGGACCACTTCTACCTCTATTTTTCCGATGGGGTACACTCTTTGCCCCGTGTACGTTTTCAATATAATCTCCGTAACCTGTAAGGGAATATGTTGGAATAACCTTCTGTAATCATTCTTATTCATGACCGTCAATGCTGATCCAGTGTCCAATTCCATTTTTACTTGGACTCCTGCTATCTTAAGAGTGACCCAAATTGTCTGGAGGTCTGTATCCTTACCAACGTTGTGTATTCTTAAGCTATCCAGTTCATTACTGCTAGCGTCTGAATCTGACTTCTGTTCGGTCAAACTGTTCTTTGTCACCTTGTGTACCTTTGCATATTTTCCTTGCGGTGACGTTTTATTGCTGGTCTTCTTTCCTGACCGGCATACTTTAGCTATGTGGCCAAGCCTGCCACACGTTCTGCATTCTTGGTTTTTAAACCAACACTGGTTCTGATCGTGCGTTGTCTTTCCACAACGATAACATTTGACAGAACTCAAACCCAATTTGTTTGTACCGAGTTCCGGTGGCCGTAGCTGCATTACTGCCCTGCCTCTTGCTGCGGCCTCGTGTGCTGCTGCCATAGTGACCGCCTTCTCGAGAGACAGCTCATTCTCCTCGAGCAGTCACCTTTGTGTATCCTGTTTAAATAAACCACACACAAATCTATCTCGAAGTGCCTCTGTCAGTCCCGTTCCAAACTGACAATATTTTGCTAGCTTACATAATTCCATCAAATATTCAGCATTGCTTTCATTTTGCAGCTGTCTTCTATCGTAAAATTTAAATCGTTCCGCTAGCATCAGCGGCGTGGGGCTAAGATGATTTTTTTAGGACAGTAACAATCTGTTCGAACGTCTTATCCGCCGGTTCATCTGGTGATAACAGGTGTTTCAATTGCCCGTATGTCTTCGCACCCATTAAGTTTAGTAATGTTAGTGCTTTATCTGTCTCAGGGATTTTATTTGCCTTACAATAGTTTTGTATGCGTTCTACATACATAGCCCAGTCTTCTATATCACTGTCGAAGGCATTAATGTTCCCATGTTTAGGCATCGTAGCAATTTATCGTATTTTTAATGTTATCTAAGATGGCGGCTTCCCGCTCTTGCCGTCGTCCTCCGCCCACAAAATGGCGGTTTTCCAGCGCTTGGCGGTCTTCACCCGTCCCCCGACGCTGTCTCCGCTTCACCGCGGCTCTCGCGCCTTCAGTTTCCCCAGACGCTGCGCCTTTAGCCCGAATGCGGCCCTTATCTCCGGTCGCGATCGATGTCCCGCGCTGCGCCTCTCGCTCGAAAACGGCCCGGCCCTTATCTCTGGTCGCGATCGACCTCACCGCCCTTATTCCTCCGTCTTCCCAGCCCCGTCTGTACAGCCAACGCGGTTGACTTTGTGTCGCGTCGCTGCCCGGCTTACCCACCACGAGGTAGTAGAAGAAGCTGACAGTCGCTGATGGAGGCTTCGAGGTCAGGATGTCTTCTGCACTCCGGTTGCTCAATGCCTGCCGCTCGACGTGTCTTCCCGTAGGTGATGAGGGTGGAAACCTTTCTTCGACGTCCTGTCTGTGGACGAAGTCGCCGTGGAAATTACTGCAGCAGGGTAAGAATCGGACTCGTCGCCCCTGTTAAGTCTGTGTGTTATAGTGAGAATTACTACACAGACCACAAGAGTAAATTCAACAGGTCTTTACTGGTTGGAGGTCGGACTATACTGAATACAATATTATTACACTGTGCTTATATACTGGTGTGGTCACCACCGGTATTACGTATACAGCAGCCAAAGAAAGTAGTACCTTTCTTAAGGTGGACCAGGCTTAAGTTCTCTTAAGGTGGAACAGGTTACATACACCACAGGGGGGGAGAGAATGGGGGGAGAGAAGGGGGGTAGAGAAGGGGGGGAGAGAAGGGGGGAGGGGGGAGAGAAGGGGGGGAGGGGGGAGAGAAGGGCAGGGGAGGGGGAGAGAAGGGGGAGGGGGGAGAGAAGTGGGGAGGGGGGGAGAGAAGGGGGGAGGGGGGGAGAGAAGGGGGGGAGGGGGGAGAGAAGGCAGGGAGGGGGGGAGAGAAGGGGGGAGAGAAGGGGGGAGGGGGGAGAGAAGGGGGGAGGGGGGGAAGGGGGGCAGAGAAGGGGGGAGGGGGAGAGTAGGGGGGGAGAGAAGGGGGGAGGGGGGGAGAGAAGGGGGGAGGGGGGAGAGAAGGGGGAGGGGGAGAGAAGGGGGGAGGGAGGGAGAGAAGGGCGGGGGAGGGGGAGAGAAGGGGGGAGGGGGGAGAGAAGGGGGGAGGGGGGAGAGAAGGGGGAGGGGTGGAGAGAAGGGGGAGAGAAGGGGGGGAGGGGGGAGAGAGAAGGGGGGAGGGGGGAGAGAAGGGGGGAAGGGGGGCAGAGAAGGGGGAGGGGGGAGAGTAGGGGGGAGGGGGGAGGGAAGGTGGTGAGGGGGGGGCGAGAAGGGGGAGAAGGGGGGAGGGGGGGAGAGAAGGGGGGAGGGGGGAGAGAGAAGGGGGGGAGGGGGGGAGAGAAGGGCGGAGGGGGGGAGAGAAGGGGGGAGGGGGGAGAGAAGGGGAGGGAGGGGGGAGAGGAGGGGGGAGGGGGGAGTGAAGGGGGGAGGGGGGAGAGAAGTGGGGAGGGGGGGAGAGAAGAGGGGGAGAGAAGGGGGGGAGAGAGTGGGGGAGGGGGGGAGCGAAGGGGGGGAGGGGGGAGCGAAGGGGGGAGAGAAGGGGCGAGGGGGGAGAGAAGGGGGAGTGGGGAGAGAAGGGGGGAGGGGGGAGAGGAGGGGGGAGAGAAGGAGGGAGAGATGGGGGAGAGAGAAGGGGGGAGGGGGGAGAGAAGGGGGAGAGGGGTGGAGAGAAGGGGGAGGGGGGACAGAAGGGGTGGAGGGAAGGAGAGAAGGGGGGAGAGAAGGGAGGGAGAGAAGGGGGGAGAAGGGAGGAGGGGGGGAGAGAAGTGGGGGAGGGGGGAGGGGGGAGAGAAGGGGCGGAGGGGGGAGAGAAGGGGGGGAGGGGGGAGAGAAGGGGGGGAGGGGGAGAGAAGGGGGGGAGAGAAGGGGGGGAGGGGAGGAGAGAAGGGGAGGGGGAGAGGAGGGGGGAGAGAAGGGGGGAGGGGGGGAGAGAAGGGGGAGAGAAGGGGGGGAGGGGGGGAGAGAAGGGGGGAGGGGGGAGAGAAGGGGGGGAAGGGGGGCAGAGAAGGGGGGAGGGGGAGAGTAGGGGGGGAGAGAAGGGGGGAGGGGGGGAGAGAAGGGGGGAGGGGGGAGAGAAGGGGGAGGGGGGAGAGAAGGGGGGGAGGGGGAGAGAAGGGGGGGAGAGAAGGGGGGAGGGGGGAGAGAAGGGGGGAGGGGTGGAGAGAAGGGGGAGAGAAGGGGGGGAGGGGGAGAGAGAAGGGGGGAGGGGGGAGAGAAGGGGGGAAGGGGGGCAGAGAAGGGGGAGGGGGGAGAGTAGGGGGGAGGGGGGAGGGAAGGTGGTGAGGGGGGGCGAGAAGGGGGAGAAGGGGGGAGGGGGGGAGAGAAGGGGGGAGGGGGGAGAGAAGGGGGGAGGGGGGAGAGAGAAGGGGGGGAGGGGGGGAGAGAAGGGCGGAGGGGGGGAGAGAAGGGGGGAGGGGGGGAGAGAAGGGGAGGGAGGGGGGGAGAGGAGGGGGGAGGGGGGAGTGAAGGGGGGAGGGGGGAGAGAAGTGGGGAGGGGGGGAGAGAAGAGGGGGAGAGAAGGGGGGGAGAGAGTGGGGGAGGGGGGGAGAGAAGGGGGGGAGGGGGGGGAGCGAAGGGGGGAGGGGGGAGAGAAGGGGCGAGGGGGGAGAGAAGGGGGAGTGGGGAGAGAAGGGGGGAGGGCGGAGAGAAGGGGGGAGAGATGGGGGAGAGAGAAGGGGGGAGGGGGGAGAGAAGGGGGAGAGGGGTGGAGAGAAGAGGGAGGGGGGACAGAAGGGGTGGAGGGAAGGAGAGAAGGGGGGAGAGAAGGGAGGGAGAGAAGGGGGGAGAGAAGGGGGGAGAGAAGGGGGGAGAAGGGAGGAGGGGGGGAGAGAAGTGGGGAGGGGGGAGGGGGGAGAGAAGGGGGGGAGGGGGGAGAGAAGGGGGGGAGGGGGGAGGGGGGAGAGAAGGGGGGGAGGGGGAGAGAAGGGGGGGAGAGAAGGGGGGGAGGGGGAGAGAAGGGGGGGAGAGAAGGGGGGGAGGGGGAGAGAAGGGGGGGAGAGAAGGGGGGGAGGGGAGGAGAGAAGGGGAGGGGGAGAGGAGGGGGGAGAGAAGGGGGGAGGGGGGGAGAGAAGGGCGGGAGAGAAGGGGGGAGAGAAGGGGGGGAGGGGGGAGAGAGGGGGGAGGGGGAGAGAGAGTGGGGGAGGGGGGAGGGGGGGAGGGGGGAGAGAGGGGGGGAGAGGGGGAGGAGAGAGGGGGGAGAGGGGGAAGGGAAGGGGGGAGAGAAGGGGGAGAGAGAAGGGGGAGGGGGAGAGAAGTGGGGGAGAGGAGAGAGAAGGGGGGAGAGAAGGGGGGGAGGGGGGGAGAGAAGGGGGAGGGGGGAGAGAAGGGGGGAGGGGGGAGAGAAGGGGGGAGGGGGGGAGAGAAGGGGGGGAGAGAAGGGGCGAGGGGGGAGAGAAGGGGGGGAGGGGGAGAGAAAGGGGGACGGGGGGAGAGAAGTGGGGGGAGGGGGTGAGGGGGGGAGGGGGGGAGAGAAGGTGGGGAGAGGAGTGGGGGAGGAGAGAGAGAGACAGAGGGAAGGAGAGAGAGAGGGCGAGTGGCCCGCGGCTGCAAATGGAGCCAAGCCCCGAGAACAGGTGTGAGCCGGCTTGAGGTTGAGAGACGGGCACGCCCGGTTGCCGGGGTAACCCTTCCCCCCCTTCCGAGCCCCCGTCCTCCCGAGCACCGGCCGCGCCGCCCCGCACTCACGAGAGCCCCGCTCCCCGAGCCCCGGCCGCCCCGCACTCCCGAGAGCCCCGCCCCGCACTCCCGAGAGCCCCGCTCTCCGAGCCCCGCCCGCCCCGCCCCGCACTCCCGAGAGTCCCGCTCTCCGAGCCCCACCCGCCCCGCCCCGCTCTCCCGAGAGCCCCGCTCTCCGAGCCCCGGCCGCCCCGCACTCCCGAGAGCCCTGCTCTCCGAGCCCCGCCCGAGCCGGCTTGAAGTCCGCCGATTGCGGCTGTGAGAGACGGCCGGCGGGCCCGGTTGCCGGGGTAACCCTTCCCGCTCACCAAGCCCCGCCCGAGATCCGCACTCCCGAGAGCCCCGCCCCCCCCACCCGAGCCGAGCGGGGAACAGAGAGAGACGCCGCGTCTCAGCTGCTCCTGCTGCGCGCGCACCCTGACCCTCGTGACCCTCGTGGCTGACGCCGTTGCCCCGGGTAACGTGACACGGGAGGGGTGGGGGGGGTGAGAAGCTTAGCAGAAGCCGTGGGACAATTATCTAGCTCGGGCCTGGCTGGGCAAGAAAAGGCCCAGGCTTTGAGGCCTAACAAAAACGGGGAAAGGTAGGAAAAAGAATCTTCAGGTTAGAGAAAATATTTACAAATGAATGAAGTTTTTTTTAAAACAATGTAATAAAAGCAATTTTATTTTGCTGGAAATGTATATTTGAAAAGAAAGACGCAGAAAGCAGGAAAAAGAATGGAAGCAAGATGGCGGCTACTCACCTCGGTTCAGAACGATAAGGCCCGCCCACACACGCACCGATTGGTCGACCGTCAGGTCACCAAAGCGTAGGATTGGTCAATCGTCCCGTCACTCAACCGTAGGAGGGCCCGGCCGCACGCGCCAGCAACCCGGCGTACGATTGGTCGACCTCGAGGTCACTCTGTCGCTAATGAGCGGATAATGAGATGCTAATGAGCGGAATGTTGAAGGTTCTTCGGATACCGCGGGCGCAATTTTTGTCCGGCCGAAACGTAAATACGCTTACCATCGTTTTGGAACGGTGAGCTTTCTTTCGACGTAACGCACGCATAGGTACGCTCTGTAACTTTCGAGCGCATAGCCGGACAGACGCACACCCGAGGACAGACAGAAAGACAGACAGAAGGACAGACAGATAGATAGACAGACAGACAGAAAGAAGTATCCGTTTATATATATCGAAGATAAGAGAATGTTTCTGTTAGATTGCATGGATCTAATGCTGCAAACACCAACTGAGCCTTGAGTCCTGATGTAGTCACCAATGAGTCAACAAAGCTAGGTACAGCCCTTTCCAAACCCCCAGGGTCAGCTCCTAAAATTCAAGCAGTATAGCACAAGTAGAACCTATGGGTTTCATGAGCCAAATTGCCAGGGCTTGTCGGCTGCTTATGGCCAATGGGCTACAGTTTTGGATAACCCAGAGCCAGGTATGTATTGGGAAGGAAATGGCCCAGATTTTGCTGGAGCATTGCATCTCGTGGCATGCCCTGTTAGTTAGACTTGTTTGCGCATGATTAGGTTTTAAAAAATTTTGCCCACAAAGTTGCTGGAAGTGCAAGCTGATAATGGCACATGAAGCTAACAGGGCATCTGAGACCTTGGTGAACAATGGGACAAATAGCGTATCTACATAACCATTGAGATTTAAAGATTGAGAAATAAACAGCGCAAGGACTGAGAAAGAGATTGAATTAGAATGGGTGAATTCAGTGTCATATCAGGTACAGAAAGAGAACTAAAGAGAGGGAAAAAAAGATTGGATTAAGAGGGAAAAAAAGAGACAGAAAGTAAAAGTAAGAAAAAAATGTAAAAAATTTAAATTTGACATTTCAAAAATCTCCTAAAACAATTCACTACCTGGAAGAATGAGACTCCACATTTTTAATTGTCCACTTTCTGAGCCAGAGAGGTTTATTGGCACTCATTAACAATTATTACGTTGTTAAAATGGTATTTACGCTGATAATTACTAGACTTAACTTTCTATGGAGAGTTTAATGGGTAATTAATGTGCTTCATGAAAATCATGGGGAGGTTAAGAACGAGATGCGGTTTTCGCAAAGCTAATTGCGGACCGATGCAAATCATTCAGCAACATATGGTGATTCGCAATTCACAAAGTATCTCTTCTTGGCTACAAGTTGCTGGCCGATATGCACATGAATAATGGTATGTGTTGTTAGCATACCGTTATTTTTTCAGCAAATTTTGGGCCATTAGAGTTGGTATTTAGGAAGCATAGGATCAAATGGGCTGATCAAATGAGCATTCCTTGTGCAAACCTTTCTGACAGACTGGCCCCAATATTGAGCTGAAGGCGGTTTATAAGCGATGGGGTGGAAATGCGTGGGTGAAACGCAGAATTCAAATCAGCGGGTCGGATTCTGCAATCGCAACTGAATTGAAGCAATAAATGTTGACTTCCGGGTTTTGCGTCTCCAAACTGCACAGTGGGCGTGATGCGCCTCGCATGATACGATCTCAGCTGTATTTAAAGGGATAATGTAGAAAATGGAAATTGGAGGAGCCACAAGGTGTTTCCGATGGATTCACAGAGAGAAAGGGCAGCACCAAGATTCAATGGCGCATCCTTGGAATTACTGCTGGGTGTAGTCAGGAGCAGGAAGGGCATACTTTCCTCCAGCAATGTTTGGAATAAACCTGCAGCTCTCACCAAGAAGGCGTGGCTGGAGGTAGCTGAGGAGGTGAGCAGCAGGAGCGTGGTGCACAGGTCATGGATGCAGTGCAAGAAGTGGTTTAATGACCTAACCAGGTCAGGCAAAGTGAGTGAGTACATTTGCTGATTCACCTACATCCTGTGGTGCAAACCTCACCGCCCCCCTCACTCTGACTTGCCAAGCGCACTACATCACATCACTCCTCACACCCACTCAACTTTCAGCAGCACCCAGCTTCTATGCACTTCATCACCTTCCCGTTTATCCATCCACCATTGGCACTCAGCTCAGTCCTTATGCAATGTGATACATCTGTCCTATTGTCACCCTCACCGAATGCACTGCATCCATCGGGTGAATACCTGACCTTCACTCACTCACAGGTCTGGTTTTTCGCCCCTTGTAGAAGAGAGCGCAAAATGCAAGGGAGAGGGAGAGGACTGGAGGTGGCCCACCGCAAATAGTAAAGCTCACAGGTGCAAAGGAGGACTCCCTGAAGATAAATGACACATCCACGTCCCCCTCAGTCAGAGATGGAGAGCAGGAAGCTCACAGAAAACTGGTAACAGAATTACAAATATCTCTGATACACATATGCTGACTTTATTTCATCAATGACTGAATGATGAGAAGACTGAGTATGATGATTGTCAAGATTGTGACATTGCCACGACTAAATCATATCCCTTGAAATACTCAGCAGGTTAGGCAGCATCTGTGTAGAAAGAAGCAGAGTTAACGTTTCAGGTCAATGACCTTTCGTTAGAACTGGAAAAAGTTAGAGATGCAACAGGTTTTAAGCAAGCACAGAGGCAGGGAAAGGAGGGAGGGGAGGAAAGAACAAAAGTGAAGATCTGTGATAGGGTGGAAGGCAAGGGAGATTGAATGACAAAAGGTTTGATTGTGCAAGGTGAAAGGAGATGGTAATGGGACAAGTAAAGAAACAAATGATGAGGCTAGAAGAGATGTCAATGGGAATAGCAAAATCCTGTCCAAAAAAATGGGGGCTGATTGGGTGACCGCTTTTCTAAATCAGAAGTAAAAATAATAAGCCAGATTTGAAAAGTTAAATATTATTTGTACCTTATGAACTTTGTTACATAACTTGCACAGCAATGTGAAAAAACCCACAAATCAAAAGTCATCTGGCCCTGAAACGAAGCCCTGACAGCTGGTATTCCAACTATGACTAATAAACTCAGCACTCTGTTTTGGGAACACTATGAATTTTTGCTGTTGTCTTGTTTATAGTCATTAAAAGATGACACAGGACAGGGAAAGGGGATCAAATCTTGGGCAACATTTTTGTGCTAAATGTTTTTGCCACTTGTTTTTTTAAAACTAAAGCACATCACCATGCCTGAGAAGCTGGACTCGGCAATCTGTATAAAAGTGGCAGTAGACTGCAGTAAAACACTGTGTTTTCATTCCTCATATGGAATGACATTTTATTAGCTTTTTGGTTTAGTTCTCGTGTTCATTAAACTGTAATCAACCATAAAAGAAATTGCTTGCTACTTTGTTTCTCCTTTTTCCTGTTTTCACTTTAGTCAATTAAAGTAAAACTATTGTTCCAAGTAGATAGGCTGCTCGGAACAGCAATTCGGGCAACTGAATATTATCCTTTGTGTTTGATTCTCCAAACCGATAAGTCACCTTCATTTAAGTGTTGTACGGCACAGCAAAGAAATGGTTTAAGGCTGTAGGACTGTTTGTTATAGTCTTCCAAAACACACCTCATTGGGGAATATCCCCGACATCACACTCAGACTATTGATGTGACAGGTGCATTAGAGGTGTCACATTCACTGATACAGTGATATGCTTTGCTGATATTTGAATGCATGGTGGTACCACATACTCTGAAGATATGATGTAGATATGTGTGTGGCTTGGAAGCAAGAGAATAATTAACTTCATCCCGCCTTTTAGAAGTAGCAGAGAAGCACAGCACATTGGGGTAGAAAATCATCTTGGGCAGTAGCAGAAAACAGACGATCGTGAATCAGCAG
Source organism: Somniosus microcephalus (assembly GCF_052327205.1). Taxonomy (NCBI): domain Eukaryota; kingdom Metazoa; phylum Chordata; class Chondrichthyes; order Squaliformes; family Somniosidae; genus Somniosus; species Somniosus microcephalus. Next base: position 135,191,926 of record NC_140998.1, read on the forward strand.
CACATTTTACACTTTGCTTGATCTTCTTTCTCAGTGTAAAACGGGCTGCCAATTCACTGTTGCCCATTATGCACCAGCGCCCAAGGCGAATTCCACCTTCATTGTGTCTTAGCTCACTCGGGATAAATTAGCACCTGCGGTTCGTTTTGGAAGGGCAGCAGTTCTCAATCTCATCCACGCCACCACGGCTGCTGCTGGTGAAAGGTTTGGACGCTTCCCGACAGGAAGGGAGAGAAAAATAATCAGAGTAACGTTAGCTGCGGGAGCAAACCTAGTGAACCAAGATTGGTATTGGCAGAGTCAAAGCTGTGGGCCGCCTACCCACCCTGCTGGCTGGTAGTGGAATATGGCAAAGGGGAGCAAAGGAAGAAACAAATGGCATATGACTTAGCTTAATGTCACTAGTGGGAGAGATCCATAATTCTCAAGTGCTCCACAGGTGCAAGTAAATTTCCAAAACTTTCTCCTGTGCTCAGTAGCCCCAGTAATATATAACTAACAGTGCAACACGCTGATTTTATACATCTATTCCAAATATGGAAAAAGGTGGCAGATGATAAATATTTAAATCCAAGGTTTTTCTTACATAGGAACAGGAGTGGGTCATTCAGCCCCTTGAGCCTGTTCCGCCATTCAATGAGACCATGGCTGATCTGTATCCTAGCTCCATACACCCACTTTGGCTCCATATCCCCGAATAACCTTGGCTAGCAAAAATCTATCGATCTCAGATTTAAAATCATTAATTGAGCTTGCATCTACTGCCTTTTCTGGGCGAAAGTTCCACACTTCTACCACCCTTTGCATGAAGAAGTGTTTCCTAACTTCTCTCCTGAATGGCCTGGCTCTGATTTTAAGGTCATGTCCCTTTGTCCTAGACTCCCCCACCAGTGGAAAAAGTTTCCCTCTATCTACCCTATCAATTCCTTCCAAAACCCTAAAATCCTCAATCAAATCACCCCTTAACCATCTATATAACAGGGAATACAAGCCTAATTTATGTAACCTCGAAATAGTCTAAGCCTTGGAGCCCTAGTAATATTCTGGTGAATCTGCGCTGCTCTTCCAAGTCCGATGTATCCTTTCTAAGGTGCAGTGTCCAGAACTGTACACAATACTCCAGATGTGGTCTAACCAGGGCTTGGTACTGCTGTAGCTAAACTTCCTCCCCTTTATATTCTAGTTATAAAGGCTAACATTCCATTAGCCTTTTTGATTATTTTTTTGTACCTGTCTGCTAATTTTAGTGATGTGTGTGCATGGACCTCTAAATCTCTTTGGACCTCCACTGTTCCTAGCTTCTCACCATGTAAAAATATTCAGATCTATCCTTTTTGGTCCAAAATGGATGATCTCACATTTACCTGCGTTGAAATCCATCTGCCACAGTTTTACCCACTCACTTAATCTATCAATGCCTCTTTATAATTTTATGCTCCCGTCTACACTACTTACTATGCCACCAATCTCTGTGTCATCAGTAAACTTAGATAACACAATAGAGAGCCATATATCCAAGTCATTAATAAATATAGTGAATAGTTGAAGCCCCAGCACAGATCCTGTGGGACACCACTAATCACTTCCTTCCAATTCGAGTACATACCCAAATCCCTACTCTCTGTCTTCTACCGCTTAACCAATCTCCTAAAGGTCAATAATTTGCCTTCAATTCCATGAGCTTTAATTTTAGCTAACAGTCTCTTATGTAGAACCTTATTGAATGTCTACTGGAAGTCCATATAAACTACATCCATAGACATTCCCCTGTCTACGACTTTGGTTACTTCTTCAAAAATTTCAATTTGGTTCGTTAGATATGACCTACCCTTTACAAATCCATGTGGGCTCTCTCTAATCAGCTCAGATTTCCCTAAGTGCTCAGTCACTCTGTCCTTAATTATAGATTCCAATCATTTCCCCACAACAGATGATAGTCTAACAGGTCTATAATGTGCATTTATGTAGCACCTTATCACATTCCCAGGATGGCCCAAAGCACTTCACAATCAATTAATTACGTTGAAGCGTAGTCACTGTTGTTATTTAGGCAAATGTGGCAGCTAATTTGCACAGAGCAAGATCCCACAAGCAGGAAAATAAATAAATTACCAGTCAATTTGGTTGAAGAAGGAACTTTGGCCAAGACACCTTTTACATCCACCAGGACTTAGTTCAACATCTGATCTGAGCATCTCATTTCATCAATTTCAGTACTGTTCAATCTGAGACCTGGGCCCAGATATTTACTTGGGACCATGGAGAAAGCAGGGGGGAGGATTTGGATGGGAAACTCGGAAGAATGGGTTTCTCGCACGTCCTGCACACCGCAGGGCACCTTTTTAAATTTTTCAACAGGTTTCCTGCCCGACACCAGCCAGATTGACAGGCTGACTGCCTATCGGGCGGGAAAGCAGCCGTGGGGGCGAATGCCAGGTGAGTCTGACGTCGCAATGAGAAGGGGAGGCGGGAGGAAACAGATATGGTGTGGGGAGGCGGGGGCGGAGAGGGGGTGGTGAATTGGACATTGTGGGGATGGGGGGAGAATCGGACATCACGAGCTGGGGGTTTAATCAAATATTGCGGGGCGCTGGAGGTCCGATCGTGTGCAAGTTAGATTGTTGGACCTGGAGGAAACACTCCTGCTCCTCCTGGCCTACAAGCAGTGCAAGAAAGGCAGTTACCTCATGGATCCGGCCGTTCTCGCCTCCTCTTACCTGCCAGGATTCCCAAGGTCCAGGAAACCTAAGCTCCATAAGTTAAAAATAAAATTGTTATTAAAATGAAGGCAGGCAGCCTCCTTTAAAAGATTTCAATGACTGACCAGCCTCCTGAGAGCGGTTTGGCTCCATTAAAACCGGAAGTGGGCTGCTTGGAGGCGGGTTGGGGTCAGGTTTGAGAGTTTAACATTTTTTACTGTCGCACCTGCCCCTAACCCACCCACCTTGAGGGTTAAAATTTCCCCTCTTGTCTCCTCTTCATTCACTCCATTCTCTCTTCCACATGATGGTGTAGAGTTAACTTTTTGTAATAGCAAATGGTAGGGCATTGAAGGAGTCTTTTCCGCAAACTTGGTGTGAATCTCTTGTTTCTCAGCCTAAGGCAACTCCGAAGTTTTGAAATACTGAGCATCCGGAAGAAAGAATGTTGCACTATGTATATAAATATATATTGGGCCAGAAATTCGGGTCCCCACGGGTGAGTACGCGCTGTGTACTCACGCGTAGGGCCAACGAAAGTGCCGGTTTCGTGCATGCACTGTGCATGCGCTGGAAACCGGAACTTCCATTCCCTTGAAGGAAGGGGTTCACAGGTCAAACGCGTGCACCAGAGAGGCAGCACGTATGCCTGGAACTTCCGTTTTTTTTACAGGTTTCTCTGGGAGGGTAAGTCCCTAGCAGCTGCGCATGAAAAAAGCAGTCACAAGGCTTGCTTTTAACAAGGTAAGAGGTTAATTAAGTAAAATTAAAACTTTTTTCCACAGGTTTATCATTTCAAAATACTTTAAAGAAACATACATTTATTTTTAGCCCTGTTAAAAACTTTGATTACTTTTTTCAAAAATTTAAATTTTTGTTTAAAATACCTGTAATTAATTTATGTAATTTATAGTTATTTTTTAAATGTTTTGGGGCCGATCTCTATTCATAGATTTGACAGGTCTTGCGGGCATGCGGACAGGCCTTCCCGTCAAATCTATGAATGAAGATTCCCTGCTCCGATTGGCTCCCCATGGCCCATGTGATCCCAGGGGACGCTGCGAACCAACTTCGCCGCTGGGATACGCAAGCACTGCACAACAGTAGCTGGAGGAGGCCCAGGATCGGAATCCCACGCGGCCCCACAGCACAATGGCAGGCACGTTATGTAAGTGCAGGTCGGGGGCTTGCGCCCGCGGGAAGCCTCCGACCCAAATTTCTGGCCCATTACATATATTCAAAGATAAAATATAATAAAGATAAAAAGGGTAAATACTGAGAATATGCATATATATATTTGACTATTTGTTGTGATTCAGTCGGTAACACATGTGAAACCTGCAGCCCCAGTATAAACAGGGCTTCACGCTGTTGGCTTAGAGAAAATAAAGGATGAAGGTGTGGAGTAATGGAACATTTTTCACAGGTGCTCAAAGCAAATCCAGATTTTAGCATGTTTACAGAACACACATTTTTCACATGGTTTCTTTTTCCAACAGCCAAGCACTTCAAAAGCAAAATAAAATGGGACTGTTTTGCCGGGCGCTGACAATCTGCGGATTCAAAAAAACTTCATCCAAACGAAGCAAATCACTTCTACATTTCTCGAGAGTTAACCTACCAACACTACTTTTGTTCTGCATTGGATCCCATTTTCGCGAATATATTGTTTATTTAACGAATGGTGTGAATTAAGGGCCGAGTACTGAACTGGTTAAGAAAAGTTCAGAGATCAAAAGAAAAATGAAAAATGCTGAAAGATAAAAAATAAAAACAAAAAGGTAAATACAGAGGAATATGTAGCAACGTCCAGAAAAAAATAAGCAGGTTAACATTTCAGGTGGGAGCCTCAATTAGGACGGACCTGCTGTGAGTTTTCAGTACTTGTTGTCTTCTAAAAAAAAATATATATATATATATATATATATATATATATATATATATATATATATATATATATATATATAAAGGTTAAGATTATGCATGGCCTGCTTCATCCTACACACAGGTGTGTAGCCTTTATTCCATGGAGCAACTGTTCACAGTTACCACTGAACCCCGAGAATGCTACTTTGACATTTTTGCAGGGTAATTTATAACCAACAGCAAGCCAAATCAATTAGTGGAAATAATGTCATTAAATTTAGATTAGAAACCTTCAGATTCAGAAGTGATCCAGTTGACTTTAGCTAATGATTTTCACTGATGATGAAAGAACTTCATATGTTGGTGAAGTATATCTGATTCTTCTCCCCGCCACCCCTCAAATCTCTTGATGATACTGACTCTTGCAGGAGTACAGATAGTTTTCATGGGCACCAGCTGCCCTTGGCAATTTGCCCAAGTGAACATTCTTCATTCTCAAATGCTAACAGCCATTAGGGTATTACAAATGAGCCTTATCCTCTACTCATCTGATGTCCACACCCATACACTTTCCATTGGGAATCACTACATTAGCAATAAGGAGTAGGACGTTCGACTGAATCTTTTTCCTCTGCCTCGGCCAAAGGTGGTGATGCCAAATTGTAGCATCCCTGCACCAACTTGACTGAGATCAGTCTACGCAGCACAGATTAGGCCTCAAGCCTGGGCCCCTCCTGGTCTACAGAGCTCAGTTGCACACAGAGAGTAGCAATTCCCAGCAAATGTAGCAACTCAGACATATTAAAAGAAGAGAGGCCGTTGCAGGCCCCCAAAATAAATTAACCACTTGGTGTCAAAATTCCTGGAGTAAAATATCTCTCCCCTTCCTAAAATTAATACAGCTTCTGTAGGAACGGAGGTTCCTATCAAAAAGACTGAGTTTGACTCAGGTAATTAAGTTAATGATCTTTAATGAAACCAAACGAGTTTAAACTGGAAACTGCTAGGACACATCAATAACAGGTCTACTCTCCTTGAGGGCTCCACGAGAACTGATCCTCTGATCAGGAGACTGACGTCATCACGTTCTTCCCACCATTGGGGCATCACGTGACTAACGGCATGACGTCATCACGTTGAAACCGTGCTGTAAAGGTAACTAGGCGTTGTACAGTCAAACAGTGTAATTAAAGGTACAGGCACAGACAATAACTACATTGCTGTTAAAGGAATTATGTACAACCGCTCTGAGTCCTTTGGTGGCTCCGCCACACTTCCATAATTGAGAGAAATGTCCAGAAATGCAGATAGTACCCCTATGTTTCAACTAAAATAATCGGTTAAGATCATTGATGCTAATTCCAAAGTTATGTGCTCATTAAACATGCCTTCAGCAGCTCCTCTGATGGCTTAGCTGGTTAGGAGGGTAAACAGCTGAACCCTTTAGACCAGAAATTCTATGTTAAACCAGCTTACCAGGGTGGATATCATTACACATCGCTTCTGAGCCTCTGGATTTGGGAGTAGAAAAAAAACAGCCAGGTTCCTGTTCCTGGTTGCTATCCAGAAATACTTGCTGGAAGTGTGCTTGAGGACAACAATTGAGGAGAAGATAAAGGTTGGCTTGGCATAACGACCTCAAAGTCAGAAGATTAGAGGTTCAAGCCTCACTCCAAGACTTGAGTGTAAAATCAAGACAATGTAGGCTGACACTCCAGTGAAAGAGAGGTGTATTGTTGGGGGTACTGCCTTAATTAATTGATGATAAATTGTGGTCTAATCTGCCTGTCCACAAGGGTATAAAAGACCTAATAATACTTATTTGAAGAAGAGCTCTCCTGGCTGACATTCTTCTGACATATTGCCACCAACACAGATTATCTGGTCATTTATTTCAGTTGTTGTTGGGACTTTGCATTGTGCACATTGTGTTAGCTTACATTACAATGGTAACTAAAATTAATTCATTGGCCGTGAAGCACTTTGGGACATCCTGAGGTGCTACATAATTGAATAACATGCTGCCACTCGCAAATGAAGAATATCCACTTGGGTGAAGTGTTAAAGGCAGCCATGCCTATGGAACTATACCACAGCAAGAGTCAGCATCTTCAGGAGAGAAGGGAAGAAAACTGGACGAACAAATAAAATTGTTTTACCAACATATAGAGTTCTTTCTTTCTGTAACATGGGGTTTGAATTACTTTTGGATAAGGACAGGATCGTTGGAAAAAAGTGCTGACACTCACTTTCGAGGATAACATGTGAAGAATGGCCCTTTAGTCAAGTACTGGGAGAGGGCTGGTCCACAGTTCCATCTATTATTTAATTTTCTGATGAAAACCCCATTGCTAAGTCTGAAGAGGAAGAAGACAAGGAAGATTCAGAAGAAGAAGATTTGATTTTCTCTTTTCTCATCAACAGATCAGTATTTATGGATATCGTTATGTTTTTGGATCTTTTCCACCTATCTCACTCGAGATATTTTATGCTGCTCTCATCACTGTCTAATGTCTCAAGAATATCTTCACTGGCCCTGATCTATAGGTAAGTTCCAGATAGCATTCCCAGGAGAATGAACAGAAATCATTTCCGTTAATTACTTTAGCTATTAGATCTTTCTTGTGTCTTTGGAAAGTGGCAGAGCATCACAACACCATATCTTATTTTAGGTTTCTAACTATCAAGTAAATTTATGATTTATTTTTATACATGCAGTGTTCCTTTTGTGGTCTTTTGTAACGATGGCACTAGCTGGTCTAACCTATTATACTCTGAAGGTTCCAACCCATTTGACTCAATACTCCTCCACTCAGCTCAACGCAAGTTGTTGAAATGCACCTCGTTAAATACAACTGGAAACAGTTGTTGGGGCTTCCTGGAATTGTCAGTTACATTAAAAAGTAACCAGTAATCATACACATAACTGAGCAAATCACAACGTATGTGTTTGTTTAAATGTGGCTTAACACCTCTCTCCAACCTTGCACTTCGAAAATCAGACCAGGCCGTACTCACAATATTTGTATCAAATTAGGTTCAGACATGGATTTTAACTGCAGCTGGTTAGCAACACCCTAGGGACTGACTTTAGTTAGTTACTGCAAGAAAGAAGCTTGCTTTTCAATGTTAAAGTTTATGTTTGTAGATATTATTCTTGATTGTAATGTTATTCATCTTGCTGAGCTCCTGCAGTGGTGCTGTTCCTCCTCCTGCTGCCAGCTCAGACACTGGGGGAGTTTTAACGTGGGTGAGCGGGTGTGGGTGGGGGGGTTAAATGGGCAAAAATTCCAAGCGTGTTGGGAAGCCGGCGCCATTTTACTGCGGCGGGACAAGGGGCAGGCAGCCAACCCGCTCTCAGGAGGTGGGCTGGTATTTTAAATATGTTAATGAGGCTGGAAGCCGCAGATTTAACCTGCTGTGCAGCTTGTTCTGTGGCCGGCCGAGTTTCTCGGGCCTAGGAAAACCCAACAGCTACAACGAGGCGAGGCCAGCCTCGGGGAGCACTCCTTGTGGGCCAGGAGGAGTAGGAGAGCTTCCTTCCGGCCCCGCAAGCTCCCCCACCATCAAACCCCTCCCCGAACAATCCCCCTCCAACCCCTGGGATCGGACTCCCTCTCCCACCCCCACCCCCGGAATCGGACTCCCCCACATCCCCCACCCCCCGGAATAGTACTCCCCCATCCCCGGGATCAGGCACCCCCACCCCTGGGATCGGACTCCCCCACCACTCCCCCCACCCCCACCACCGGGATCGTACTCCCCCACCTCCCCACCCACCCCCACCCCCGGGATCGGGCTACCCCACCCACCCCCACCCCCGGGATCGGATACCCTCACCCACCCTCACCCCCGGGTTCAGACTCCCCCACCCACCCCCACCCCCGGGATCGGATACCCCCACCCACCCCCACCCCCGGGTTCAGACTCCGCCACCCACCCCCACCCCCGGGATCGGACTCCCCCACCACCCCCGGGATCGGACTCCCCCACCACCCCCGGGATCGGACACCATCTCCCACCCTCACCACCCCCGGGATCGGACTCCCCCACCACCCACGGGATCGGACTCCCTCTCCCACCCCCACCACCCCTGGGATCAGACTCCCCCAGCAACCCCACCCCTGGGATCGGACTACCCCAACACCCGACCCATGGGATCGGACTACCCCACCACCCCACCCCCGGGATCGGACTCCCCCACCCACCCCCACCCCCAGGATCGGACTCCCCCACCACCCCACCACCCCCGGGATCGGACTCCCACCCCTACCCCCACCCCCGGGATTGGACTACCCCACCATCCCTCAACCACGGGATCGGACTCCCCCACCCCCGGGATCGGAATCCCCCACCCACCCCCACCCCCGGGATCGGATTCCCCCAACCACCCCCACCCCCGGGATCAGACTCCCCCACCACCCCCGGGATCGGACTCCCTCTCCCACCCTTACCACCCCTGGGATCGGACTCCCCCACCAACCCTACCCCCGGGATCGGACTCTCCCACCCACCCCCACCCATGGGATCGGACTACCCCACCACCCCTGGGATCGGACATCCCCACCACCCCACCCATGGGATCAGACTACCCCACCACCCCACCCCCGGGATCGGACACCCCCACCTACCCCCACCCCCGGGATCAGACTCCCCACCACCCCGCCACCCCTGGGATCAGACTTCCCCTGCCCACCCCCACCCCCGGGATCGGACTCCCACCCCCACCCCCACCCCCAGGATTGGACTACCCCAACACCCCCCACCCCCGGGATCGGACTCCCCCACCCACCCCCACCCCCGGGATCGGACTCCCCCACCCACCCCCACCCCCGGGATCAGACTCCCACCCCCACCCCCACCCCCAGGATTGGACTACCCCAACACCCCCCACCCCCGGGATCGGACTCCCCCACCCACCCCCACCCCCGGGATCGGACTCCCCCACCCACCCCCACCCCCGGGATCAGACTCCCACCCCCACCCCCACCCCCAGGATTGGACTACCCCAACACCCCCCACCCCCGGGATCGGACTCCCCCACCCACCCCCACCCCCGGAATCGGACTCCCCCACCCACCCCCACCCCCGGGATCGGACTCCCCCACCCACCCCTACCCCCGGGATCGGACTCTCCCACCCACCCCCACCCCCGGGATCGGACTCTCCCACCCACCCCCACCCCCGGGATCGGACTCCCCCACCACCCCTACCCCCGGGATCGGACTCCCCCACCCACCCCCACCCCCCGGGATCGGACTCTCCCACCCACCCCCACCCCCGGGATCGGACTCCCCCACCACCCCTACCCCCGGGATCGGACTCCCCCACCACCCCTACCCCCGGGATCGGACTCCCCCACCCCCGGGATCGGACTCTCCCACCCACCCCCACCCCCGGGATCGGACTACCTCACCAACCCCCACCCCCGGGATCGGACAACCCCACCACTCACCACACCCGGGCTCGGACTCCCCCGCCACCCCTGGGATCAGACTCCCCCACCCACCCCCACCCCCGGGATCGGACTCCCCCACCACCCCTACCCCCGGGATCGGACTCCCCCACCCCCGGGATCGGACTCTCCCACCACTCACCACACCCGGGCTCGGACTCCCCCGCCACCCCTGGGATCAGACTCCCCCCCCCGCCCCCCACCCCCGGGATCGGACTCTCCCACCCACCCCCACCCCCGGGATCGGACTCCCCCACCACCCCCCACCCCCGGAATCGGACTCCCCCACCCACCCCCACCCCCGGGATCGGACTCTCCCACCCACCCCCACCCCCGGGATCGGACTCTCCCACCCACCCCCACCCCCGGGATCGGACTCTCCCACCCACCCCCACCCCTGGGATCAGACTCCCCCACCCACCCCCACCCCCGGGATCGGACTCCCCCACCCACCCCCACCCCCGGGATCGGACTCCCCCACCTAACCCCACCCCCGGGATCGGACTCTCCCACCCACCCCCACCCCCGGGATCGGACTCTCCCACCCACCCCCACCCCTGGGATCGGACTACCCCACCACCCCCGGGATCGGACTCCCCCACCACCCCCACCCCTGGGATCGGACTACCCCACTACCCCACCCCCGGGATCGGACTCCCCCACCACCCCGCCACCCCTGGGATCAGACTCCCCCACCCACCCCCACCCCTGGGATCAGACTCCCACCCCTACCCCCACCCCCGGGATTGGACTACCCCCGCCCCCTACCCCTGGGATTGGACTACCCCACCACCCCCCACCCCCGGGATCAGACTCCCCCACCCACCCCCACCCCTGGGATCAGACTCCCACCCCCACCCCCACCCCCGGGATTGGACTACCCCCGCCCCCTACCCCTGGGATTGGACTACCCCACCACCCCCCACCCCCGGGATCAGACTCCCCCACCCACCCCCACCCCCGGGATCAGACTCCCTCACCCACCCCCACCCCCCGGGATCGGACTCCCTCACCCACCCCCACCCCCGGGATCGGACTCCCCCACCACCCCACCACCCCCGGGATCGGACTACCCCACCACCCCACACATGGGATCGAACAACCCCACTACCCCACCCCCGGGATCGGACACCCCCACCCACACCCACCCCCGGGTTCGGACTCCCCCACCCACCCCCACCCCCGGGATCGGACTCCCACCCCTACCCCCACCCCCGGGATTGGACTACCCCACCATCCCTCAACCCCGGGATCGGACTCCCCCACCCACCCCCACCCCCGGGATCGGAATCCCGCACCCACCCCCACCCCCGGGATCGGATTCCCCCACCCACCCCCACCCCCGGGATCAGACTCCCCCACCACCCCACCCATGGGATCGGACTCCCCCACCACCCCCACCCCTGGGATCGGACTACCCCCGCCCCCCACCCCTGGGATCGGACTCCCCCACCCAGCCTCACCCCCGGGATCGGACTCCCCCACCCACCCCCACCCCCAGGATTGGACTACCCCACCAGCCCCCACCCCCGGGATCGGACTCCCCCACCCACCCCCACCCCCGGGATCGGACTCCCCCACCACCCCCCACCCCCGGGATCGGACTACCACCCCCACCACCACCCCCCGGGATCGGACTACCCCACCACCCCGCCACCCCTGGGATCAGACTACCCCCGCCCGCCACCCCTGGGATCAGACTCCCCCACCCACCCCCACCCCCGGGATTGGACTATCCCCGCCCCCCACCCCCGGGATCGGACTACCCCACCACCCCACCCATGGGATCGGACTACCCCACCACCCCACCCATGGGATCGGACTACCCCACCACCCCACCCCCGGGATCGGGCTCCCCCACCCACCCCCACCCCCGGGATCGGACTCCCCCACCAGCCCGCACCCCCGGGATCGGACTCCCCCACCCACCCCCACCCCCGGGATCGGACTCCCCCACCACCCCACCACCCCTGGGATCAGACTCCCCCACCCACCCCCACCCCCGGGATCGGACTCCCACCCCCACCCCCGGGATTGGACTACCCCCGCCCCCCACCCCCGGGATCGGACTCCCCCACCCACCCCCACCCCCGGGATCGGACTCCCCCACCCACCCCCACCCCCGGGATTGGACTACCCCACCACCCCCCACCCCCGGGATCGGACTACCCCACCACCCCACCCCTGGGATCGGACTACCCCACCACCCCACCCATGGGATCGGACTACCCCACCACCCCACCCCCGGGATCGGGCTCCCCCACCCACCCCCACCCCCGGGATCGGACTCCCCCACCACCCCTGGGATCAGACACCCCCACCCACCCCCACCCCCGGGATCGGACTCTCACCCCTACCCCCACCCCCGGGATTGGACTACCCCACCATCCCTCAACCCCGGGATCGGACTCCCCCACCCACCCGCACCCCCGGGATCAGAATCCCCCACCCACCCCCACCCCCGGGATCGGATTCCCCCACCCAACCCCACCCCCGGGATCAGACTCCCCCACCCACCCCCACCCCCGGGATCGGACTCCCCCACCACCCCCGGGATCGGACTCCATCTCCCACCCTCACCACCCCCGGGATCGGACTCCCTCTCCCACCCTCACCATCCCTGGGATCAGACTCCCCCACCCACCCCCACCCCCGGGATCGGACTACCCCACCCACCCCCACCCCCGGGATCGGACTACCCCACCCATCCCCACCCCCGGGATCGGACTCCCCCACCACCCGCACCCCCGGGATTGGACTCTCCCACACACCCCCACCCATGGGATCGGACTACCCCACCACCCACCACCTCCGGGATCAGACTCCCCCACCACCCCCACCCCCGGGATCGGACTCCCACCCCCCAGCCCCACCCCCGGGATCGGACTCCCACCCCCCAGCCCCACCCCCGGGATCGGACTCCCGCACCACCACCCCACCCCCGGGATCGGACTCCCCCACCACCCCCGGGATTGGACTCCCTCTCCCACCCTCACCATCCCTGGGATCAGACTCCCCCACCCACCCCCACCCCCGGGATCGGACTACCCCACCCACCCACACCCCCGGGATCGGACTACCCCACCCATCCCCACCCCCGGGATCGGACTCCCCCACCACCCGCACCCCCGGGATTGGACTCTCCCACACACCCCCACCCATGGGATCGGACTACCCCACCACCCACCACCTCCGGGATCGGAATCCCCCACCCACCCCCACCCCCGGGATCGGACTCCAACCCCCCAGCCCCACCCCCGGGATCGGACTCCCGCACCTACCCCCACCCCCGGGATCGGACTCCCGCACCACCACCCCACCCCCGGGATCGGACTCCACCACCTCCCCCGTGATCGGACTACCCTACCACCCCCCACCCCCGGGATCAGACCCCCCCCCCGCCCGGTTTGGACTCCCCCCTCCACTGGGCTTGGACTCACCCCACGGGATTGGACTCCCCCCATCCCGGGATCAGACTCCTGCCCCCCCAACCCCCAGGATCTGACTGCCCCCCCGACACCCACCTTCCAGATCAGAACCCCCAGGGGTCAGGGATCAGACTTCCCTTGGGATCGGTCTTGCCCCAGATCGGTGATCGAAACCCCTCGAGATTGGATTCCTCCCCCGGGGTCGCAGACCAGACCTACCTGGTCCTGCTGCCTGCCCCGGAGTGATTCCCCACCTGACTGGAAGCCAAGCCTGTGAGTCAGGCTGATTACTGGGCGGGGAAGCTGACACTGCCAGAAGACTCACTGTGGAATAAAATCTCCACAGTGTGCGGGGAAACCCAGATATCTGGAATTCCCACGCGCAACCGGACCCCACCGCCCTGCTCCCAACGCGCTGGAAGTAAAAATTGGAGATACTGCACTTGTTCCCCCGATCGGTCATCCTCGTTTTGACCCCACACCCGGCTCACACCCTGTGCCCTCACTCCAAGCTCGCACCCTGTGTCCTCACTCCCAGATCACATCCTGTGCCCTCACTCCCAGCTCACAACCTGTGCCCTCACTCCCAGCTCACACACTGTGTCCTCACTCCCAGATCACATCCTGTGCCCTCACTCCCAGCTCACATCCTGTGCCCTCACTCCCAGCTCACAACCTGTGCCCTCACTCCCAGCTCACACACTGTGCCCTCACTCTTGACTCACAATCTGTGCCCTCACTCCCAGCTCACCCACTGTGCCCTCACTCTTGACTCACACTCTGTGCCCTCACTCCCAGCTCACACCCTGTGCCCTCACTCCCAGCTCACACCCTGTGCCCTCACTCCCAGCTCACACGCTGTGCCCTCACTTCCAACTCACACCCTGTGCCCTCACTCCCAGCTCACACCCTCTGCCCTCACTCCCAGCTCAGACCCTGTGCCCTCACTCTTGACTCATAATCTGTGCCCTCACTTCCAGCTCACACTCTGTGCCCTCACTTCCAACTCACACCCTGTGCCCTCACTTCCAACTCACACCCTGTGCCTTCACTCCCAGCTCACACCCTGTCCCCTCACTCCCAGCTCACACCCTGTGCCCTCACTCCCAGCTCACACCCTGTGCCCTCACGCCCACCTCACACCCTGTGACCTCACTCCCGGCTCACACCCTGTGCCCTCACTCCCAGCTCACACCCTGTGCCATCACGCCCACCTCACACTCTGTGCACTCACTCCCAGCTCACACTCTGTGCCCTCACTTCCAGCTCACACCCTGTGCCCTCACGCCAACCTCACACCCTGTGACCTCACTCCCGGCTCACACCCTGTGCCCTCACTCCCAGCTCACACTCTGTGCCCTCACTCCCAGCTCACACCCTGTGCCCTCACTCCCAGCTCACACCCTGTGCCCTCACTCCCACCTCACACCGTGTGCCTTCACTCCCAGCTCACACCCTGTGCTCTCACTCCCAGCTCACACTCTGTACCCTCACTCCCAGCTCACACCCTGTGCCCTCACTCCCAGCTCACACCCTGTGCCCTCACTCCCAGCTCACACCCTGTGCTCTCACTCCCAGCTCACACCCTGTGCCCTCACTCCCAGCTCACACCCTGTGCCCTCACTCCCAGCTCACACCCTGTGCCCTCACTCCCGGCTCACACCCTGTGCCCTCACTCCCAGCTCACACCCTGTGCCCTCACTACCAGCTCACACCCTGTGCTCTCACTCCCAGCTCACACCCTGTGCCCTCACACCCACCTCAAACCCTGTGATCTCACTCCCAGATCACACCCTGTGCCCTCACTCCCAGCTCACACCCTGTGCCCTCACTCCCAGCTCACACCCTGTCCCCTCACTTCCAGCTCACACGCTGTGCCCTCACTCCCAGCTCTCACCCTGTGCTCTCACTCCCAGCTCACACCCTGTGCCCTCATGCCCACATCACACCCTGTGCCCTCACTCCCAGCTCACACCCTGTGCCCTCACTCCCAGCTCACACTCTGTGCCCTCACTCCCAGCTCACACCATGTGCCCTCATGCCCACCTCACACCCTGTGACCTCACTCCTGTAATGATATCAGCAAATAGGGATGGTATTTGGCTGTTCGATTATGATGCCTTACCAGCATGATTGCATGTATTGATTGCTTGTGCCTGACCAGCAGAGGGCATGTGACAGAGACAAGCAAGGCAGTTCAATTTAGTTTCAGTTTCGTTCTAGATGCATCACTAGCATCGTGTCTCCTGAAAAGCTGTATAAAGAGTTGAACAAGCTTCAGATTAAAAGTCATTCTCTTTCATAAATGTCTCATCATTGAACCCACAAAGAAACCAATACATGGTGTCAGAAGTGATTGAAAGAGATGAAGAGAAAAAGTCTGAAGTTAAATCAGCTCTCCACAAATTAGCAGAACATTGTTGCTTGCCATTGGAGAATAGCTAACGAAGTGAAAAAATGGAAGGTTTACACCCACCGGCGACGCTTCAGTTGACAGGTAATGTGGCTGAAAATTGGAGAAGGTTCAAACAACGTGTGGGGTTGTATTTAGCGGCAATCGGAGCTGACGAGAAAAGTAATAAAAAGAAATCGTCACTGTTCTTACATGTCGTGGGTGATGAAACGCTGGAGGTGTATAATAACTTCACATTCGCTGTTAATGGAGACAAAATGAAGCTAGATAAAATAATGGAACAGTTTGAGGCCTACTGCATACCTAAACATAACGTGACGTTTGAGAGGCACAGATTTTTCACATGTGTACAGAAAACGGGTGAGTCTATTGATCAGTATGTGACTGAACTGAGAAACCGAAGCAAAACATGTGAATTTGGGGGACTGACAGACTCGCTGATAAAAGACAGACTGGTGTGTGGTATTCCAGATAATGGTCTAAGGGAAAGACTGCTAAGAGAGCAAGATCTAGACCTGGGAAAAGCCATAGCACTGTGTAGGGCTACAGAGACTGTGAAGTTGCAGGCAAAGGAGCTGTTCAGTGACAATAGCTGCAACGTGGATGCAGTGAGTAAGAACGGACACAAATCGTTTAACAAAAAGAGCGCCAATGTGAAAAAAGAGGCGTGGCCAGCGAACGAAAATGAAAGGGACAATCGAAAGTCATGTAGTCGATGCGGTACACAGCATACACCAAAAAAGTGTCCAGCATATCGTAAAACATGCAATAGATGCAACAAAAACAACCATTGTGCCTGTTGCTGTAAGAACCAAATGCAACAAAGCAAGGTCCATGCAGTAGATGAAAGCGACATAGAGGAGTTCTATGTAGATGTTGTGTCTGAAAACAAAAAAGAAGAAAGAGACTGGATGTTGACACTAAAAGTGAATGACATACACATTCCATTTAAATTGGATACTGGAGCACAAGTTAATGTGATATCAGAGACTGATTTTAAGAAAGTTAGACCCAGACCAAAGATACATGGAATCAAAGTGAAAGTGACAGGATACTCAGGTACTGAAATACCAGTGAAAGGAAGATGCATTGTCAAAGTGACACACAAGGACAGAGAGCACACGTTAGCATTAATCGTGGTGCCAAAGGAGGTGCAAGCCATACTAGGTTTAAAAGCCTGTGAGAGACTGAACCTGGTAAAGAGAGTCCTCGTTGTGGAAAGCGAAGGAGAGACAGTCTATGATGAACTCATGAAAGAGTACAAAGACCTATTTAAGAGTCTAGGCTGCATTCCAGGAGAACACACGATCAGAGTAGATAAAAGTATGACACCGGTCATACATCCATGCAGAAAAGTTCCGTTTGCTCTTCAAAAGCAACTGAAGGCAGAGTTGGACAGGATGGAAAGCCTGAATGTGATTCAGAAGATAGATGAGCCAACTGAGTGGGTGAGTTCCCTTGTCGTAGTGGACAAAAAGAATGGAAAGCTCAGAATTTGCCTGGATCCTAGAGATCTAAACAGAGCAATAAAGAGAGAGCACTTCAAGCTTCCTACACGTGAGGAAATCATGGCACAGTTTTACAATGCAAGTTTCCGACACTTTGCCAAAGAGTGGGACTTTTTCCACACAACGTCAAGTCCTCACTATCCACAGTCCAATGGACAAGTGGAAAAATCGGTCCAGACAGTGAAAAGACTGATGTATTAGGCAAAAGACAGTGGAACTGACTTCTACCAAAGCATGCTTGTATACCGCACAATGCCGCTCGAGTGTGGTAAGTCACCAGCCCAACTCCTGATGGGACGTCGGCTAAGGTCAAACCTACCCATCCCGGAGAACCTCCTGAAAACAAAAGAGGGGGAGAAAGTGAGGAAGTTCAAAGAACAACAGAAAGAAAAGCAAAAGTACTACTATGATAGAGGAACACAAAACCTACCTGAACTCCACACTGGTGACCAAGTAAGGTTCAAAGACAAAACAAACACATGGACTCAGAAGGGAACTGTCCTGAGTGAAGTTCAACCAAGATCATACACCATTCAGACAGATGAGGGTGCTGTTCTGAGAAGAAATCGTCGAGATCTTCTCATGGGACCAGCCACAGCAGGTCAAGAGACTGATACTGTTGAACAACCTGATCACACAGCTGAGAACGCATCATCTGAGGCAACAACTCAGATTCAAGGACAGTCAATCAGAAAATCCTCAAGACACGTGAAGCCTCCTGAGAGACTCATTGAGCAAATTTAAGGACTATTGTTATAGAAGGAAGTAATGTTATCTTATTCTTTCTTCAAGTTCTAGTGTATTGACATA
The DNA here is from genome assembly GCF_052327205.1 of Somniosus microcephalus. NCBI lineage: Eukaryota > Metazoa > Chordata > Chondrichthyes > Squaliformes > Somniosidae > Somniosus > Somniosus microcephalus. Next base: position 135,210,105 of record NC_140998.1, read on the forward strand.
TTTCATGTGAACACACAAAGCAAGGTTAAAAAACCTTGATCATGATAATGATAATGTAAGTTCATTAAGTGTTACAGTAAAATGCAGATTAATACAAAGAAAACATGTTGTTAGTTAAAAGTAAAATACTTTTCTTTTAAGAAAAGGAGATGTAATGATATCAGCAAATAGAGATGGTATTTGCCTGTTCGATTATGATGCCTTACCAGCATGATTGCATGTATTGATTGCTTGTGCCTGACCAGCAGAGGGCATGTGACAGAGAAAAGCAAGGCAGTTCAGTTTAGTTTCAGTTTCGTTCTAGATGCATCACTCGCATCGTGTCTACTGAAAAGCTGTATAAAGAGTTGAATAAGCTTTAGATTAAAAGTCATTCTCTTTCATAAATGTCTCGTCATTGAACCCACAAAGAAATCAATACAACTCCCGGCTCATACACCGTGCCCTCACTTCCGGCTCACACCATGTGCCCTCACTCCCAGCTCACATCCTGTGCCATCATGCCCACCTCACACCCTGTGCCCTCACTCCCAGCTCACACCCTGTGCCCTCACACCCAGCTCACGCACTGTGCCCCCACTCCCAGCTCACACCCTGTGCCCTCACTCCCAGCTCACACCCTGTGCCCTCACGCCCACCTCACACCCTGTGACCTCACTCCCGGCTCACACACCATGCCCTCACTCCCGGCTCACACCCTGTGCCCTCATCCCAAGCTCACTCACTGTGCCCTCACTCCCAGCTCACAGCCTGTGCCCTCACTCCCAGCTCACACCCTGTGCCCTCACTCCCAGCTCACGCCCTGTGCCCTCATCCCAAGCTCAGACCCTGTGCCCTCACTCCCAGCTCACACCCTGTGCTCTCACTCCCAGCTCACACCCTGTGCCCTCACTCCCAGCTCACACCCTGTTCCCTCACTCCCACCTCACACCCTGTGCCCTCACTCCTAGCTCACACCCTGTGCCCTCATCCCAAGCTCACACACTGTGCCCTCACTCCCAGCTCACACCCTGTGCTCTCACTCCTGGCTCACACCCTGTGCCCTCACTCCCAGCTCACACCCTGTTCCCTCATTCCAAGCTCACACCCTGTGCCCTCACTCCCAGCTCACACACTGTGCCCTCACTCCCAGCTCAGACTCTGTGCCCTCACTCCCGGCTCACACCCTGTGCCCTCACTCCCGGCTCACGCCCTGTGCCCTCACTCCCAGCTCACACCCTGTGCCCTCACTCCCAGCTCACACGCTCTGCCCTCACTCCCAGCTCACACCCTGTGCCCTCACTCCCAGCTCACACCCTGTGCTCTCACTCCCAGCTCCCACCCGGTGCCCTCACTCCCGGCTCACACCCCATGCCCTCACTCCCAGCTCACACCCTCTGCCCTCACTCCCAGCTCACACCCTGTGCCTTCACTACCAGCTCACACCCTGTGCCCTCACTCCCAGCTCACACCCTGTGCCCTCACTCCCAGCTCACACTCTGTGCCCTCACTCCCAGCTCACACCCTCTGCCCTCACTCCCAGCTCACACACGGTGCCCTCACTCCCAACTCACACCCTGTGCCCTCACTCCCAGCTCACACGCTGTGCCCTCACTCCCAGTTCACACCCTGTGCCCTCACTCCCAGCTCACACCCTGAGCTCTCACTCCCAGCTCACACCCTGTGCCCTCAATCCCAGCTCACACCCTGTGCCCTCACTCCCAGCTCACACCCTGTGCCCTCACTCCCAGCTCACACCCTGTGCCCTCACTCCCACCTCACACCCTGTGCCCTCACTCCCAGCTCACACCTTGTGCCCTCACTCCCAGCTCACGCCCTGTGCCCTCACTCCCACCTCACACCCTGTGCCCTCACTTCCAGCTCACACCCTGTGCCCTCACTCCCAGCTCACGCCCTGTGCCCTCACTCCCAGCTCACACACTGTGCCCTCACTCCCTGCTCACACCTTGTGCCCTCATCCCAAACTCACACCCTGTGCCCTCACTCCCAGCTCACACCCTGTGCCCTCACTCCCAGCTCACACCCTGTGCCCTCACTCCCACCTCACACCCTGTGCCCTCACTGCCTCCATTGCTGGCTTGTATCTGGTGAGGTTGCTATTATGAGGTCACTGATTTGGGTGAAGGGAGAAAAGAGGGGAGTAAAGGGGCAAACATAAGAATCAGCACTAACTGAATATGTTTGTAATTTGTTTCATTCGATTCAATAAAATCAAAATGTACTAAATTATCCATGACTTTAAAAGAGAAATGATTGCATTAAAGGATTTTCTTATTACTGAAGAATGTATTGCATCAGGCCCAACAGGAATCACTAAACCTCAGTGTCTAATGCCGCCTTAACTTAGGGAGACGCACATCAGTCTAGGCCCAAACTTCAACTGATAGTGTAACCTCACTTTGCCCTCCAAATGGATCCTGGCCTGAGGTAAATCCACCTATAGGTGTGAGGTTTTAAATGAATATTTTGCATCTGTGTTCACTATGGAGAAGGATGATATAGGCATAGAAATCACGCAGGGGGATTGTGATATACTTGAACAAATTAGCATTGAGAGGGAGGAGGTACTTGCTGTTTTAGCGGGCTTAAAAGTGAATACAGGAACAAGGATGTCTTGCTGCAGTTGTACAGGGCCTTGGTGAGACCACATCTTGAGTATTGTGTGCAGTTTTGGTCGCCTTACCTGAGGAAGGATGTTCTTGCCATGGAAGGAGTTCAGCGAAGATTCACCAGACTGATACCTGGGACGGCAGGAATGATGTATGGGGAGCGATTGGATCGATTGGGCTTGTACTCGCTGGAGTTTAGAAGAATGAGAGGGGATCTCATTGAAACTTATAAAATTCTAACAGGACTAGACAAACTAGATGCTGGAAGGATGTTCCTGATGGTTGGGGAGTCCAGAACCAGGGGTCACAGTCTAAGGATAAGGGGTAGGCCATTTAGGACAGAAATGAGGAGGAATTTCTTCACCCAGAGAGTGGTGAACCTGTGGAATTCTCTACCACAGAAGGCAGTAGATGCCAATTCATTAAATATATTCAAGAAGGAGTTGGATATATTTCTCAAGGCTAAAGGGATCAAGGGGTATGGGGAGAAAGCAGGGACCGGGTACTGAATTTGGATGATCAGCCATGATCGCATTGAATGGCGGAGCAGGCTCGAGGGGCCGAATGGCCTACTCCTGCTCCTATCTTCTATGTTTCTATGTTTCTATAAATCCCCAGGCCCAGACGAAATGTATCCCAGGCTGCTGTGTGAGGCAAGGGAGGAGATTGCAGGGACTCTGACACAAATTTTCAGAAACTCTCTGGCCACAGGGGAGGTGCCAGAGGACTGGAGGACAGCTAACATAGTACTATTATTCAAGAAGGGTAGTAGGGATAAACCAGGGAATTACAGGCCAGTGAGCCTAACATCAGTGGTAGGGAAATTATTGGAAAAAATTCTGAGGGACAGAATTAGTCTCCACTTGGAGAGGCAAGGATTAATCAAGGATAGTCAGCATGGATTTGTCAGGGGGAGATCATGTCTAACCAATTGTTTACATTTTTCGAGGGGGTGACTAGGTGTATCGATGAGGGTAGTGCCGTTGATGTAGTCCACATGGACTTCAGTAAGGTTTTTGACAAAGTCCCGCATGGGAGACTGGTCAAGAAGGTAAGAGCCCATGGGATCCAGGGCAATTTGGCACATTGGATCCAAAATTGGCTTAGTGGCAGGAGGCAATGTTTGAAGGTTGTTTTTGTGACTGCAAGACTGTGTCCAGTGCTGTACCACAGGGATCAGTGCTGGGTCCCTTGCTGTTTGTAGTGTACATTAATTATTTAGATATGAATGTAGGAGGTATGATCAGTAAGTTCGCAGATGTCACGAAAATTGGTGGAGTAGTAAATAGCGAGGAGGGAAGCCTCAGGCTACAGGACGATATAGGGGTCAATAACCAGGGCCATAGTTTCAAGGTAAGGGGCAGGAGGTTTAGAGGGGATTTGAGGAAAAACTTTTTCACCCAGAGGATGATTGGAATCTGGAACTCACTGCCTGAAAGGTTGGTAGAGGCAGGAACCCTCACAACATTCAAGAAGCATTTAGATGAGCACTTGAAATGCCGTAGCATGCAAGGCTATGGACCAAGTGCTGGAAAATGGGATTAGAATAGACAGGGCTTGATGGCCGGCGCAGACACGATGGGCTGAAGGGCCTCTTTCTGTGCTGTATAACTCTATGACTATGACTCTATCATTTGATTTCCATGAACACTTCGGATGTTGTCACCAATCTCAACCAAATATCTCTTGGTTCCACCAAACTCTACTATGGTTCCTATATCCCACTTGTGTGAACTCGACTTGCCAGGGGACTGAGAACACAAACACACTTGTGTTGTTTGAAACTACGTTCTTTCTGAGTGCCGTCATAATAACATTTCTGACTCAACTGTTTCTGTTTAACTCTTGAGGACAAATTTGGTTGAACAAGACTCAATCGTGTTCTCAATCTCTTCTTCCTCAAGAGTTCTGCTGGGGTATATGCAGTTGTAGTGTGTGGAGCAGTTCTATACTTCAGCAAGAAATTTGCGAAACGTTGCTTCATGCTGAGTCCCAAACAACTCTGCAACACTTGCTTTTTGAGAGCTTCTTTTACTATTCTGACTAACCTTTCGGCTGCTCCATTTGAAGCTGGATGATATGGTGGAATGAGAGTCTGTTCGATACCGTTCCATTTCATGAACTTTTGGAATAGAGCAGAATGGAACTGAGGGCCGTTGTCAGAAACAAGCTCTTCAGGTAAGCCATGACATGCAAAGATAGCCCTCAACTCATCTATGGTACGTTCAGTTGTAGTATTTGAACCCATGTGTTTCACTTTAATCCACTTTGAGTGACGATCAAACTTGTACCAGGAAATAATGATTTGCTTTCTCACAGAAGTCTACATGTACTCTCTGAAAAGGTCTACTTGGCCATTACCAGGGTTGTAGTGGAGTTTTGGGTGGTTTGTTTCTGCAATTTTGGTAAATGTTGCAATTCAAGATCACTGTCCAATCCAGGCCAATAAAGAAAGCTTCTTGCAATTGATTTCATACTGATAATCCCTGGATGTTCAGTATGAAGTTCGGACAGAATTCTATCTCTCAAAGAAGTAGGTACCACCACTCTGTTTCCCCACCTGATACAACCTTGCTCACAAGACAATTCCGAATGACGGTTATGGAATGGTTTCAACTCTGTGTCCAGACACTGATCAGTACATCAATTCAAGGTGTTTTCATAGACTCCTTTCAGTACTGAGTCCTTTTGAGTCTCATCTGCAATCTCAGATGCAGTCACGGGAAAGTTTTTGTCCACTGCACCTAGCGTGAAAATCTCACCTTCACTTCCAACACGAGTCTTCATGCGGCAACCTGGACAAGGCATCTGCGGTTGCGTTTTGCTTTGAAGTGTAAGATGTTTCCTTTCGGGACATCACAGGTTTAAGATTCTGACTGAGAATTATAAGTGAGTAATTGACACAAACGCGGATTCTGACTTAACTCAACTTTATTGAGATGTCAGAGATCAAGGGTTACAATACAATTTCAAAACTAAACTTATTGCAATACAATTCTCATCACCACTAACATATGTTGTGGATAGGATAGACATACAATCACCCACGGATGGTCAGTTCATGTTGATTGTAGGTTCCTTGGGCCGACTGACCAAGTCACACCCCTCTTCCGACTGCAGCAGGTCCTCGTAGGTGAGGTGACTGGCCAGTCCACCTCATTCTGACTGCAATGAAGTTATCTTTTTGGGAGTTGTCTTTTATTCTTCTTGGTAACCCACTCTGTGCTGCACAGGGGCGTTCCCTCCTTTCTTCGGTATGTGGGAGGAGTTGGTCGAGTTGGCATTCTTCCATTGTACCCTGAATCCACTGGCTACTGTCAGCTGTTAATGTCTTTATCTCCTTATCAGACTCGAGGTCACTTAAACAATGTCTGATAGGGTTGCAAAGTTTGCAGAGGTGATCAGCAACACAATATGCATTGTGCAAAGACCATAGACTTGTTCTGTCTTGCAGGCCTCCTTTCAGGATGTCTTGATTGTAGCTTCGTAACACCACATTGTCTACTTCTTTATCTGTAAATAGCTTGTAGCCGCAAAAGTTCAATTATTGATTACGGGATTTTCCCAGCAACGTGGCCTTTGGTCAAGCGTAATGACTGCCAATTTTAATCAGCAAAAGACTCTTTGCTGCAGAAGTGTGATATTCAATCGTGTAGTCATATTGTGACAACACTGCCCAACGTTGCATTCTTGATGCGGCCATTGCAGGGATGGCAGATTTGGGCTCAAATATTGCTAGGAGTGATTTGTGATCTGTTATCAGGGTAAACTTTCTTCCGCCCAGGAACTGTTGAAATTTCTGGATTCCAAACACTACGGCGAGACCTTCCTTTTCAATTTGCGCGTAGTTTCTTTCGCCCGTTGTGAGGGTTTGTGATGCAAATGCAATTGGTTTCTCTTGGCTGTCATCCATTATATGGCTTATGACAGCTCCCACACCATAGCTAGAAGCATCACTCGCTAACTTAAGCTCACGCTCTGTGTTGTAGTGCACAAGTAGAACATCGCTGGAGAGACTTCTCTTACAAGCATCGTAAGCTTCCTGTTTCACTTTTGTCCACTTCCACTGGACATCCCTCTTGAGTAGCTCATGCAATGGAGCTAACATGGTCGCTAACTCAGGTAAGAAATGTGCTAACGGGAGGTGCAAAGCAACCGAATTTTTAGGCCTACGTTTTTATTATGTGGTACTTGTAATGCTGGGAAAAGTGGGACCATAGTTTTGTTGTATTTGAGAGGGAATACATACATTTTTTTAAGGGGAAAGCAGTGCAATGTATTATCACATGGTTTATCACATGGTTTGGTATGAGCATGCTCAGTTTGCTCTGGCCTAGTAAACAAGCACCTTGACTAGCAACTCATCGTGTCTCTGTCCTTCATTTGTTCTACCCACATATATTACAAATATAAGAAATACCCAGCATTGCTGCTGTATCTGGTCCATTTTGCTCAACCTGCCCATTCTGTTCTGACCATTACATTAACAAGTGTATCTTTTCTTTGGTTTGTACGTGTGCAACACATGCCAGAAAAATGATCTATTTCAGCACAAGGTTGCCTTGTAATGAACCTGCTGTGTGAACAACCCCACGCCACTCAATCCATCAATGCAGATTTGCATGCTGAGCACTGATTAAGAATTGCTAATGCACAAGAGATAATCTCAGTGAAAGATTTAATGATTGCTCTCGATTTAATCCAGCGTATGCTCTTGATCATATTTGAAACTGATGAGTAGTGATTGAATGAGATTCCTCGGGAGGGGGATGGGGGATCAAAGGTTACACAAAGCCAGGGAAAGGGTGGGGGCTAGTGTCCCTTCTTAATAAATTCTACTTTAATTGCTGATAAGAGTCACAATAAATAGAAAGCTAGGAAAATAAACTTTGCTTAATCCATCAAAGCTCCAGAATGTTTTAACGCACAAGCTGCAAAACATAACAGCAACATTTTAAGCACTGTAACAGTCTCAGAATGTAGGAGACATATTAAGAAAAAAAATAGGATGAAACACTGGTACAGCAAAAGTCACCTAGCTAGTTATTGCTTTAGTTGATCCTATGAACACTCCTCACCTGTTGAAGGAGTCGCTACTTGGAGTTGGTGCTGAACTAATATTGACAGAAATGGTGGTGTGTGGAAAGCACGTTTGTGAAGTAGCAGGCCCAATGTCGACACCCCAAATTTCAGTCACTGCAGTGCAGTTGCTTATTGAACAAGTCAAGGCCCGGAAGGGGGTCCTGTTTCCTTCAGACTGCAATTGGGTGCCACACTGAATAAGTCAGCAGGCATGGAGGGAGATGGCGAACAGGTCAGTGCCAGCAACATCATGCCTGGGATCTGGCTGAATTGCCAGAAAAAAATGATCTTACCAGGACTGCCTAGGTAAGCCTCATCTTCACACCTCTCTTACACTGAATACATCCCTGCAACACCACACTTCTCCTCCAGCATTACTAATCCTTCCCTCCCCCGCTGCACTAGCCTCTCCTCCACTCACAATGGGACACCTCATGACATCTCCTTCCGCTATACTTAACACCTTCCACTGCCCTCAGATCTGGCACAAGCTATAAGTCAATCGTGACTTTAACAGTTCAAAATACAAATAGCTTGCATTTCTTATTCTCAGAGATCCTTATTCTCAAATCTTAACTTTGTTACATTTTTACATTTCTTATTTGATTTTGGTGGATATCCTTGATTATAAATAATAAGAGTATCTCTTGATCCCTGAGGCTCAAAGAGTTAAAAACTTACAGAGCCTGCCTCTGAAGTTGAGAATCACGTGCCCCTTCCAGCGACTTCTGACTTTCTATCTGAAAGCTCCATATTTTATATCCTTTTTGCAGTAGTAAATCCTTTGAAGTTTTCTGCTGATGTAAGCTAATTATCTCTAGTCATTCTCTGCTGACTTCTTTCTACTCTTATTGTCAATTCAGCTGTTAACTTTCAGAGCTCTGTCTGCTGTATTGGTGTTTCAAAACTTATCATGTAAAATGGTTATTACAGATTTATCTCTTTGATGCCATTCTTACGAAGGCCTTCAATTCAATTCTTAATATTGGCTTAACTGGTTATAAGCAGGCGTTGGGCAGGATTTTCATTCAGGAGTCGGGTTGGAGGTGGGACTACAACTTTCAAGGTTGTAGTCCCGCCTCCATTGAGATGCGGCCAATCCACATGATTTTAACTTGATTGACCTTGTTGAGCCCATCCAGCAGGCTCAGCGGGCCAATTAAGGGCCACCCGGCAACAGGTGACGTCACAGACTGAAATTTCATCTGTCAAGAGCTTTTGACAGATGAAATATCAGCGTTTCACAGCTGTTTGAAGCTATTAAACACTGACAGTCTTACTTCTAATATGAGTCATTCTCCACAGACTCAGTTAGAAATGTCTCCTGCACAGAAAGCAGCAGGCTGTCACTTTTGACAGTTCGTGGCCATTCTGCTTTCTGTGCCGGTGAGATGAGGGACTCCCGAGACCTAAAGGAAGGAAGGCTGAAAAGGTAAGAAAAGGTATGTAAAACTTATTTAATCACGTTAGACACACCAAACATACTTACCTTTGCACTCATGCACCCATCACTCACCTGAACACTGACATCTCAACCCCTCCAAGTCCTTCAACCCGACGGCCCGCCTCCTCTAACTTGGCGTGGTTTGGAGCCATTGGGAATCCCACACTTCAACCCTAAAAATAGGGATTAGGCTAAAAACTGCCTGTTAACTACTTGTTAACAGGCAGTTAATTGGCACTAATCCCCTCCCGCCTCAGGTAGCTGGGTCCCAGTGCGGAGCGGGTACCCGCCTCCTTTGAAACTGGCATGGAGGTGGGTTTGGGTGCGGGATGGGGTCAGGACCCCTGATTTCAGGATTTTAACCCCCGCACGCCTCCAATCCCGACTCCACGGCCCAATGAAAATCCTGCCCGTTGTGTCTCCTAACTGTTTCATTTTCAATACAAAAACCATGTGATTGCTTGGTGTCATCTATTGAAGTCATATCTACAAAGTCTTCTGTAGGTATCATATTTATAATATGTAAATCAAAACCACTTCAACCAGGGTGTTCCATGCATTTCTTAGCTACTTCAATTGGTTGTATTACAAACGTATGTTTCCTGTTTTTCATTTGATGCCTTATTTATCAAAGGCACATGGTTCTTTAATATTCCGTGTTTCTGTTTGAAGTGTTAGTTTTTAACACTTTAAACTGGGTATAACAATTGTGTTGGTTCCAAACTGCAGACTCCTTGGAAGCAAGCCTTTGCTTCTTCAATAGGGCCTTTGTCTCAGTATTAACAATCAATTCCCATTTCAAAAGCTTGTGTGGTGTTTACAACTTTTGTGTTAACACTTCATCTTATCTCAGAAGCCTGTATTCACAGCTTGTGTCATTGAGGCTTTTAAGATTTTTAAACCCAGTATGTCATGTTTTAATAAAATCAGAAATCTGTTCATAGGATGGTGTATCTTTCTGAAATATGGCTTTTCCTTTGCATATGGAGTTAGGTCGCAGATCAGCCATGATCTCATTTTGAATGGTGGAACAGGCTCGAGGGGCTAAATGGCTTATTCCTGTTCCTATGTTCGTATGATTCCAGTAACCTGAAATGTGAGGTTTAGATCTCCCAGCCAGGAGGAATCATGGTCTAAGGCAGTGATGGTGAACCAGAATTCTAAGGTTCTAAGAAGCAGGGTAAAAGCTTAGGTGAGAGAAAGGAAGCTTGATTCTCAGTATAATCACTCAGATCAGAACTGTTCAAATCAGATTCCAAATCAGTTGTAAATTGGTAAAGAGGGTCTTTATGTTGAATTAGTCCATAGTCAATGGCAAAAAAAAATTAATTCTTGCGAGGAGAAAAATAATAATTTTGAGTTTTATAAACAAGGCAGTTACACTTACAAGTGGTACATATACTTATTAAAAAAAGGTTTTAGAATGAAATCATCTCATATCTTACAAAAGGTGCTCTGTCGCAGCATGGGGCTAATAATGCAGCCTTTCCATCATCTACAAGGCACAAGTAAGGAGTGTGATGAAATACTCTCCACTTGCCTGGATGAGTGCGGCTCCAACAACACTCAAGATGCTCGACACCATTCAGGACAAAGCAGCCCGCTTGATTGGCACCCCATCCACCACCTTAAGCATTCACTCCCTCCACCACCGGCGTACCATGGCTGCAGTGTGTACCATCTACAAGATGCACTGCAGCAACTCGCCAAGGCTTTTTCGGCAACACCTCCCAAACCCGCGACCTCGTCCACCTAGAAGGACAAGGGCAGCAGGCACATGGGAACACCACCACCTGCAAGTTCCCTTCCAAGTCACACACCATCCTGACTTAGAAATATATCACCGATCCTTCATCGTCGCTGGGTCAAAATCCTGGAACTTCCTACCTAACAGCACTGTGGGAGTACCTTCACCACACGGACTGCAGCGGTTCAAGAAGGCAGCTCACCACCACCTTCTCAAGGGCAACTAGGGATGGGCAATAAATGCTGGCCTTCCCAGCGATGCCCACATCCCATAAAACAATTTTTTTTTAAATGGAGGGCTTGGCACCTGTTTATGACGAAAGTTGTGTTAATATACTTTTTGTGTGCAATGCAGTGCAGCAAAATATACTCCATGTAATCTTCAGCCAGTGCAATATCTGAGCAGACATTATTCCTTATGACAATGATGAATGGTAGGGGTGAAGATATATAATATATATTATACTCTGTGCATGCTCAACAACATAACAATGCAACTTCATGAGAACAGATTATTTACTTTACATTCATGAATCAAGTTAAACCACAGCACAGGCCTATTTCTACATTGCTCTCCTTTACATTTCCCTCACAATGCACTTCCATCCAAACCTCCCTGGACCAGCTGGGACTACATTAGTGTGACACTCTCAATCCTGTGGTTCTCACAGCGGTATTGCTCAATTGGTGCCAATTACTGCACTATTTTTTCTGCTGTGGACTAATTTCACTTGCAGTATTTAACTGCCATTTTAAAGAAAGAGGGAGAAAAACACAAGTAGTGGGAGACACAGAATGACCTTCATCCTTTCTATGTGGGTTAGATGCAAATAAAAAGTCTTTGTTTTGAAGCTATAAAATATAACTACAACTAAGCCATCACAGAAACAAACTGACTGGGCTTTAATACCATCATCACAATCCTTCTGAAGTACTTGCGTAACGATATTAAATGTGAAGAGCAAATCGGTTTCATTTTTTTTTGTCTGCATTTGGCTCCCCATCTGTTCTGCTACTGTTACTGGCGCCATTACATTTCAACTCTGTTTGAAGACTCCCTGCATGCAATCTAGTTTGGCAAATTCTACTACACCTACCTGGCAAACAAACTGTATAGTATTCGACTATTAAAAAGGGCACATCTGTTGAACATTATAAAGTACTAATTCACAACAGCAGAACCCATAACTTTTAACAGACAGAAGGCACTGTAAGTAATACATTTTAAAAATTACATAATGTATGAAATATTGCATTTTTAACCGTATATAAATTCTGGAAGAAAGAATTGATTATTAATACAAGTGATGTTTTGTTTAATGTGGATCATGGGGTATTAAGGGAAGGACTCAGCCGACCGTCCTTAGACCTGTATCATCCACATGGAGGTCCAGGAAAAACAACAGCAGTGTCAGGGCAATTTAATTACAAGCTCCCTATATTGCATGAAAGAAGCAGTTCACAGCTGCTCCCCTATAGCTCAGCAGACTTATCCAGTGTGTAGCCGGGGTATATCAGGGCAGGAATGGTCTCTGGTTCCATCCCCAGGTCTGTGCTGAATTAGCTGATCTCAAGCAGATTAGATGCCTGGTTCAATCCCCAGTCTGTACTGATCTCGGACGGGACCGCACTAAGGGTGCTACAGCTGGCCAAAGTGCCCTGGAATAGGGAGGGCAGGATCAGTCGGGGTTCCTGCGTCTGATCGCTATCCAGTGTGCACCGAATGAGGGGTTGGCTATGATGTGGTCCACAGTGGATTAGCCTACAGATTTGTATCCATGCACCATCAGCAAAGGAGAAAATGGTAAGGGTGGAAAGAGGCATTAGCTATGGAGCATGTAAGCTTGGAAATCGCTGAAACTGCATGAATCGTGGATTAAGGACGTGTTGCTGATAGTTTTCTGGAGAACACTCGCCAGCGCATCAACTCTTTTCCCATCATATGTAATTCAAGCAAGCTCCCACCTACCCAGCAGGCCGGCCAACGGATGGTCCACATATACGAAGCAGCCAGTTAAACCACTGCATTAGCAAATGGGAGAACAGGGTAGGAGGTTAGCACTGTGAGATTCCTGAAAAACAAAGACTTCTTGGGGGCAATACTGAAACGGTCCAGTGCTGGAGCTGCAGATCCAGGAAATGTGAGAAAGGAGGGTTGTCCTGTATGGGTCAGAATGACACCCTCCTCAAAAGTGTTTGGTAGGAGGTAGCAGACAGGGTCAATGCTATCCTCATAACCTAGAGGATCTGGATACTTGTCAGAAATCAGAGGACGGATTTCAACCCAGCCCACCTGGTGCAAACGAGGCAGGTGGGCAGTTAAAATGGCGAGGAGGTTACACACCGTGTTCCTGACACGTCCCCGCCCCATGTGGCAAGCAGGCGGGAATCTAATTCAAATGGGAAAGTTGCAGCCCGATTAGGTTATTGGCACCTCAACATGATTTTAACTCCAGGGATCGGGAGGCCCACACACCGCCAGACCTGAAAAAGTTGCTGACAATCAGCATCGGGCCAGAAGAGGCTCAAGTAAGTTGTTAAAAATATTTTCTTAAGATTCCTCATGACCCAGGAGGAACAAGAGTGCTCCTGCTGGCCCAACAAGGAAACCTTATGCCTCTTCTCCCCTGGGCTTTCTCTCCCCCGGGCTTTCCCTCCCCATGCCTCTCCAGCCATGATCATCCCAGGCCCCTTCCCTCCTCACTGACCTTGCTGGGGCCATTACCTTGGTCCCCGGCGGCCTCGGCCTCCTGCCCAATTTCCTGCTCCCACCCACTGGCTCTTACTTCGCGGTTAATATTCAGCGTGCCGTTTGTTTCCTGGCAGCACTTCATGGGATGAATTTGTGTGAAGGCTTGGTATGGAGCAGCAGTAGATGAGTCTTTCTTTCTTTCGTATGGTAGTAGCAAAGCAAATCAAATATCAATATCTAAGTCAGATATCCAGGCCAAAGCTTCCGGTGTAACAGTGTGGATATCTTGTAGGCTGCCTGCAAATTTCCTAAGGGCAGTGCTCAATGATGTGCTCCAGGGTTTGATTAGGAGCGCCACAGTCACATGATGGGGATGCTTTAATCTTCCATCTAAGGAGAAGGTGGCAGCATCTACCATGACCGGTTCTGAGGCGGTTGATGGTTGTCCACTGTTTGAGAGGAAGGTTTGAACCTTCAGGTTGTACTGTGGGGTCCCCTATAAGGAATCCATTCTGTATGTCGCAGTTCTTCCAAGTATTTTGCCATTGGTCATCAAGACTGAGGGGAGATTGCTGAAGGGCTTCGGCGATGGTCCAAAATGGTCACCTAGATTTGAGTCGGGTTGGTGTCAGCCTGGATCAGCATGTCTTTGCTGGTGTAGCGGTTCTGCTCTCTGGAAACTGTATATTCGTGGCATAGGTGTGGTGGTGCAAAGTTTACAAGCACAGGCAGCCAAGGTGTTGGTGTCAATAAATGCGTACCGGTGATAATTCTCAGAGTAGAATTTTTTTTAATTCGTTTATGTGATGTGTGCATCACTGGCAAGGCCAACATTTATTGCCCATCCCTAATTACCCTTGAGAAGGTGGTGGTGATGAGCTGTCTTCTTGAACCGCTGCAATCCGTGTGGTGAAGGTACTCCCACAGTGCTGTTAGGTAGGGATTTCACATATTTTGACCCAGCGACGATGAAGGATCAGCGATATACTTCTAAGTCAGGATGGTGTGTGACTTGGAGGGGAACTTGGAGGTGGTGGGGTTCCCATGCGCCTGCTGCCCTTGTCCTTCTAGGTGAAAGAGGTCACAGGTTCAGGAGGTGCTGCCAAAGAAGCCTTGGCGAGTTGCTGAAGTGCATCTTGTAGATGGTACACACTGCAGCCACAGTACGCCGATGGTAGAGGGAGTGAATGTTTAAGGTGGTGGATGGGGTGCCAATCAAGCGGGCTGCATTGTCCTGAATGGTGTCGAGCTTCTTGAGTGTTGTTGGAGCTGCACTCATCCAGACAAGTGGAGAGTATTTCATCACACTCCTTACTTGTGCCTTGTAGATGGTAGAAAGGCTTTGGGGAGTCAGGAGGTGAGACACTCTCCACAGAATACGTAGCCTCTGACCTGCTCTTGTTGCCGCAATATTTATGTGGCTGGTGTTATATCCGTGTATCTTAATGTTGTGTCCTTCAATAATCAGACAACAGACTACAGAGAACGATTCAACAGGTGTTTACTGAATGAGGGTTACTCTAGAACTAATTGTACAGATCACTACTCAGGGTTTATATACAGGTATGGTCACTGCCAGTACTACAGTATACAGGAGCTGTAAAAAGTAGTTCTCTCCCTTAAGGTATATATACATTACATACATTACAATTCCTCCCCTTTTAGATTAACAGTACCATAATACTCATTTAACAATTAACATTTTTAATATGCAATGTTATATGAAAATAGTCCATTCATATATTCAGTCTCTGGGGAGGCTTCCTGATTCTTTCTGGATAACGCCTTTCCCGAGTGTCTCGCTCTTGGTGCGGAGGCGATTCTAGCACCCTGTCGTCAGTTGATTCATCAGCTTCCAATGCTATTGTTTCTGAGGTAGATGCGACCTGTACGTCGGGTTCCTCACCAGGTATGTATGGCCGAGACATGGGGTTGACTCGTTCCTGTGACTCTAGGATCTGGTCAGCATGGCGTCTCACAATGTTCTCCCCAACATCCACTGTGTACATTAGTGGCCCCTGCCGTGTGCATATCGTTCCTGGTTGCCATTTCTCTGTTCGGTAGTCGCGGGCCAAGACTGGTTGCCCTACATTGAAGCTCCTTGTCGGCTTCTCATTGATGTGCTGGAATTGCTTACTCTCAACCTCTCTTCGTACATTTGGTCTGAGCAAATCCAGACGAGATCTCAACCTTCGGTTAAAGAACATCATGGCCGGGGCCTGGTTGGTGACTGCATGTGTCGCATTTCTGTAGGCTAACAGGAAATTGTCCACCTTATGCTGCAGTGGAATGTCGTCATCGCACATGGCCTTTACTGCTTTTTTAAAGGTTTGTACGAACCGCTCAGCCAATCCATTTGTGGCTGGATGATACGGGGCGGATGTGTAATGCCTTACCCCATTCCTTTTCATAAATCTTCGAAACTCTTCGGACACAAACTGTGGTCCGTTATCAGAGCAAATCTGCTCTGGCAAGCCGTTCCTGGCAAAAATGGTCCATAGGACTGCAATAGTTTTCTCCGTGGTGGTGGAGGACATTTTGATCACCTCAGGCCATTTCGAGTGCGCATCCACGGCTATTAAAAACATTGAGTCCATGAATGGACCAGCAAAATCAATATGCACCCGTTGCCATGGAGATGAGGGCCACTCCCATGGGTGTAGACGGGCATGTGGTGGTGCATTTTGGACCTTCTGGCATCCTGAGCAGCTCTTTGTCAGGTCCTCGATTTGCTGATCGATCCCCGGCCACCACACATAAGCCCTAGCAAGGATTTTCATTTTCACCCCTCCCAGATGACCTTCGTGAAGCTCATTGAGCACTCTCTCCCTTAACTTGGGTGGAATTACCACTCGGGATCCACACATCAAGGTCCCCTGGCATACTGACAGCTGTTCTCTTCTGGATGAGAATGCTGGCAACAGTGAGTCGCCATGTGCTGGCCATCCCTTCACCGTCAAATCAAATACCCGAGACAGTGTCGGGTCATTTCGGGTCCCCTTCTCTATACCAGCGTTAGTTACTGGCAAGCATTCAATTATAGTCGAATGAAATATTTCGACAGGATCCATTGCTGGTACTTCCTCCGCAGTAGGCAGTGGCAAGCGTGATAGCCCATCAGCGTTTCCATGCTGTTTCGTGCCCTTATACTCGATTTCATATTGGTGCGCCCCTAGAAAAAGGGACCATCTTTGTAGCCGTTGCGCAGTCATCACCGGAACGCCCTTCTTTGGATTAAAGATGGAGACAAGTGGTTGGTGGTCAGTCAGCAAGGTGAACTTCTGCCCGTGCAGATAGTTATTGAACTTTTTCACTCCCCACACTAGGCTGAGGGCCTCCCTGTAAATCTGGGCATAGTTACACTTGGCTGAGGTTAGTGACCGAAACGCAAAGGCTACTGGCCTCTCCGAGCCATCCGGGAATTTGTGCGACAGCATCGCTCCAATGCCATAGGGTGATGCATCACACGCCAACCGAATTGGTAGTGCTGAGTTGAAATGAGCCAACACCTCTTTTGATGTGATCAATGCTTTGTCCTTCTGGATAGCTCGTTTACATTCGTCACTCCACTTCCATGGTACCCCCGTTTGCAGTAGGGTGTTCAGTGGGTGTAGTACAGTAGACAAATTTGGCAAGAACTTATGGTAGTAGTTCACCAGCCCGAGGAACGACCTCAGTTGTGACACATTTTCCGGTGCTGGAGCCTTGACTACTGCCTCAATCTTTTCAGGGGACTTATGTAACCCCTCTTTATCAATAACGTGGCCACAATACGAGATCTGCTTCTGGAAAAACTCGCATTTGTGGCAATTAGCTCGGAGCCCATATTCCTTCAATCTAGTGAGCACCTGCTCCAGGTTGGCGAGGTGATCACTGTCATTTTCGCCTGTGACCAGGATGTCGTCCAAATAACACTGGGTCCCTGGAATCCCTTGCAGGACTTGTTCCATTGCCCTTTGCCAAATAGCCGGAGCTGATGCTACCCCGAACACCAGCCGGTTGTATTGGTAGAGACCTTTATGAGTGTTGATCGTGAGGTACTGTTTCGAGGCTTCTTCTACCTCCATTTGCAGGTACGCCTGGGCCAGATCAATCTTAGTGAAGCGTTTCCCTCCAGATAGCGAGGCAAAAATATCTTCAATCCGCGGAAGCGGATATTGTACAGTGTGAAGGATTGGGTTCACTGTCCCCTTAAAGTCCCCACAAATGCGAACCTTCTTTGGTTCCCCAGGCGTATTACTCAACGACCTCTTCATTACAGGAACGATGGGTGTAGCCCACTCGCTCCAGTCCACTTTGAACAGTACTGCTGAACGTTCCAAACCTTCCAGCTCTGCTTCGACGGCTGGGCGGATCGCATAAGGTACCGGTCTGGCTGTAAAAAACTTTGGGCTTGCATGCGTTTTCCTCTATTTTGATCGTCGCTGTTATGCCTTTTAGTGTTCCGAGTCCCTGCTGGAACACTTCTTGTGTGTCAGTTAGCATTTTTGACAGTCGTCCAGGTGTGACGTCGTCATCCTTTTTGGCATCTACAGTCAGTGCTTGTATGGAATGCCAATCTAGCTGTATCTTTCGGATCCATTCACGTCCTAGTAGTGGTGGTCCTCCATCTGGCAATACATATAGGTCCATTTTTGGTGTTTCCTTGCCGTTATATATAACGTTCACCCTTATTTTTCCTTTGGGGTAGACTTTTTGCCCCGTGTACATCTTCAAGACAATCTTTGTATCTCTCAAGGGTATATGTGAGAATAGCCGCTTGTAGTCCCTTCGGTTTATGACTGTTAGGGCTGATCCTGTGTCCAATTCCACTTTCACTTGGACTCCTGCTATCTTGAGCGTGATCAGATAGTTTGGTGATCCTCCGTTTTGATCACATTATGTAGTTTCAGACAACCCAGCTCCTTGCTTCCGGAGTCTGTATCGCTCTTCTGTTCGTCTGAACTACTCTCCGTCACCTTATGTACCTTCTTGTACTTCTCCTGTGGAGATTTCTTGCTGCTGGTTTTCTTTCCCGACCTGCAGACTCTTGCAATGTGTCCTACTTTTCCACACTGTCTGCACACTTTGTCCTTGAACCAGCAATCATTATGGTCGTGTGTTGTTCTGTCGCAGCGATAGCACTTCACTGTTCCGTATGACATTTCATTTGCGCCATATTCTTGTGGTCTCCATTGTATCTCTGCAACGCCCCGTGTTGCTGCTTCGTGTGATACTGCAATGCTGAAAGCCTTGTCCAGCATAAGATCCTTTTCTGATAGAAGCCGTTTCTGGGTTCCTTCACTTTGAAGCCCACACACAAACTTGTCCCTTAAAGTATCTGCTAGTCCCGTTCCAAACTGGCAGTGTTTCGATAGCTTGCGCAGTTCCGTTAAATACTCAGCATTACTTTCATCTTTATGCTGCTTCCTTTTGTGAAACTTAAATCTTTCTGCTATCAGCAGCGGTGTGGGGTTTAAGTGGTCCTGTAGGATTGACACTATGTTTTCAAAATCCTTTTCTACTGGCTTCTCTGAGGTTACTAGGTTTTGTAGTAAGCCATACGTTTTTGTACCCATTGAATTCAACAATACCAGCGCTTTCTTGTCATCTGGCACTTCATTTGCCTTGCAGTATACTTCTATGCGTTCGACATATGTCATCCAATCTTCGACTTCATTGTCGAACGCTGTGATACTGCCACTCTTCGGCATTTTTGGGTGTGGTTAGACTGGCTTAAAATGGCGTCTCCCGCGCTTTCCTTTTTTCCCCGTTGTGGCTTAAAATGGCGTCTCCCGCGCTGCTGCCAATGCCGCTCTCGACGACCCTCGTGGCAAATGGCGACGCCCTGTGGGTGTCGCGCGCTGCTCTTGCGCTGCTGCCAACGCCGCTCTCTGCGGTCCTCGTGGCAATGGCAGCGCCTCACATTTTCCTGCGCGCCTCTCTCCCCCGTTAACTCTGCTCGGCCCTTGAACACCGGCTGCGCTCTGCTCTCTCTCGTCTCTCTCCTCCGTTGACGCCGCTCGGTCCTGAACACCGGCTGCGCCCTGTGCGCTCTGCCCTCTCTCTCTCCCCCGTCGACGCTGCTCGGCCTTTTTCTGTGCCGCTCGGTCGGGCTCTAGCCCGCCACTGTCCGGGAAGGGTCTGCGCAGTACCTGTTGCCAGCCCGTTTCGCTGGACGTCCGTGACTGGAAAGCCAAGCCTGGCTCTCGACAGCCTCCCCTGCGATGCTCAAATCTCCGCTGGATGACTGGGCGGTTGCCCGTGGTCGACGCCCGTGCTTCTGGACTCGACCTTCTTCCACTGTTCTCCAGGAGCAAATCCCTGGGAGGTGATGCAGAGTTGCAGGTAGGTTCGAATCTGCCTCGTCGCCAATGTTATGTCCTTCAATAATCAGACAACAAACTGCAGGGAACGATTCAACAGGTGTTTACTGAATGAGGGTTACTCTAAAACTAACTGGGATGTTGTCAGGGCCCATAACCTCCAGTGCGCTACCTATCTCTACAGACCTACCTATCTCTACAGACCTCTCTATCTCTACAGACCTCTCTATCTCTACAGACCGCTCTATCTCTACAGACCTACCTATCTCTGCAGACCTCCCTATCTCTGCAGACCTCCCTATCTCTACAGACCTCTCTATCTCTACAGACCTCTCTATCTCTACAGACCTCTCTATCTCTGCAGACCTCTCTATTTCTGCAGACCTCCCTATCTCTGCAGACCTGCCTATCTCTACAGATCTCTCTATCTCTACAGACCTCTCTATCTCTACAGACCTCTCTATCTCTACAGACCTCTCTATCTCTGCAGACCTCTCTATCTCTGCAGACCTCTCTATCTCTACAGACCTACCTATCTCTACAGACCTCTCTATCTCTGCAGACCTCTCTATCTCTACAGACCTTAACAACTGGTTGCAAACCTATATTTCCTCATTCTTTTTGTGACCATCTAGTGAATCGGAAGTTGAAGTCTGAACCAGAGACTGACCAGTAGGCCTGCCAGTTAACCCAGCCACCAAGCCCTGGATGTGGTCTCCTCAAAACTTAGCTCGTGCATAACCCGAAAGGGTACGACATTGCAATTCCTCCTTTCTGTGATAAAATGGTTGAAAATACCAAAATGTAACAGAAGCAGAGACTGATACTGACTTAATAACTGGAATAGTCTTCCAGGTGGGGCAGCAGAAGAAATAAAAACAGAAAATGCTGGAAATACTCAGCCGGTCAGGCAGCATCTTTGGAGAGAGAAATTCCCTTCAAATAGTTTCTGGACTTCACTCGCCTGCTTTGGACAGCAGTTCGTCGATGCTCTGTACCGGCTCCATCCTGCTTACATCAGCTTTGTCCCTCTATGGCACCTTTGACTTTGACCCTGGCTTCCCTACTATTGTCTCCAATCTATTCCCTGCTAACAGGAAATATGTACCCCATTAATTACTACATAACCAGGCCTATGTAACCTAAGCTTTTCCCTGTGTCCATTCACATGCGCATTTTGGCTGCTGCTTCAGGCCCGAGCTATTCATTTCTTTTTCCATTTTTTTCTCCCCACTCTTATGTTCATTAATAAATAGACATTCTTATTATGAACACAGCTAGCTTTTGCTAGACACTTTTATTGAGCACATGTGGACTAGGTACAGTATCTGTAGAGGCATCCATCTTGACTGCTGCCTTGTGGGTAGCCTATTGCCTCATGGGTAATGTAGTCTTAATATACATACAGCTGGGTAGTGTAGTCTTATATACATACAGCTATGTACAGCTCTACACAGCTCTACGGCTCCACCTAGTGTCCACTATAGAATGACATGTTATTGATCATTACATCCCCCTTTCTTTGAGGTTTAACAAAATCAATATCAATCAACTTTCAAGAAAACAATAAAGATAATATCAGCAACACTTTTCTTAGTGCTCTATAAACATAAACATTTTCAAAACAGTCAACACATTTTCAAAGCTTTACATTGTACTCAAAGATTAAGTCTATCAGGCTTTTTTACTTCACGTGTGGCTCTTCTCAACACGAGTAAGTCTGATGTGTCTTCATGAGATTGTTCTGGCGGTGAATGACAAGATGCAGTTGCGGCATTGTCATCAATCTGCTCTTGAATAGTCTCTTGTGTTTTTAGGAGGGAACGGCGGTTCCTCCTGAGAATCTGTCCTTCCTCAGTTCTAACAGTGTATGACCTTGATCCTACTTCCTCAAGAACTGTAGCTTTCCTGTTCCATGCATCTGGATCCTCAATCCTGACAACATCATCCCTTGTCAATGGTTTTAGAGTTTTGGATGACTTGTTATAGTATGATTTCTGTTTCAGCTTTAACAGTTGAAGTCTCTGTCTCAGTTCCTCACTTTGCTGTTCTTTTGCACAGCAGGGTAGCGTGGTGTGCAACTTGCGACCCAGTTCAGCAGGTGAAGAACCACAGTCTAAAGGTAAGGCTCGGTAGCTCAGCAGGGCGAGATAAGGATCAGACTTGCTTTCTGTCGCTTTCTTCAGTAGCTGCTTGAGAACTTGAACACCTTTCTCTGCCTTACCATTTGACTGAGCATACAAAGGACTGGATGTGATGTGCTGAAAGTCATAATGTGCTGCAAACTGTTGCCACTCCTTACAGTTGAAGCAAGGACCATTGTCGCTAACGGCAATCCTGGGAATTCCATGTCTGGCGAAGATGGATTTCACATGCATTTATGACACTGCTTGCTGTGGTGCTTGAGAGCAGCGCCATCTCAGGATAGTTAGAATAGTAGTCAATCACTATTAGATAGTCTTTACCATTTAAATGAAAAAGGTCCATACCAACCTTTTGCCATGGTGCTGTTGGTATGTCAGCTACTATCATTGGTTCCTTTGCTTGTTTGCTTTGGTGTTTCTGACATGTCTCACATTTGCCTATCATGTTCTCAATGTCCTTATTTATGTCAGGCCAATAAACAGTGTCTCTTGCCCTCCTTTTGCATTTTTCAATTCTGAGGTGTCCCTCATGAATCCTTTTGAGCATGTCTTGACGTAAAGCCTGTGGAATGACTATTCTGTTCTGTTTTAGTAATAGTCCACTTGCGACACTCAATTCTGACCTTATGTGAAAATATTTTGGACAGGAACCTTTTGGCCAACCATGATGAATGTTCTCTATTACTGTTTGTAATACTGTATCTTTTACTGTTTCTTCTGCTATTTGCTTTGATTTTGTATCTGACACAGGCAGCGCAGCAGTGACCATACTCGCATGAACATCCACGTCTTCTTCAGTGGAGCTGACATGACTCATTGTGGGTGCTCGGGATAGTGCATCTGCTAACACTATGTACTTGCCTGGCGTGTAGATCAGTTCAAAGTCATATCTTTGCAGCTTCATCATGAGTCGTTGAATCCTTGGAGACATCTCATTCAGGTTCTTTTTTATGATGGCAACCAGAGGGCTGTGGTCTGTCTCAACTGTGAAGGTGGGAAGTCCATATATGTAGCCATGAAGCTTTTCTAGTCCAACTACCAAGCCTAGACATTCCTTTTCAATCTGGGCGTATCGACACTCAGTATCAGTCATAGACCTGGAGGCATAGGCAACAGGCTTCCAATCTTCACCCTCTGCTTGTAGCAAGACCGCACCTAGGCCATCTTTTGATGCATCCGTTGACACTTTGATTCTTTTTGTTGGGTCAAAGAAGGTGAGTACAGGTGTGGTTGTCAGCACTGTTTTGAGGTTTATCCACTCTTGTTCATGTCTTTCTGTCCATGCAAACTCATTTGTTTTATGTAGCAGGTCTCGCAGACAGGCTGTCTTGGCTGACAAGTTAGGAATGAACTTTCCAATGAAGTTTATCATCCCCATGATGCGTAGCACTCCTTTTTTGTCAGTGGGTCAGGGCATTTTGAGTATGGCGTTTACTTTTTCCATATCTGGCTCTATTCCTTTACCAGATAGATTATCTCCTAGGAAAGTGACTTCCTGGACGCCAAACTGACACTTGGCTTTGTTGAGCTTCAGTCCATTCCGGCGTATACTCTGTAGCACTTTAGTCAGTCTCTCATTGTGTTCTTTCAGTGTGGAACCCCAGATGATGATGTCATCAACATAGACCCGAACTCCTTCCAGACCTTCAATTATGTGTTCCATCACTCTATGAAAGATTTCAGATGCAGATATTATCCCGAAAGGCATTCTGAGGAAACAATACCTGCCAAATGGTGTGTTGAAGGTACAGTATTTGGTGCTCTCTTCATCCAGTTTTAGTTGCCAAAATCCTTGTGAGGCATCGAGCTTTGTAGAGTATCTGGCACCTGACATTTCACTGGTGATTTCTTCTCACTTGGGAATCTGGTAGTGTTCACGTTTTATGTTTGCATTTAAGTCCTTTGGATCCATGCATATTCTTAGATCATTGTTCTTTTTCTTTACACATACCATGGAGTTAACCCAGTCTGTTGGCTCTTCGACTTTCCTGATGACTCCTAGTGTGGTCATTCTGTCCAGTTCATTCTTGAGCCGGTCACGCAGGGGTGCTGGAACTCTTCGTGGAGCATGTACCACTGGCTGAGCATCCTCCTTTAGCTGGATCTTGTAAGTGAATGGTAGAACTCAAAATCCTTTGAACACATCTTGGAAATTATTCACTATAGGATCCACCGAGTCATCTGGTCTGCTTATGGCACAGTTTATACGGTAGACTCTCTTGACCAGTTGTAAGTCCTCACAAGCTTTGTCACCCAGTAGTGAATCAAGTCTTTCAGCCACAACAGAAAACATGAGATGATGCACTTTGTCTTTGACTGTCACTTTAAGTCTACATACACCTAAGCTATCTATTTTCTGTCCATTATAGTCCTTCAGTAGTACTGACTTTTTCTGTATTTTGGGCTTTTCTTTCATATTGTTAATGTCACTCATACTGATTAAGTTTGCTTTTGCCCCAGTGTCTAGTTTCAAGATAACTAAGATAACATTTACCTGCTGTGGGATCATCCATTTGTCCTCTGTTACTGCATTAACTTTATGTTCGGCATTGTCCATTTCTGAGGGCTGCACATTTTCTGTATCCTTTTTGATATTGTCACATGACACCATTCCTACAAAAAATGTCTCACTTAAATCAGTGTCCTCAATTGCATTAACTCGTTGCCCTTTCTTAGTTATTACTTTTGAAAAGCATTGTTTGGCAAAGTGATTCTTTCCATTACACTTTGTGCACATTTTTCCAAACGCTGGGCATTGTCTTAACTGGTGTTTGTAACCACAGCGTTTACAATTAAAAATTTCATCCTCCGATTGCTTTTCATTTCTGTTCTGCCCACGTTTCTTCCCCTTTTAGGACACAGCACCGACAGCAGCATTATCACTCATTACAATCGCATCATTGTTGATTTCACTGAAAGTCTTCGAGTGCTTTTGAGCTAGCTCGCTGGCTTGGCATATTTTCACAGCCTTTTCCAAATTTAGTTCGGTGTCTCTCAACAGACGTTCCCTGACTTTTTTATCATGAATACCAAACACAATCTGGACACAAATCATGGATGCTTTAAGCTCAGGGAAATTACATGTCTGTGCTTTCAGTTTCAGATCAGTTATAAAGCTATCAAAAGTCTCATTTTGCTGCTGTGTCCTTGAACAGAACATGTATCTTTCATAGGTCTCATTCTTTTTGGGAGAGCAATGTGCATCAAATTTTTTTAGCACATCTTCTAATTTTTCTCTCTTCTCCTCTGGATTAAATACAAATGTATTAAATACCTCTATCGCCTGTGGGCCTGCAACCGTAAGCAGCAACGCTATCTTCCTTGCGTCTGGCTTTGTACCGAATCTGATGGCTGCAATGTAGAGTTCGAATTGTTGTTTAAAAGTCTGCCAATTATAGTCGATATTTCCTATGAGTTTCAAACGCTCTGGTGGCTTCAAATTCTCCATGTCGCTTTTCACAATTTACTCCTGGTACCATCTTATGTTCATTCATAAATAGACATTCTTATTATGAACACAGCTAGCTTTTGCTAGACACTTTTATTGAGCACATGTGAACTAGGTACAGTATCTGTAGAGGCATCCATCTTGACTGCTGCCTTGTGGGTAGCCTAGTGCCTCATGGGTAATGTAGTCTTAATATACATACAGCTGGGTAGTGTAGTCTTATATACATACAGCTATGTACAGCTCTACACAGCTCTACGGCTCCACCTAGTGTCCACTATAGAATGACATGTTATTGATCATTACACCCACTTTTCCTTTTCTCTCTATCCCTCACTGACCGCCCCCTCCTGTCGTCATGCCTCCTTTCATCTCTCCTCTCTCGGATACGCTGCGCTCCCCAATCCCTACCCCAAGCCTTCCTTACTCTTCGACCTTTCTACTCTCCTGCCACCATCCCAGGCTTGACTCCTTCTTAGATAAGCCCACAGCTCCCCTCTGTGCCTCTCTTGGCATCCTACAAAGTGCCCATCGAGGCACTCATCGCTGCCTCCTTATGAGCAGCAACCCCAACTGTCCCACCCTACTCTCTCGCCGACCTTCCCGTCCAGCGCGCCCACTGGGGGCTGATCTTGCCAATCTCCTCCCTGTCCAACTCACCCCTCCCAGCACTGACCCTGTGGATGCTGGCCATCATCGACCCTCTCTGCATCTCCCTCCAGAATCTCCATTCATTTGCGAACAAGCCCTTGCCATTCATGAGCTTATCGTGGATGATTGCATTGATATCATGGCCCTGGTGGAAACTTGGTTGAGGGGTGATGACACCTTACCCTTAAATGAAGCCTCCCCGCCTGGCTATACCTTCCACCACTTGCCCCGCTCAGACCGCTGTGGTGACGGTGTGGCTCTCATCACCTTATTCCATCCCTCTCACCTCTCATTTCAAATTCTCATTCTCTACCGGCCACCCAAGTACCATAAAAATGTTATTACCGAGATATCTTCACTGCTTTCCTCCCTCAGCCTCTGCACCGAGCGACTTCTCATCCTCCGTGATTTCAACCTCCACCTCAATTCATCACGCTCTCTCTCCTCTGAGTTCACTAGCCTGCTATCCTCCCATAATCTCTCCTTCCATGTGAACTCCCCAGCCCATATTCACGGCCAGCCCCTCGACCTTGCCATCTCTCATGGCCTCGCTACTCCCATCATGTCAATCACAGATAAGGCCATCTCTGACCACTTCCTCGTATCGCTCTCCACCCACATCCCCCTTCCCCTCCCCACCAACCCTACTTCCATCTGTGTCTGTCCCTGGACAAAATTCTTTCCCAACTCTCTTATAACTGCACTTATTAAATCCCAGCTGTCCAGCCTTTGGCCCTCCATTCATCACGACATTTCTGCAGCTACCGATCTGCTCAACCACACCCTCACCACCACCTTTGATGCCCTAGTCCCTATTAAAACAATTACTTCCTCTCACCCTGGCCATTCCCCTGGCACGGCCCTCATCTTTGCTCCCTTAACACCAAGAGATGCAGACTTGAGTGGATATGGCGGACAATTGGTTTAGCCAATCACCGCCAGATCTGGCTGGACCACTTAAACCATTATCAGGTCCTGCTCTTGTCTGCCAAAATTGCTCACTATTCCAGAATCATTCTGGAATGCAAAGATAAACCCTGGCTTCTATTCTCCACTTCTAACCATCTTCTTAAACCCCTCTCCCCTGTCTCCTCCACCCTCACCTCCGACAACAAGTGTGAGGAGTTCATGGACTACTTTGTCTGTAAGATTGAGACCCTCCGTTCAGCTACCTCTGCCACTTCCCTTCCTTCCCCTAGCCCACCGGGCCAAACTTAGTCTAAGGTTCCCCCCTGCCCTAGCCCTGAACTCACATCTTTCTCCAGTTTCTCTCCGATCTCCCCTCATGGCGTTTCCACACTCATCTAGTCCATGTGACCCACTTTCTGCTCCCTCGACCCTATTCTCACCAAACTGCTGACCACCCAACTTCCTTTTCTGGCTGCCATATTAGCTGACATTGTTAACGGTTCTCTCTCCTCAGGTACTGTCCCCCTCTCCCTCAAATCTGCCATCATCACACCTCTCCTCAAAAAGCCAACCATTGACCCCTCCGTCCTTACAAACTACCGCCCACCTCCAATCTCCCTTTCCTCTCCAAAGTCGTTGAACATGTTGTCGCCTCCCAAATCTGTGCCCATCTTTACCGCAATTCCATATTTGAATCCCTCCAATCAGGTTTACGCCCCTGCCACTGTACCAAAACGGCTCTCATCAAAGTCACAAATGACATTTTTGTGACTGTGACAAAGGTAAACTATCCCTCCTTGTCCTTCTTGACTTGTCTGCTGCCTTTGACATGGTTGACCACTCCATCCTTCTCTAGCGCCTCTCCACCATTGTCCAGCTGGGAGGGATGGCACTTGCCTGGTTCCATTCTTATCTATCTAATCACCTGCAATGGCTTCTCTTTCCACTCCCGCATCATTACCTGTGGGGTCCCTCAAGGATCTGTCCTGGGCCCCCTCCTAGTTCTCATCTACATGCTGCCCCTTGGCGACATCATCCGAAAACACAACGTCAGTTTCCACATGTACACTGATGACTCCCAGTTCTACCTCACCACCACTTCTCTTGACCCCTTCATGGTCTCTAAATTGTCTGACATCCAGTTCTGGATGAGCAGAAATTTTCTCCAATTAAATATTGGGAAGGCCGAAGCCATTGTTTTCGGTCCCCGCCACAAACTCCGTTCCCTAGCCACCGACTCAATCCCTCTCCCTAACATCTGTTTGAGGCTGAAGCACACTGTTCGCAACCTTGGTTTCATATTTGACCCTGAAATGAGCTTCCGACCTCATATCTGCAGCATAACTAAGACCGCCTACTTCCACCTCCGTAACATTGCCCGTCTCCGCCCTTGCCTCAGCTCATCCACTGCTGAAACCCTCATCCATGCCTTTGTTACCTCTAGACTTGACTATTCCAATGCACTCCTGGCTTGCCTCCCATATTCTATTCTATGCAAACTTGAGGTCATCCAAAACTCAGCTGCCCGTGTCCCAACTCGCACCAAGTCCTGTTCACCCAACACTCCTGTGCTCGCTGACCTACATTGGCTCCCGGTTAAGCAATGCCTCGATTTCAAAATTCTCATCCTTGTTTTCAAATCCCTCCATGGCCTCGCCCCTCCCTATCTCTGTAATCTCCTCCAGCCCCACAACCCTAGAGATATCTGCGCTCCTCTAATTCTGCCCTCTTGAGCATCCCTGATTATAATCGCTCCACCATTGGCAGCCATGGCTTGTGTTGTCTAGGCCCTAAGCTCTGGAATTCCCTGCCTAAACCTCTCTACCTCTCTACCTCTCTTTCCTCCTTTAAGACGGTCCTTAAAACCTACCTCTTTGACCAAGCTTTTGGTCATCTGCCCTAATTTCTCCTTAGGTGGCTCAGTGTCAAATTTTTTTTGTCTTATAGTACTCCTGTGAAGCGCCTTGGGATGTTTTACTACATTAAAGGCACTATATAAATACAAGTTGTTGTTGTTGCTGATGTTCAGAATACCGCTCTGCATTCTGTCCTACAGTCCTGGGCAGAATCTCCTCTCTTTGCTGCCTTTTGGTGCCCGACTGTCCATGCAACATACTATTTCCAAAAGCCAGGCTGCCTTTTGGTGTCTGCGTCTCTTTTTTAAAAGCCTGATTGCAGTATCAGAATTTAGTCAAAACAAACATCTCCCTCCTGAAAGTGGAGTCCACCAGCCTGGCTTGGCAATGATCCTACTGAGTTCAAATAAATAGGTTTGTCACAACAGCAGTAAGTGTGAATGGTCACTAGAATATCAAATTATCTTTCATTGTCTCCAGGACACTGCTTCAGATCTTCTGTCTGTAAACTAGTATTATATGTCAGATCTCCTATCCTCTGAATGTAACCTCTTCAGAGGTAAGTTTAGCTCAGTACTTTAGCACTTTTAACATATTACACCACAGTCTCACCCATGGTAAGTATATGATCAAGTATATTAACTCAGACTAACCAGAATATACCTATGAGGAAGCCGTACTTCCAAAGCTACAGGGCGAGTTTAGCACACAGTTAATGATAGCTATTTCATAAGGACCACATTCCAGACATGTTAGAAATGCATGAAAAAAACTGTTGGTAGAATCTTTAAAGCTTTTTGCATTTTGTCAAAATTGCTGTATTAGTAAAACTGTGTGACATTTCTTGGCAATGGCCCTTGCCAGTTACAACGGGAGCTCATTTTCATGCCACTCGTTCAAACTAATTATTTCAATCCAGGATATTCAGTCAAGAGAACAAATATGTACAGTAGCTTTAAAAAATCTTATACAGTGGTAACCACACAATGGGAATAAATTCATGACAACATAAATGCCTCTTAATGGGCTTTTAAACTAGACAAACACAGAGGCCAGAATTTTGCCTACCTGGGTGGGTCCGGTGCGGCCGGTGTCCGTGGCGGGTCGCGAACTCACTGCTGGCACCATCCTGCTGTTGAAAATGAACTTATCTTAATGGGGCCTATTAAGCCCACCCAGCGCATTACCCAGCCCAATTAGATGGAGCAGGTCTGGTGATGTTATTCATGCCGCGTTTTCAGCCGGGATCTTTAAAGCGACCATGGTCACATTACATTTGCAGTTTAATCTAACATAGTGGGTGTTGAATCTTTACTGTACAATAATATAATAAAAGTTATATATGAGTGACAAAGAAATATTTAAATAATATTATCATTAAATAATATGACTCCATCTACAAATACGATCAAGAACATAATTAAAAAAGTACATTAATTGGGAAGTTATTGGTGCTTTAGTCACAAATCTGTAGGATTCGCAAAATTGGACTTTGTATTAATAAGGGTCAAATGACAGAAGAGGCCGTGATTTTAAAGACTGTTTTAAAAGAAGCCCAGAAAAAGGGGCATACAAAATGGCCACCATACCATGTGACCAGCTTATTGGTACACTTTAAAATGGTTCCTGCGCAACCTCAGACAGATTTGTGGATTCAACCCATGGTAAGTTCTGGAAGCCGTTCCTGAGAGAACGAAACCAGACCCACAGGTATGCATATGGATTAGATGCAGATCTAGTCAAGATCGGCCTGGAGACAAAGGCCATCAAGGTGTTGCCCCAGACAAAAGGGGACAATTTGATATTCATGAGAACAGCACCCAGGACTAGATAACGAGATCAGCAGGCCATTAAAAACAATGGAGGTAATTCCAAACCAGAGATGGGCCTGTTACCAGCCGTTTAAGACATTTTAAAATATAATGGCTACCCCACTGTGCTCACAGCCCGCCAAAATTAAAACAAAGACTAACCTGATTTTGGGCGGGAAGTGAAGCGTCTGGAAGAAAGGAATATCTGGAAGACTTTTTCAGCAGAAGACAGCCGAACAAGCTGGCAGTTGGAGGACACGCAGGCACACAGTCAAACATGCCGGGTTGGAGAGCTGGAAACATGCAGCTTGAATCCGGACACCCAGAAGAAGGAGCAGTCAATCGCAGGCGTTCCGCCCGGGGAAGCACATCGGGAGATCATCGACCGTCCCCGGGCCATTGCCAGAACGAGAGGCCATCGACCCAGCTTGGGAGAAGAAACAAAAAAATAAAACCTTCCAGCCACCCCGGCTCTGGAGAAGAGAGAAAGGAAACCTGAAGAAGCGATGGGAGCCAGCCCAAGGCTCCTCTAACCAGGGTCGAGCTGACGATCCTCGACCCCGCCGACATCCAGGCCCGCTGATGTCCAGCCGTCCCCGAACCCCACCTCAGGAGAGAGGTGTGGCGCAGCTTGCAGGGGCTTCACGATCCACGTGGAGACGAGACGCCTGAAAGGACCAAACACAGACTCAATTTCAAAACCTTGCACTTCCTAGTGGGATTGGTGAGCATGTTTCTGGCCCTTCACAATCAGATCTAGATAGGTTTAATAAGGGGGTGGATTTAAGGGTACAATTAACATGAGTTGTTGTCCCTCGATGTTCCGTGTGTTTCCTTATTTTCATGATGATCTTTGTAGAGTATAAGATGCCTGTATTTGCTTTAGTTAGTACTGTGTCGTTATGATTTGTTTGTGTGTTTTTCCCTCCCATGCATTCCCTTATCTGCTTGCATTCGATTTGATATTTTTCCTTTTGCAATAAAATTTCATTTTGTTTCATCAAACTTGGTCTACACGAGTTTTCTCTACATTGTAGTTCCTGCGCCTAAGTCCAGAGTACAGAATCTAAGGGGCGAGTGGGTCGAACCACTCAAGGTTTACTGTGCAAGAGAGAGAGGCCTCTAGAGAGAGAAACCTCAGGGAAACCTCTGCGATCTAAAACCCCTTACAGAAAATGGCGACCGCGGCAGGACTCTGGCAGCAGGATTGCAATGTAGTAGATCCAAATTTGAATGGTCAAAATGCAATGGATGTGAGGTTAGCGGATTATGTCTTTGGCAAGGTAAATCTCACTAAACAGTGGATTTCCGATCTCTTGCTGGATGGGCGTCCGGTGGACGCAGCCATCAGGTGGACAGAGAGCAAAGAGCATAAGAAGTCAGTGGAGAAGGCAGTGTGGCTGATGTGTTACAAGAAGCAGGTCCAGATCTTGGACCGGGTCGTTGCAGCACAGGCAGCCAAGATCACAACCCAGGCAGCAGAGATAGAGGAAAAGGCCATGGGTGGGGAAAAACTCATCACAGCGCTTCACGCGCTGAATCAGGAATGCCAAGTGGTAGCTAGTCAACATCAGGCTAGAATAGAGTACCTGGAGTGCCAGGTTACTGAAGCAAAGATTAACAAAACGAGGATACGGGAGAAAAGTGCCCGCCTCGCACAACAGCTAAGAGCGCAGGAGGAGAGAGTAGTGGAGGTTAAGGCAACTTAGAAGCTAGCCCTCGAGCACGGGTTTGAGAGCACAGACCACGGACCCTGCCAAAAGACCATAGAGGACCTAAGAACGGCCCTGGTTAAGGCAAGAGGTATGGTGTGTCTCGTCAGCCCGAAAGCCAGTCACATGGACTTTTTAAAGGAATCTAAATAGCCGATTCCAACTGAGGTAATTGTGGTATAATTTAATAGGACAAAGTCAGCATGGTTTTATGAAGGGGAAGTCATGTTTGACAAATTTGCTGGAGTTCTTTGAGGAAGTAATGCATAGGGTGGATAAAGGGGAAGCAGTGGACGTAGTGTATTTAGACTTCCAAAAGGCATTTGACAAGGTGCCACACAAAAGATTATTGCTTAAGATAAAAAATCACAGGGTTGGGGGTAATATTCTGGCATGGATAGAGGATTGGCTATCTAACAGAAGGCAGAGAGTTGGGATAAATGGTTCATTCTCAGACTGGCAATCAGTAACTAGTGGTGTTCCGCAGGGGTCAGTGCTGGGTCCCCAACTCTTTACAATCTATATTAACGATTTGGAGGAGGGGACCGAGTGTAACATATCAAAGTTTGCAGATGATACTAAGATGGGAGGGAAAGTAGTGAGTGAGGAGGACATAAAAAACCTGCAAGGGGACATCGACAGGCTAAGTAAGTGGGCAGAGATTTGGCAGATGGAATACAATACTGGAAAGTCTGAGGTTATGCACTTTGGCAGGAAAAATCGTAGAGCAAGTTATTATCTTAATGGCAAGAAACTGGAAAGTACTGAAGTACAAAGGGATCTGGGGGTCCTGGTGCACGAAACTCAAAAGGTTAGTATGCAGGTGCAGCAAGTGATTAAGAAGGCCAATGGAATGTTGGCTTTCATTGCTAGGGGGATAGAATATAAAAATAGGGATGTATTGCTTCAGTTGTACAAGGTATTGGTGAGACCGCACCTGGAATACTGCGTACAGTTTTGGTGTCCATACTTAAGAAAGGACATACTTGCTCTCGAGTCAGTACAAAGAAGGTTCACTCGGTTAATCCTGGGGATGAGGGGATGGACATATGAGGAGAGGTTGAGTAGATTGGGACTCTACTCATTGGAGTTCAGAAGAATAAGAGGCGATCTTATTGAAACATATAAGATTGTGAAGGGGTTGGATCGGGTGGATGCGGGGAAGATGTTCCCGATGATGGGTGAAACTGGAACTAGGGGGCATAGTGTTAGAATAAGGGGCTGCTCTTTCAAAACTGAGATGAGGAGGAACTACTTCACTCAGAGGGTGGTAGGTCCATGGAATATGTTGCCCCAAAAAGCTGTCGAAGCTACATCATTACATAAATTTAAAACAGAAATAGACAGTTTCCTCGAAGTAAAGGGAATTAAGGGTTACAGGGAGCGAGCAGGAATTTGGACATGAGTCTAGGTTCGGATCGGTCATGGCCCTATGGGTAGCGGAGTGGGCCCAGGGGCCGTGTAGCCTGATCCTGCTCCTATTTCGGGTGTCTATTTCTGTTAGATTCAGGAGATGGTTCTGTGATAGTGGATTGGCGGTTAGGATCAGATCAGCCATGATCTTATTGAATGGCGGAGGAGGCTCGAGGGGCCGATTGGCCTACTCCTGCTCCTATTTCTTATGTTCTTATGGTACCAGCCACCGAGCCCTCAGCTCTGCCAAGCTATAGTGAGCCTTGGTCGGAAAAGGAGGGGGTAGCGAAAGAGGAGGTAGCCGAGGTGGAGTGTGTGGAAGAACCACTGGTCGAAAAGCCGGGACCGGCACCAATGTGTCCCGCTCGGCACCAGAGGTTCGGTCCCAACGCTGCCAATGGCAGTGTTGGACTCCGCCAGAACCAGCTCGTGGTGCCCTACGCTGGCCCGCAATTAAGGTCCATGGTGAGCCACCTCACACGACTCACAGTAAAGGGGGATCCCTCGATTCACTTCAGGGAGATAGAGGAAACAGCAGCCATCAATGACTGCGATGAACAGGAACAGGTCAAACTGTTGCTTTTCTCCCTGGATCCCACAATCGTTCAGTGCCTCTCAGAGGATGGTAAAAGGGGACGGAAAGGGTATGTGGATCTCAGGGAGGAAGTTTTAGAAGTAATGGGAGTGGACGACGGTAGTCCGTTCGATCATGTAGAAGGGACCGTGCAGCTATCTGGAGAACCCCCACGGGTTTTCACAGAAAGGCTGTGGCCAGTATATCGACGCAGCTGTCCAGGTATGCCTGAATGGGCTTTAATGAGCAACGAACAGCGGGTTCATTGACTCCGTTGTTTGGTCACCAACAGCTTGCCAGAGATATGGGCCCTAGCCAGGTCATGGTTTGATCCCCAAGGTCCCGGTGTCACGGAAGAGACGGTACTCCGTCAGTTAAATGTAACGTATAAGAATTGCAGAGGTCAGGAAACACCACCCCAGAAGGGGAAGGTGCATGAGGCAAAACCCGCAGCCCCAAGCAAGCAGGAGTGGCGTCAGGAGGGGAATCGCCCTGTTCAAGCCAAGCTCAATTGCTACGGGTGTGGGAAGGATGGACATTGGCGCAAGGACTGTAGAAATCCGTGGAAGGATAATAAAGGGAGATTTCCCGCAGCCCAAGCCCAAGCCAAAACCGCTGCCCCAGCACCAGCCCAAACCCAAGCAGTAGCTCCTGCCCCAGCACAAGGAGCTGGTGCGGTTATGAATCCCGCTGCAATCGAATCAATTTTAGAGACAATGCGGTCTCTGATGACCTCGCAGGGGAAAGTAGCCGTCACCACCGGTCTTGTCGCTCCCGAAACCCCGATCGCTGTACCCAAATGACTAGAGCCAGCGCAGCCCGTTTACTTGTGTGCGCTACGATATGATATATGGAGGCGACCCCTCGTGGAGATGGAAGTGCAGGAGGTAAAAGGGACCTATTTGTTGGATACGGGGGGCATCGTGCACCGTGGTCCACACAGATAACCCCGCCACCTCGCCTCTGTCCACCGGGGTTCCATATATTCTGTCAGGTTTCACAGGCAAGGAACAGGCTGGCGCACATTCCATTCCCCTCTCCATTCATTTAGGACCACTCCGCACCAAGTGGAGGTGTATACTGATGAAGTGGGAGGTGGAGAATGGGAAAGGGATCCTCGGGTCTGATTTCTTGGTCGAACACGGGATCCTCGTGGACTTAAGAAATCATTGTCTTTGGGGAGCGGGTAAGGGTGAGCCGGGCTAGGTAGTCGTCATCCCAGGGGAAGGAGAAAGGGGGACCCTGTGTACCGTGAAGCCAAAAGAGGGCTACGACCTCAAGCTCATGGTCGCGGGTGTCCCACAAGATTTGCAGGCATTCGTGTGCGACCACCTGGCGACGTTTGCCACTCACAAGCACGATTGCGGGAGGGTCACCGGGTTTGAGGTTAGCGTAGACAGGGACCCCATGGCCCGACCCCAAAAACAGTATAACTTCCCCAGGGAAGCAGAGCCTGACATGGAGACAGCAATATCTTCACTGGTGCAGCAGGGCGTGTTGAGACCGATAGCCACCCATGTGAACTCTCCGTTATGGCCGGTGAAGAAGCCGGACGATTCCTGGAGAGCCAGGGTGGACTACAGAGTCCTCAATAGCAACATCCCAGCCTGCGCGCCAACAGTAGCAGCAGTTGCCGACCTGATAGGAAGTATTCCCACCTCCGCGACCACGTTCGCGGTACTGGATATTTCTAATGGGTTTTGGTCCATCCCTTTACGGAGGGAGGATCAGTACAAGTTTGCCTTTACGTTTAAAGGGCAACAGTACACCTGGAACTGCTTGCCACAGGGTTTCCACAACAGCCCCAGCATTTTCCATCAATGCATGGCAGGGAGTTTAAAAGAGTTCAGCCAGCCCAATCAGCTAGTGCAGTATGTGGACGACCTGCTCCTGTTCACAGACTCAAGAGAGGAGCATGGCCCACTATTGGCCGAGTTATTGGAGCTGTTAGGAAGAAAGGGTTTCAAAGTAAACCCAAAGAAGGCACGGATCGGCCAGCAGGAAGTGAAACTCCTGGGTCTGACCATCCGTGCCGGTGAGAGAGCCATAGATAAGGCCAGGCGGAAGTCGGTGCAAAATCTACTGATTCCCAACACCGTAACGGGTGTGAGGTCCTTTCTGGGATTGACCGGGTACTGCAGAGACTTTATCGAGGACTATACAGCCACAGCAGCCCCGCTGCTCCGACTCCTACACAAGGGAGTGGAGTGGTCCTGGGATGAGGGTTGCCAGGCAGCATTTGAGAAACTCAAAAGAGACTTGCAGACTGCGCCAGCCCTGGGGGCCATAGATGGGGGAGAGGAGTTTTTCCTGGAGGTAGCGGCTAGCGGGGATAGCTTGAGCTCTGTACTGCTTCAAGAGCGACACGGCAAGCTGAGGCCAGTGGTCTATTCCTCCAGGGTGCTCGCTGATGTGGAAAGGAGCTTTTCCAATTGCGAGCGGCATCTCCTGGCCACGCATTGGGCTGTGAAAAGATCTCTGATCTTCACAGGCACCTCTCCCATCACTCTCCTCACCCATCACACACCTACCCGAATGCTTCTGGATGGAAGGATTAAGGATGGGACAGTAAGCAGTGCACGCATTGCGCGCTGGACCCGCCTCCTTTCACAGATGGAGCTGAAGGTAAAGGGTCTCTGCGAGCCCAAGCTCGTGGCCAACATGGTATATCCCGGAACAGCCCATCGGTGTTCCGTGGAAGGGGTATGGGAGGTGAACGTAGGTTTACGGGCCGGGATACATCCCACGGACCGCGAGATCTACGTAGACGGTTCCAGCACAGTATCAGCTGGCGAACGACTCACAGGGTGTGGAGTTTATGACCCCGCGGCAAGGATTGCCCTGGTGATTAAGCTCCCCAGCACCATGAGCACCCAGCAGGCTGAACTGGCTGCGGTAGTGTATGTCGTTACACACCCCGAGATCTTCCCCACCCCATACACGATTTGCTCGGACAGCATGTTCACATGCAACTTGTGTATGGAGTACCTAGCCACCTGGTCCCGCCGCAGGTATACCTCTGCGGATGGGCGACCCTTAACCATGAAGCCCCTGTTAGAAAAGATCTTAGCTGCGGTGGGAGAGAAAGGGGAAGTCTTTATCCACAAGGTAAAGGCCCATTCCTCCACGGAACCCTGCGGCGAGGGTAATCAGCAAGCGGATACACTAGCCAGGGAGGGTGCCCACACTGCTACCTTTTGGGATCCCTATGGGTCCAAACCCGTGGCAGTGATCCGAGGCAGGGATGGGACTCAGGGTACCAGAGGGGTAACGCTGCCCCCAGACCTCAAGACCGTCCAAACCCTAGATCCCGCCCTAAAAACAGTCCTCAAGGCCATCACTGAGGGTAAGGAAGTAGAGGGTCCGTATGGCACAGCAGCCCTCTCCATCAAGGAAGGCATGCTGTTCCGAGAGGAACAGTGGGTTGTGCCGCAACAGCACCGGAGGGAATTCCTTCAACTGGCCCACGAGGGTCCAGGAGCAGGACACCCTGGGCCTGAGGTCACCTGGCAATGGGTGGAACAGGCGGGGTGGTGTCCGGGACTTTGGGGCGATGTCCGCGAGTTCTGCGCCAATTGCCTAGTGTGCGCTGCAAACAACCCAGACCCCCAGAAAAGGAAGGTGCCCATGGGGTATATCAGGAGGGTAGAGGGACCATGGCAGTCGATACAGGTCGACTACATCGGGCCCCTGCCCACCGCCCAGGGAGGCTATAAGTACTGCCTTGTCCTGGTGGATGTGTTCACCAAGTGGGTGGAAGCCTTCCCGTGCCGAACAGCCACGGCACTTAGTACTGCCAGGATCTTGGTCCAGGAGGTGTTCTCGTGGTGGGGACTACCACGATTTGTGGAGTCTGACCAAGGGGCTCATTTCACTGGCCAAGTGATGCAGGACACCCTCATGCTCTTGGGCATTGAAGGGAAGTGGCACGTGGCCCACAACCCGCAGTCATCTGGGATTGTGGAGCGCATGAACTGCACCTTAAAGGAAAAGCTGAGGAAGGAGACGAGGGACTCGCCCCAGAAATGGGCGGAGGCCTTGCCTCTCGTCCTCATGGAGATCCGGGCTAGCCAGTCTAAAAGTACGGGGTACTCCCCGCACGAATTAATGACTGGAAGAGTCATGCGGACCCCCACCCATGTACTAGCCCCGGTGCTCACTGAGGGGCAGCTCCAAGAGGTGAATCGGGACAAGTTTGCCCGGAACCTTTTTGAGCGCCTGAAACAGATCTATGGGCAAGCGGCTGGGAACATGGGGAGGCAGCATCAGGGCAACCGATTGCTGCTTGAACCCCGAAAGACAATCGAGTGGGAAGTTGGAGATCAGGTCATGGTGAGAAACTATGCCCGAGTAGGGAGTTTAGAACCACTGTACATGGGGCCCTACAGCATTGTAGACAAAGCCAGCCCCATGGTATATGCAGTGAAGTTGCCCCGGCGCACTAAATGGTTTCACATCAACCAGTGCAAACTGTTTAAACCGGGTGCAAGAGCATCAGCAACCGAAGCCAGGTCTGAGGATAAAGATCCTCAGCCTGAGGCGCGCGATGAGTCACAGACCACACAAGCTGGCGTTGTAGCCTGCTTGGAAGGAGAAGAGGTCCCGCCCACCTGGGAGGAGCTTTCTCCGATGGCCTGGGACTCGGACGGGGAGGGGCCCGAACAACAAGGTCCCGCCCTCGGCACGATTCTGGAAGAGGTGGAGTCGGAGGACGGAGACCCCGCCCTCGACTCGAGCGTGGGGGAGGTAGAAATTGGGGGCAGAGATTCTCCACCTGTAGGGACAGGTGAGAAGGAGCCGTCTGCCACAGACCCAATTCCTGAAGGGGCGGAGCCTGAGGGGAGGGAGCCGAAGCCTACAGTCGTGGAAGACCCACGGGCTGTGAGAGCTAAGGTCCCACTCGAAGGTCCACTCGCTAAGGGAGCCACGCCCAAAGTACCTTTTCGCAGGTCGACTCGAACGCCTCAGCCTGTAAAACCTTGGCCCGAGTCCCCCACCCCCAGTAGACGCCGACTTCATAAATCCATGAAAAAACACAGTCCCCGATTAACAGCAAAAGGCTGCGGGGAACCAGAACCACAGGTTACTGCAGCCCCGCCACAGGGAGCGGCGAGCTGCAGTCCAGAGCCACAGGTCACTGCAGCCCCGCCACAGGGAGCGGCAAGCTGCAGTCTGATCAGGGATTAGGCAAGCCGTCCGGGGACGGGCGGCGCTGTACATAAGTTTAGTTTAAGTTTAAGTTTAAAGTGTAAATATTAAATGATTAGAGTTTTAAGTAGTTTTAAATCTGCCCAGTATGTGTGTTGTTTGGATCGAAGTCGAAAGACCCGATCATGCCGTCATCTAAGCCAGAATCTCTCGGGAGCCTGGCTATATTGTTTGATTTATTGCAGGAACCAGGAGAACGATGAGAGGGATCCTCATCGCGTTCGTGATGGTCGGATGGAGCTGGGCCTATCGGGGCAATCTTACCTCGGTGAGATTTAAAATCACCGAAGCCACCGCATAGTGGACCCCTTGGTACAGTACCTGATCTGTGGGTACCAATACCAATCCATTCCCGGGTCCCTTTGTCGTGGTGGGACACCCTTCCTTGAGGGCTTTAGCTACTGGAACTGTGGGCAGGGGCTTGCGGGGTCTGGTGATGAGCTCCGTGGCGTTTACTGGGATCTGTGAGTATGGGACTCCGCACGCCCGTGAGCTGACGTCCCACCTCATTCCTTGTTCACAGCTTTTAATACAGGTACTTCCGTCATCAACACACTGGATGACGTGGAGCTGCAAACCCAGATTAATGGTTTAAAAACACAGCTAAGAAAGATACTGACTGATGAGAATAAGGTAGTGGATTCTGAGTTACATGAGGACCAGGCCATGACACTACACTTAAAAGAGATAATAGCTGAGCTGGAGAAACACACCAGAACGGTAAATGCCCTCATTAGGGAGGATCGGAATGCGTCCGATCAGGCTGCGCAGAACTAAGCTTGTGTGCTATACGGGGCGTGGTTACTGGGCGAGGGCCGCACTAATCTGGAGGATTTAAAGCAAGGCTTAGCCCCCTCCTGGATTAGCAACAAGCACCTCGCAGCCCTCCACCCTTTTGAGAATACATTGAGTCCATGCCAGCTCAGACTAGCTTCAGAGGCCTACCCAGTCCCAGTGGACTGTGGACGGTCTAATCACACCATTATGGGTATAGTGGTAAGAATGCCGGTGATGGGAAAGACAGCTAAACCCGCCCCGGTATACAGGGTGGAGAACATTGGAGTCATTCAGGGGGGTGCGCACATTCGCTACACGGGGGTCCCACCTTATGTCATTCGATGGGAGCATGCAATGACGGGTACCGACCTCTCGGGGTGCCGAAGCCGGGGAGCACACATCATCCTGTGTCCCCAGCACTTGAATGCCCATTCAAAACCACAGTGCGGGTTCAGAACTGCTGGCGCGAAGCCTATAAATTGCACCATGGAGGCAATGGCACAAGGCCATGTGCCCCCGCAGGTGGCATATATAGGAGGTGGGACATACTGTGTCACCACTGCAGCGCCCCACTACCAGCATGGACAGCATGGTTGGTGTCCGGTTAGTGACAGCAGATTCTGTTTCAAGCCCAGGGCAGAAGTTCAAGTGGCCCAAGAGCGAATTGTCCCCATTCCTGAACCATCCACTGTTCACATCACTGTGAAAGAGAATTTCACCGATTTGCAGCGTTTCGTTGCACATTTTGGATATATCATTCCCCCTCTCCCTGAACACCTCACCAAGATATTAAAAGCCGTTGTTGTTTCACAGAAACACTTCTACACACTGGAGCAGAAGACTTTAGAGATAGGGGCAGACATATTGGACATAGTGACCCCACCGTAGTGGGACCTGTTCACTAATATAGAAGTCCCTTCCTGGATTAGGATAGCCTCCCACATTCTTGTAGTGTGCCAGGTTGTCATTGTAGTTTATTTGTTGTTTGTACACTGTAAGAAGGTCAAACACTCGCAAAAGTATGAGAATAGAGGGGAATGGAGGGAGCATTATGTGCAGGTAGAAGAAGAGACACCCGTTTAGATTTTGCTGCTTTGTATGAAGTTAAAGTTTTCCCTCCCTCCTCTGTATTATTTTTGATATGTATTCATGTGTATCTTGAATTTTTTGTGTATGTACTTTATTTTTTATTATTGCATTTGAATTAGATGTGATGTTATTATTTGAAAGTAATGTGTGTGCACTAGGTGATGTAGGGGTATAAGGACCCCCTCCACACCTGGAAGTAAGTTGTTAGATTTTTAACTTCAAGGTATTGCCATTTATAGATGCTTAATGTACACTAGATTTTTCTGAAATGGGAAATGCATGTGTCGTGGGGTCATAGATAGGTAAATACTGGGGATGGTTAGATTGTGGAAAGTCAGAAAATTTTGCTCACCCAGAATTATGATACTTCAAGCAAGTTACAGTATCATCAGGGGGGAGTGTAGGACTTGCAAAATTGGACTTTGTATTAATAAGGGTCAAACGGCAGAAGAGGCCGTGATTTTAAAGACTGTTTTAAAAGAAGCCCAGAAAAAGGGGCATACAAAATGGCCACCATACCATGTGACCAGCTTATTGGTACACTTTAAAATGGTTCCTGCGTAACCTCAGACAGATTTGTGGATTCAACCCATGGTAAGTTCTGGAAGCCGTTCCTGAGAGAAGGAAACCAGACCCACAGGTATGCATATGGATTAGATGCAGATCTAGTCAAGATCGGCCTGGAGACAAAGGCCATCAAGGTGTTGCCCCAGACAAAAGGGGACAATTTGATATTCATGAGAACAGCACCCAGGACTAGATAACAAGATCAGCAGGCCATTAAAAACAATGGAGGTAATTCCAAACCCGAGATGGGCCTGTTACCAGCCGTTTAAGACATTTAAAAATATAATGGCTACCCCACTGTGCTCACAGTCTGCCAAAATTAAAACAAAGACTAACCTGATTTTGGGCGGGAAGTGAAGCCTCTGGAAGAAAGGTATATCTGGAAGACTTTTTCAGCAGAAGACAGCCGAACAAACTGGCAGCTGGAGGACACGCAGGCACACAGTCAGACATGCCGGGTTGGAGAGCTGGAAACACGCAGCTTGAATCCGGACACCCAGAAGAAGGAGCAGTCAATCGCAGGCGTTCCACCCCGGGGAAGCACATCAGGAGATCATCGACCGTCCCCGGGCCATTGCCGGAACGAGAGGCCATCAACCCGGCTTGGGAGAAGAAACAAAAAAATAAAGGTCCCAAAAGAAGAAACCTTCCAGCCACCCCGGCTCTGGAGAAGAGAGAAAGGAAACCTGAAGAAGCGATGGGAGCCAGCCCAAGGCTCCCCTAACCAGGGTCGAGCCAACAATCCTCGACCCCGCCGACATCCAGGCACGCCGGTGTCCAGCCGCCCCCGACCCCCACCTCAGGAGAGAGGTGTGGCGCAGCTTGCAGGGGCTCCACGATCCACGTGGAGACGAGATGCCTGAAAGGACCAAACACAGACTCGATTTCAAAACCTTGCACTTCCTAGTGGGATTGGTGAGCATGTTTCTGGCCCTTCACAATCAGATCTCGATAAGTTTAATAAGGGGGTGGATTTAAGGGTACAATTAACATGAGTTGTTGTCCCTCGATGTTCCGTGTGATTCCTTATTTTCATGATGATCTTTGTAGAGTATAAGATGCCTGTATTTGCTTTAGTTAGCACTGTGTTGTTATGATTTGTTTGTGTGTTTTTCCCTCCCATGCATTCCCTTATCTGCTTGCATTCGATTTGATATTTTTCCTTATGCAATAAAATTTCATTTTGTTTCATCAAACTTGGTCTACACGAGTTTTCTCTACATTGTAGTTCCTGCGCCTAAGTCCAGAGTACAAAATCTAAGGGGCGAGTGGGTCAAACCACTCAAGGTTTACTGTGCAAGAGAGAGAGGCCTCTAGAGAGAAACACCTCAGGGAAACCACTGCGATCTAAAACCCCTTACAAATCTACAGACTTTTGTATCAGTAACTCATACAAATAAAAGATGTGTGTGTATAGGTAATATATAAAATTAAGCAGATTTTAAATGTAATTGTAAAGGGGTGGATTTACAACCTTATGCAAATTCAGTGGAAGAGCTGCGGAAACCCTAACAAACAGTGTAAGTGGTGCTTGCAATGTGTTTCTGGGATTTCTCCAGCTCTTCCATTGAAGTTAACATTGGACAAGTGAGAGAACCTCTGCAGAAATTCACCCCCAAAGTCTCAGACTGAAAAATTAAATTAGTCATATTCAGGGACTGAAAGCAAATTGAACCAGTGGAATGAGTGATGAGAGTAAAATTGTTACGGTTGATGACTTGATTTAATGTGTAACTGGAGAATCACAGTATACTGTGAGAAAAACCTGACCAGAAGCAACACAAAAATCTATTTAAATAGTATGTGTCATTTTTATAGTGCAGATCAATCCACTGCAACTACTGTTGAGTTGGAAGGCAACAGTCAAGAATGGCCAGTGAAAAATGTATTTCCCTCACCATCCAGGGGAGACTTCAGCACTCACATCCCTTCAGGAATTTCTGAATTAACATTTACCAGTAGCTTTTCAAGCAGAACAGAATCTCCATCAATCTGTTAGATGATGTAATCAACATGTTTTTATTTTGGTTTGTTTTCCATGCTGTCAAGTAATCAGCTGGAGCAATGGCCACAGAACTCCTGCCTTAGGTTGACAGACGTGCTTCCCGAGCTGCGTGAATCCCGTGGTCATGCAGGGAAATTTAAAAAGTAAGTGAAAAAAGGCTCTTAAATGTCTGTAAACATCCTGATAATCATCTCAATTGGGTCGCCCGCCGCTGCCGGTCGGGTCGGCTCCGCGATAACAGACACGCCTGGGGGAAAGTCACGTGGGAGTGAGATGACAGTGGGTTCCCAATCTGCTGTCAAAAATAACAACTTTCCCACCCGACCCGCCACCAATCGCGCCTGCTAGCACCCCAGAAAATTCAGCCCAGGGTGTGGGGAAGAGGAGCTGTATTAAAGCTCAATTAACTTAAAGGAATACTTTGGAAAAGACCTAGCAACAGCTTTAGATTTATGGGAACATTTTCCTCCAGCTTATATTTTGCAGAAAAAATATAGTTAATTTTATACATGTGTAAAGCCCTTTTAAGGGTACACTAACTTCCAATAAATTCACACACCCTCTTCCCCATCCCCATGTCTCATTTCTCTTGCTCATAACTCCAAATGGTCAATAGTGTGGGTCCAGTCCCAAGCCACCACAAATGATACTCCTAGTCAGCTGATGGATGGAGCCACATGCTCCAAGGATATATTTGACTTCCTTTTCTCATCTCCCAATGCAGCATGCAGAAGAATGGGTACAGAAGTGGCAGGAGGCAGAGGGTGATGGTCGAAGGTTGCTTTTGTGACTGGAGGCCTGTGTCCAGTGGGGTACCTCAGGGATCGGTGCTGGGTCCCTTGCTGTTTGTGATCTACATAAATGATTTGGAGGAGAATGTAAAAGGTATG
Organism: Somniosus microcephalus; assembly: GCF_052327205.1. NCBI lineage: Eukaryota > Metazoa > Chordata > Chondrichthyes > Squaliformes > Somniosidae > Somniosus > Somniosus microcephalus. Next base: position 135,255,037 of record NC_140998.1, read on the forward strand.
ATCAGTAAGTTCGCAGATGACACGAAAATTGGTGGGGTGGTAAATTGTGAGGAGGAAAGCCTTAGGCTACAGGACGATATAAACGGGTTGGTCAGATGGGCGGAAAAGTGGCAAATGGAATTTAACCCTGAAAAGTGCGAGGTGATGCATTTTGGACGGACAAATAAGGCAAGGGAATACACAATGAGTGGTAGGACCCTAGGAAGTACAGAGGGTCAGAGGGACCTTGGTGTACATGTACATAGATCCCTGAAGGCAGCAGAACAGGTAGATAAGGTGGTTAAAAAGGCATATGGGATACTTGCCTTCATTAGCCGAGGCATAGAGTATAAGAGCAGGGAGGTTATGATGGAGCTGTACACAACGCTGGTAAGGCCACAGCTGGAGTACTGTGTGCAGTTCTGGTCGCCTCACTATAGGAAGGATGTGATTGCATTGGAGAGGGTGCAGAGGAGATTTACCAGGATGTTACCTGGACTGGAGCGCCTCAGCTATGAAGAAAGACTGAACAGGCTGGGGTTGTTTTCCTTGGAGCAAAGAAGGCTGAGGGGGGACCTGATTGAGGTGTACAAAATGATGAGGGGCATAGATAGGGTAGATAAAGAGGAACTTTTCCCCTTAGTAGGGGGGTCAATAACAAGGGGGCATAGATTCAAGGTAAGCGGCAGGAGGTTTAGAGGGGATTTGAGGAGGAACTTTTTCACCCAGAGGGTGGTTGGAGTCTGGAACTCACTGCCTGAAAGGGCAGTAGAGGCAGGAACCCTCACAACATTCAAGAAGCATTTGGATGAGCACTTGAAATGCCATTGCATACAAGGCTATGGACCAAATGCTGGAAAATGGGATTAGATTGGACAGGGCTTGATGGACGGCGCAGACGCGATGGGCCGAAGGGCCTCTTTCTGTGCTGTAAAATTCTATGACTCTATGACTCTATGACTCTACTCAGCAGACAGGGGCTTGAACCTGCATTAGTCCAATTCTCTGAGCTACATATCGGAGCTCCAGCCCTTACTGCCACCAAACTGTCCGTCAAGTGTTTTCTAAACCAAGCAGTGGCATTTGTGAGACTGCACTACTGAAACATGAGGGACAGTGTAAAGTGGCCCTGTTCCCAGTGTAGAGCCTTGCTAGATGGGAGATAAGGCTATATCACTATGGGACGGGTTCAGTCACCGATGCTCCTATCCAGTGAGACCCCTTGCTATGACTGAAGTACAGCTATGATGTTTCTTCCTTTAACCTTGACTAAGAACCTCCATTACACAATGCGCAAGGGAACTCAGGGAGCAGAGGTTAAGCTTAGAGATATTCAAGTTTCAGATGGGAGCGCTAATCATGGAACCATGAAATAAGGATTTGTGTCTACTACTCTCATGAAAGCCAAGGGGCAATTCCAAGGGCAGATAACGCAGAGTGGCCCTTACTGCCAAAACTCACCTTTTACTGCCCAAGCTAAAATGATTCATGTGACGTGGGGATCCTAACCATAAACCCTTCATTTTGTGTACTAGATTCTGTGATCTCACATGTGTCACCATATGCATTCTCCTGCCTTTTCAGAAGATGAATTGAAAAGCACTCTAATGAGGCAAGGTCAATTGTAAACCAAAAAACTGGTTTATTTTACATAGAATACATGAATGAACAGAATACAGTTTGCCAGTGATATACATTAGTTTCCTACTGCTCTTTATGCCATAAAAACATAACAAAATATGCAGCTGCTCCCCTTTGGTCGACTAAGCGCGCTTACAAGATAGCAGTCCCTGAATTAACTGGCACTAATCTTTTCTCTTACACGGCCATATGCATTCATACTGCAGTCCAGAATCTCTCAGCCTTCCTGACTCAGTAGAGAGTGCGATCTTTCTGACTGCTTGACTGTCCCAGATTCCCTTCTTCCACAGGGGAAGAAACAAAGGATCTGCCACCCCAACTTTGTCTGATGAGGATGGTCTACCGAGCTGCCAAACAAGGGTACTAACATGGATGAAAAGGTACCTCCTTGAAAAGTAAGATTGCAGCACTGGTATTATCCATTCAGCCAAGCCTCCCATTTCAGGTGTATTCAGTGAAAAAAAATTCTAGTATCACGATGTGAACTGCTCTGGGATGTGTTCAATGACTTCCCATTGTCTCAACGCTGATTAATACATAGAAGTAAACCATTTTAATGGCTGTGCCAGCTGATATTTTGCCTAATTGTCCCAATCGGTATTCTAAATGTGTATCTCTGGGAATTAATCCTTTGTCAGTTGAACCTGACCTTATATCAACAACATAATATTCATTCAAGCAAAAGTCTCTTCCAGGCCAAAAAGATAAAAATCTCAAAATGTTACATACATTTGGTTAATAGAAAGAGATTAAAAAGAAGCATTCACTCCTAAAAGAGGTGCAAGTTTTTTGCCAAGTTTAGTAACACAATGTTGGTCTGATAAGAAAGGTGATGATGATACAAAAGCAAAATCTGAAATAAAAACAGAAAGTGTTGGAAATATTCAGCAGGTCAGGCAGCATCTATGGAGAGAGAAACAGAGTTAACGTTTCAGGTCAATTGTGAAGGAATAAGCCATATTTAGAAAAAGACACCATTCTATGAAAGAATTCTAGCCTTATTAAAACAGGACATACTAGGTCTGGAAATCTGGAAGCCCCAACAATCTAAAGCTGTAAATAGTATATAGTCTATTGAGATAAGATAAGTTGTTGACACTAAATCAATAGCCTTATTGAAACAGGAGGTTGGAGGCTCCTGAAGTCTACAGCTTTGGAAAGAACACAATGGTACACCCTGTTAAGGTGTCCTAAATTACACTTCGAAAAGAAACACAGAAAATTAAGAAACATATGCCTTCATACAAATGACATTAAATGAAACACAGGAGACATGATTCTGTGGTGCAACCAGCTGAGGTGACTTAAGAATTGCATAGATCACCCTGGTTGAGGAGTTTTAATATATACGTCGTAAAAAGACATAAACAGAAGACCTTGGTAAAAATGACATCAAATAGACGCACCTGCTGATTATACCGTTTTTTTATGATAAGCTTTGAACACCTAGGGTAGAGACATAATTCTTAATGCTACCAGCTGATCTAACTGTAAGAATAGCAGGGGTTGGCAGAAAAATGACTAGAGATAATTAGCTCACATCAGCAGAAAACTTCAAAGGAAATACCACTGCAAAAGGGTATAAAAATTGAACTTACAAATGGGAAGATAGAATTCTTAGCTTCAGAGGCAGGCTCTGTAAGTCTACACCACTTTGTACCTCGGGTATCAAAGGTATTTGGCTTTGGTGGATATCCTGGAATAAAGACTGAGAACTGTAAAAATGTAGCGAAGTTAAGATTTGAGATTAAGGATCTCTGATAATAGAATTGTAAGCTTTCTCTTTTTGGAACTGTTAATGTTGTGATTGAAACACCTATTGTAATTACATGTCGGTTCTTTAATAAATCTATATATTTTTAGAATTGTCTCACATAATACTTCTGTATCAAACTCACAAACTCAATCTCTGTACGCTCTTTGGTGAGGAGTTGCAGAATTCTGGAGGAGTTTTCCGGACCCTCATAATTCCCGGTACGTTACAGTCTAGCTAAACTTATTAAAAGTGTTATCTGGAGGATGGTAACATTTTCAGGTTGTTCCTTTCCTTTAGGGAGAGATAGTCCGGACCTTTAGACCCAATTATGCATCTTTAGGATTTGGCTACCTCAAACTTTAGTTGAAAGTGAACGTCTGGTGAATACGCCAGATCTGTGGTAGCCCTAAAGGGGCTAGGACTAGTAATAATCCTTTCAGATGATCTTTCATTAGAGATGTAACAGATTTTAAGCAAATGCAGGGGCAGGGAAAGGGGGAGGGGAGGAAAGAACAAAAGGGGCGGTTTGTGATAGGATGGAAGGCAGGAGAGATTAAAAGACAAAAGGGATAATGGTGCAAGGCAAAATGAGATGGTAATGGGATTAGCTAAGAAACAATAAATGGGTCTAGATGAGGTGTAAATGGGAATGGCATAATCATCAACAGCTGCCATGTGAAAAAATAAGGGCAGGGATTATTATCTGAAATTGTTGAACTCGATGTTGAGTCCATAAGGCTGTAAAGTGCCCAATTGAAAGATCAGGTGCTGTTCCTCGAACTTACGTTGAGCTTCACTGGAACAGTGTAAGAGGTCGAGGACAGAGAGGTCAGAGTGGGAGTGGAGCAGAGAATTAAAGTGACAGGCGACCAGAAGCGTAGGGTCACGCTTACGGACTGAACGGAGGTGTTCCACAAAGTGGTCACCCAATCTGCGTTTGGCCTCCCCAATGTAGAGGAGACCATATCGTGAGCAGCAAATACAGTATACTAAATTGCATGAAGTACAAGTAAATCGCTGTTTCACCTGGAATGAGTGTTTTGGGCCCTGGACAGTGGGAAGGGAGGAGGTAAAAGGGAAGGTGTTGCATCTCCTGCGCTTGCACGGGAAGGTGCCATGGGAAGAGGAGGGGGTGTTGGGGGTGATAGAGGAGTGGACCAGGCTGTCGCGGAGGGAGGTGATGATGTTTGCCTAAACGAAAGAGTATTTTCAGGCACTCAGATGATTCAACGATACGATCTTGTATTGATATGATGATGGCTTTAGCATAGAAAAAAAAAACTAAGTTGTTTGACAGAGGAAACACCTATTATAAAAAAAATTAGACAACAATCCATGGTGAGAAGCTTGATTGAACAGCGCAGATTTAAGAAAGCTTTTAACATTTGTCTGTCTGCAGCAAGCAAAGATGCTAATTTATGAAAGTAACATGTTTGGACAGGGCTGTAGTGGGGTGACAAAGGATTTATGTGACTTTGCCATGGTTCTGTTCCTCTTGTATCTTGTGATGGCTGCAACACCACCCCAACCTCCCCCCGCCACCACCACCCAACATGTATTTGAAGCCAACATACTGTCAGCTTGTTGAAACTCGTATGCCTTGTGTTCCCCAATGGTTTCGATGGGAAACAGAGCGTTTCGAATTGAATTATAGCTGCAGTGGGCTGCAAAAACATTTCACTTGGGTTTTGCTGTATAGACTCTCTGGAGTCTGAAAAGTAGAAAAACAACAGTTTCTGAAAACGCAAGCAACTGTTACTGTGCATGACCCTCATTTTGCTTTTGAAACCAATAACAAAGCCTATATTTAAAATTGGCACCATACCGGCTGTATTGGTTTACATCATTAGGGCACCAAAGTGATATTCAATACGAGTTACTATTGTGGGTACATTGATTATGCAGACATCGTGGAAAGGGTTTTTTTCAGTAAAAATTTATAATTTAGGCTGAAATTTGAATAAAGCAGCTCATTTTAATTAATAACCTACAGAGGAGGCCCAATTTTGCTTCCTCTATGCCATTTACTAGGCCTGGTGAGCTTTTCCAGCTGATGTGGCAAAAAAAATCATCCCATACGAGTATAGCGTTGCATCTAACATCCCTCTATTCAAACACAAGGGCAGTAGATATGTGTGCAGCAATCACAGAGGAATTTCCCTTCTTGTTCTTGCAGGGAATATCCTAAATGATTACATTGAGCATATACTGCAGCTGTGAAATCCTTGCTTGATAGCCAATGTGGATTCACAAAAGGCATAGGTACTACTGATACAGAATAATAGAATAGTACAGCACAGAAGGAGGCCATTCGGCCCATCAAGTCTGCACCGGCTCTTTCAGAGAGCAATCCAGTTAGTCTCACTCCCCCGCTCTTTCCCCATATCCTTGCAATTTTTTCTCCTTCAAGTATTTATCCAATTCCATTTTGAAGGCTACTGTTGAATCTGTATCCATCACCCTATCAGGCAGTGCATTCTAAATCCTAACTACTTGTTGCGTAAAAAGATTTTCCCTCATGTTGCCGCTGGTTCTTTTGCCAATCACCTTAAATCTGTGTCCTCTGGTTATCAACCCTTCAGCCACTGGAAACAGTTTCTTTTTATTTACACTACCTAAACTCTCCATGATTTTGAACACCTCTATCAACTCTTCCTAGCCTTCTTTGTCCCTTAGCCAATTTTGTATCCATACTGCCACTGTGTCTTTAATCCCATGGCTTTAATTTTGCTAACAAGTCTATTAAGTGGTACTTTGTCAAATGCCTTTTGAAAGTCCATATACAGAACATCAACCACACCACCCGGATCAACCTTCTCCATCACTTCATCAAAGAGCTCGATTAAGTTAATCAAATACAATTTTCCTTTAACAAATCTGTGCTAACTTTCATTTATTAGCCCATACTTTTCCAAATGCCAATTTATTTTGTCCCGGATTATTGTCTAAAAGTTTCTCCACCACCGATGTTAGGCTGCTGACTGGCCTGTAGTTGTCTGGTTTATCCCTCATTCCTTTTTTAAACAGGGGTGTAACATTTGCAATCCTTATAACATCCTTACTGTATATGTGCGATAGCTGGACCACTTACAGTCGCCATATCAGAAAACTCAATCCTCAGAAAGATCATGAAAATTCGGAGGTGGTACAAGAGCCCATTGCACTCCCCTCGAGCTCATTCTCTCACTCCCCTGAGTGCATATTTCTGAGCTGGTGCTTGAGAGGGATAGAGTGAGTGAGGGTGTGTGCTGCGAAGTGCTGGCATCACCGCCGCCTCAAGGCCTGCTTCTTCCTCATGTTGTGGCACAGCTAGAGAGGGAGAGAGGAAGAGAGGTTGGACTGGTTTCCTGAGATGCACAGCTCACGTCACTTTCAGCAGAAGGAGCGATATGAGGGTTTCATCATATGAGTCATTGATAATTAATGCAGGGTGCAATAAGAAGGGAAGGAATTGAAGAAGAATATCACCATGCATCAACTGGCACATGTCCTCCCACTTCTGCATCTCCGGCATCTTAGAAATCAGGGGTGTCCAAAATGTATATGGTCATGAGAACAAAACTGTGACGTGAATAATGTTGTGTTTACATGTTGGTATTAGAACTGGAGACAGAAAGTCTCTTCAGACTAGTATTAAAATAACTAGATAGATGCTTGGAATCTGCTTGTGTTCTGTTCTCTGCGGATGTTATAGCATACTGCAGTGTGACGGTCATATATAATCTTATTTCCAAGCTGACTATCTGCTGTTTTCAAGTTAGGATTTCAACTTTGTTTATGTATCTCTAGTTGGACCAACTAAGGCTCAATGCCTACATTTCTTCTATTATTGCTAATAACCATGATATAATGCTAAGGTAGGAATTGGAGTTAGCTTAAAAAAAACTGCTTGTGAAGATAATTAGAAGTTAATTAGTATAGAAAGACATAGAATAAAAGGAATTTAGGGGAGTTAAGGTAGCCATCTCAGAATGGAGCAGTTTGCTAGATGAAAGTGAGATAACAAGAGGCTGAAGTGGGACAGCGCTGGCTTGGACCACATGACTGAAAGGATACAAGGCCAGACCCAGTACCAATTGTACCAGGGAGGATAGGGACCATGGAGATAAGACATGAATTCCAAAGGAAGAACCTTCAGAAAGGTTAAACAATAAGACAAATTGGCTAAGATCATGAGACCCCTGTAGGGGAGGGTTTTCATCCAAGAATTGAGACAAAGAACTCGACGACCCATTGGGTACTGAGGTTTTAGGGGAACCTCTATAGGTTAAATGGCCTTGTCAATAATTTGGCCTCAGGCCCACCCCTAAAAAGAGAATAAAAGTAACACCTTGAGGGCTTGTCCACACAGACGGTGGAGGGGAGAGCCAAGCAGAAATTGGGCTGGTCGAACGCTCTTTCGAGAGCAATCCCATGCGCATCAACTCGGAGGTCTAGACGAGAGGAAGTGAGGCCGCAAGCCAGAGAAATGTTCACGCACGCCAACCGTCTGTCGGACTGGGTCCGGTACCAGCTGCTTGTCACAGTAGTATGTTTTTGCTGTATAACTAGTGTGTTATATTCCATCTTAAACTCTGATTAAACACAATACACCCACCATATTGGTTTGCAGTCGATCCTGATTGGCTTAATCTCAACAGGCAATCGAAAGCCTCATTCCCCAGGATCTGCAAGGCTTCCTCCGCATAGGAGGTGAGAGATCGCAGAATTAGGAGATGGTCACCTGTTGCCAATGTCTCTTGGCTATTAGGAGCTGTCTTCTCCTTAAAAAATAATGCAAAAATTGAGAATTGCCTTTGGTTCCTATAACATATGGTAAAACCCAGGTGTCAACATTCAGCCCTTAAGAATCTGCAAAGCAGCTGACTCCTCTGATATTTGGACAACTTTCTGCATGCAAAACAATTTTAAAGATGCTTGGGACTTTAAGCTGTCGCAGGTCTTTAAATCCTGCGGCAGTTCCCGATCTCCCCTCTACCCCCGCCCCTCACACAACAGGCAAGCTCCCAATTAGAGGCATTTGCAAACACTGGAGCTCACCCACATTATTAATAAAGCTGACCCCAGAATCTACGGCGGTGACAGTGCCAGTGGCATTCAAGCCTAGTCCCACCACACTTCTGGCAGGGATCACACGACAGTGGAAAATACAAGCTGAAGTTTATTATCCCATTAGGCTACTTGTCAAAAAGAAATATTGAGCTGATCGCTCACGTGGATCAAGTTTGTACTTTAATCCAAACCCAAAGGTACCATCAGTCATTTCTTCTCTACCCTGAAATTTCTCAAGGGTGAGGCTGGATAACTTTACTCCCAAAATTTCACTGTCGTCAGTGGAAAATGTAATCACTTGTCAAGTAAATTTGAAATCATGTTCCATTTAGCCCTACTGTACCTTAATCTCAGCAAAGTCACCTTATAAAAGTCAGGAAAGAAACAGATTGTATCCAACTCTTCGGGCCCACTCAGCCTGTGTCCAGGATCGACCAGGTATTGACGGACCACAGGCGTATTAAAATATGGATTGGGGAGCTGGGCGACATAGTAGGTTGGAACGCCAGAGCTGATTCGGCAGTGTTGTGACCAGGGAGAGCCCCCACCCCCCGCATCCCCTCTCCCCCCACCCCCCCCAACACCACCCCCACCCCCACCCCCATCCCTATAAGGCTCATGGGATCGGACCAGTAGGCCTGAGCACACGTGGCCCTCAACTCTGTGGGAGTACCTTCACCACAAGGACTGCAGCGGTTCAAGAAGGCGGCTCACCACCACCTTCTCAAGGGCAATTAGGGATGGGCAATAAATGTTGGCCTTGCCAGCGACGCCCACATCCCAGGAACAAAAACAACAGTAGGCCTGAGCACACGTGGCCCTCAACTCTTGATTTCACAGGAGCAGTTTCTGAGGATGCACTCCAAGTGTAGGTCTACTTAGACACACCAAAATTATTTCAACTAATGGTAATGGCACCCATGTAGCTATTATGCCGCCCAAAAGCAAACTCTTGGCATATTTAAATTGCAAAGGATTCTTTTCAATCAGTGTGAAGCTGGTGTCGGGCCACTGCAAGAGGCAGTAGTCACACACGTGCAGTCCTATGGTGCTGCCTACAGTACATTGGCCTCACACCAACATGATGACCCAAATCCCCCAGCTTTCATTACCATTCCTACATATTGGACCCCAACACCAACATCAATATATCTCCTCTGTCCAAAAATATCCTCAAGTGTTCCAAAGAATGATTATTTCCCAGCTCCAAGTATGTCATTGCACTGACGTTTGACTATCAGTGCTTGTAGGGTATGTGGCATCCTCTTCCTAATCCTCTGCTCCTTCTATGTGTCACCTCAGTGGGAGGAGCAAGTAATGGTGTCGCGCTGCTGCTCCTCAGTAGAGTCCTTGTAACTCACCTATGGCAAATGCCCTGTTTCTGCAGGGTCATTAGATGGCCCTGCCACTACTGCCAACAACTCGGTGTCTGCACTGCTTGGCTGTTCCTGTCCCCTTCCTGTCTCTCCTATAGCCCTCTGATAGGGACAGCTGTGTGGGCAGATTTGGCATCACCCTAAGAGGTCAAGTTCTCATCTGTTTTGCCTTCTGCCATATCACAGCTGCTGGCTCCATCTATGGAAACATGGCTGATTTTTCCCCCCTGCTTTTCAGCCTGGTGCCACCAGCTACAGTCACCACCGTTAGCACCCTGTCTGGCTATGTCAGCACATAATAGAGATAGAATCCTAGTCCTTCCTGGGCTGTAAGGCTGATGACCACAGGACACAGATCACTGAGCCATCAATTTAGTCATACTTCAATTAAGTTGTCTCACTTCGAGGGAGCACAATAATGGCTGTTATGGGAAATGCAATCGTCAGACTGGTGTCAAAGGAAGTGCTCTTTTGAGATTGGGGTTAAGGTAAATTGTTGCAATTAAGAGAGCTTTATCCTGACACTATCAGACAGACACAATAACCGAATTGCAGGAGTTCAATACTGACACTGAGTGCTAAGAGTGGAAATTGTTACTTTCTCCAATACTTATATCCTTCATTTTGACATTCTAATTTTCTTCTATATCCTTGTGGCCTCACTGTGAGGTTGTAAATTTCAGCAGAATGATAGATAGTTTTGTGTCATGAACTAGGAAGCGAGCTGAGACTTTCTAAACTCGTTCACTGCGGACCCTACTGCCATTGTCATGATATTTGAGCTGCAAATGTTAACTCTTCTATTTAACCATTCAAAAGATTCTGTAATACTGCCCAATTTTTATTTATAACTACATTCAATTTTTGTCAGAGATCAGCTTACTTGTCAGCACTTAGGTCAATGGCAACAGTCTCATCTGTGAGACAGAAGGGTGTGGGTTCAGGCTCCACTCCAGGACTTAAGCACATAATCTAAGCTGAAACTCTCGGAGGTGCTGTCTTTCAGATGAGACATTAAACTGAGGCCCTCAGGTGGACGTAAAAGATCCCAAGGCACTATTCGAAGATGAGCAGGGGAGTTCTCCCTGGTGTCCTTGACAATATCTATCCCTCAACCAACATCACTAAAACAGATTATTTGGTCATTTACAACAATACTGCTTGTGGGATCTTACTGTGCACAAACTGTCTGCTGTATTTCCCTACATTACCACAGTGACTACACTTCAGAAAATACTTCATTGGCTGCAAAGTGTTTTTGGATACTCTGAGGTCAATAAAGGTACTATAAAGGTCTTTCTTCTGACCCAAGGTTAAAATTCCTCCTTCAACTACTTACTGGGTCCTTTTTGTATCAATACACTTTGTTCATCGTTCCCTTTGTTGAAATGGAAAAAATCTCCTGTTTTTGATTATTCCTTCATGTTGAAGTCAGATTAATTCTATTCGCACATTTTAGAGGCAAGGAAAAATGACAGCTGCATTAGTTAAGATGGCAGACAAAGACATCGACATATGACAAGTATCAAAAGAAAAGTCCCATCCCACAACAACTTTAATAATGTGGCATCTCAGACTAATATTACCTGCAGTCCTTAAACATTAATTTTGATTATGACGCCACCTCAAAACATATTCCAGAAACCAAAATAGCCTTTGTCAATATATCTTTCAGTCCAAACCAAAGCAATCTGCCCATCACTGCTGAATTCTAACCTAGGCACTATAAAATTGTTGATCACTATCCACAAATTAAAGAAATGCTGTTTACTGACAAGTTGTTACTTCAGCATGTTAATGTTAATAGTATCTAATTCAGCATTTGCTCCTTACAGAGATGGAAGGAGTATATATAGTCTCCATGGAAGACCCAGTAGCCTTTTGAGGCACAGAATCAGGAGCAGCACGCAGTATTTTAACATAAATAGGAAGATTGATTATTGAGGGGTTTGGGCCAAACATAGAAACATAGAAGATAGGAGCAGGAGTAGGCCATTCGGCCCCACAAGCCTGTTCCACCATTTAATGAGATCATGGCTGGTCATCCAAACTCAGTACCCTGTCCCTGCCTTTTTCCCATATCCCTTGATCCCTTTAGCCTTAAGAAATATATCTAACTCCTTCTTGAATATATTTAATAAGTTGGCCTCAACTGCCTTCTGTGGTAGAGAATTCCACAGGTTCACCACTCTCTGGGTGAAGAAATTCCTCCTCATCTCAATCCGAAATGGCTTACCCCTTATCCTTAGACTGTGACCCCTGGTTCTGGACTCCCCCGCCATCGGGAACATCCTTCCTGCATCTAGCCTGTCTAGTCCTGTTAGAATGTTATAAGTTTCAATGAGATCCCCTCTCATTCTTCTAAACTCCAGCGAGTATAAGCCCAATCGACCCAATCACTCCCCATACGTCATTCCTGCCATCCCAGGTATCAGTCTGGTGAATCATCGCTGCACTCCCTCCATGGCAAGAGCATCCTTCCTCAGATAAGGCGACCAAAACTGCACACAATACTCAAGGTGTTGAGCAGATTACATTGAACAGATTAACACTAGTTTCCTTCTGAAGGGACAAAAAGATCACAAACGGTGAGTTCTGAGCAGCCAGGTTCTAGCAAAGTTGACTTCATGACCAAAGTTCCCAATTGGGCATTGTAAACATTAGACCTCATCATCTTCATGGTTAAGCCCATGCTTTCCACGGTGGTTTCCATTCTGCCACAAAGGCATTTCCATCCCTTACTACGGATTGAATTCAGCTGTTTTAAAACTTTATTTCCCTTCACAATAGGTCTACAGAAGCTGACCAGAACAGAATGCACTCTTTACATTGAGCAGATTAACACTAGTTTCCTTCTGAAGGCACATGAAGACAGATGAGATTTATCCTTTCCCCACGTCCTAGCATTGTGCTTTTTGCACATCCTATACTTGCCAGCTTTTTTGCCGACAGCTAACATGTCCTTTCTGGTTTGTGTGGATGTCAGCTCTGGTTCGTGTGGGTCTCGACCGGGGAAAAACAATTCTCTGGGCACCTGGTTAACTCCCAGCTATCAATAATGGTCCTGGCTACCCTGATGCCTTTCTACAATCTACATCTGTGTACTACATTGCCTGATTGGACATCCATTTGCCCAAATTTATTCTTATTCATGCAATGGTGAAAAATTTAGCAAAAAAAAAACATTTCTATCCAAACTGAATTCCTGTTAGGTTCATATTAACCAATGATTTATGTTTAACATTATAATTCACTCACTTCCTGCTGCCAGTTGCTGTTGTTCCACCATCAGTGAGGGAGTATTGTGTACTAACTATTGACATTAGTCCCAAACTCCACCACACAGCATTAACATTCCACAGGATTACAATAATTTAAAAGGTAAATACTAAAAACAAAATGATGTCAGTCCTAAAATTACCTTTTACTGGTTTGAACATGTGCAACTACTCAAAGTACATGATGTATAGAGAACCTCGAGCATGTTACACAGCTTTAGCAAATGATCCAAATCTGCTCAAACCAGGAAAAGAAAAGGGTAAAAAGCTGAGTGAACAATTATGAAATTATATCATTATATTATTTTTACAAACCTTTTTCTCCCATTTTTAGGTCCACCCACACCATTCAGCCATTCCTTGAACAACAGCTTGTACACTTGCCTGCCCCTTGGCTTCTGAGGTGTGCAATACTTATATGAGGCCACATGCCATTCTCAGACATTAACTAACCTCTACTGCACCAGTAAGACATTTGCATTCCTCAAGCTGGTTTGTTGCAAATCCAGACATACTCCTATGCGTTTTGTCCAATCTGCACACTGGGCTTATTCAAGGGAGCTGACCTAGAGATCTCTGGTGAGGTTAGCTTTTCGACCTTTGGACAGGCAAGTTACGATCAAACTGTTGGCACCTTGAGTACTGTACCTAGATCTGGTCACTGAGAAACTAGGGAGCTATTCAAGCCATTAGGCTGATCCCTACTGTCAGGGGTCTGAGTTAAGAGGAAAGACTTGAGAGACTTGTGCTGGGAATTTCCTCAGGTATTCTCCTACTGCGCTGCCTTAACTTTGGTTTAAGTTTGACAGAAACCCAGCTTATACGTGAGAATGCGGTTTCTATCAAAGTCACAGCAGTAGAGCGGAAAGAAACCCCAAGGAAATTCATGGCATTGGCCTTTTCAACCTGAAAAAGAGACATCTGAGAGGTGATCCTAGAGTCATAGAATCATAGAAGTTTACGGCACAGAGGAGGCCATTCGGCCCATTGTGTCTGTGATGGTTTTTTATCCAGTAATTCTTTATTTCATTTTTTTCACTATATGTCCAAAATCTTTATATTAATTAAAAAAATTCTCAACTGGTCACAGCTCCTCATAACCTTTCAACATTTGCACAGTAAAATAATTTCAATAATCACATTCTCATGAGAAAGTTATAACAAAGAACTTTTTCAATTAACATGTAAAAAATGACTTTTTTGCTTCCAGTGGTAAATAACCTATATAATCTTAGTTCTTGTATGCATAAGCAGTTATAAAAAGAAAAGTCTATCAATATTTATGTACTTTAAAGGACAACAATATGTTGCATTCTTTCTGAACTTATGTAGGTAAAATAATCAATGTTCACACTTTGTTGCATTGACTGTAATGAGTGTAACTAGAAGAGTCCATATTATATACAGGTATTTGCAATAAATTGTAATGTCTACTGTCCATTCAGTACTATCTATAACCTTCTCTTCCATCAAAGCTTCCCATGTCTCTATAGCCTCCTCTCCCTCCATAGCCACCTCTCCCTCCATAGCCATCTCTTCCTCCATAGCCACCTCTCCCTCCATAGCCACCTCTCCCTCCATAGCCATCTCCACTTCTATGCCCTCCTCCTCCACCCCAACCATCCTTACTTCCTTGGCCTCCTGCTCTGCCCCAGCCACCTCCTCCACCCCCACAACCACCTCCACCTCCCTGGCCTCCTACTCCCTCCACCACCCCTGCCATCTGCACCTTCCTGGCCACCAACCCCAAGCACCTCCACCATGACTACCTCCTCTACCACGTCCACCTTTCCCTCCATCTGCCATGGTGTCATCTCTGGTGGTTGTGGTGCTTCTATCTCAGACGGCCTCCCTCCTCAATCAGGCACTCTCCCATCAGAACCTTCTTAATGGCACAGGTTGTCCCTTCTCTTAAGGAGCCACTGCTGGTCTTTATGATCTTGGACAAGTCCACACAGGCAGCCAGAAGATGTACTAGAGTTACAGTAGATATCAGGGACAAAGTGTGCATTTTTGCTTGATAGAACTTTGCCATATTGTCTGTATTTGCCTTGGCTTTGTCAGATCACCTGAATGACTGGACAGTCACATCTAAACAGTCGCATATTATAGAGGAATATAAGATAGTAAATGGTATGGAAAAGGTAAAGCTTGAATACTACTTTAAATTAAACAGTAGGAGAAGGTTAAACTAGAAAAAGATAACTTTAGGACTATCCAGAGGCTCTTCTTCAAATAGAGAGTGATCTGCACTTGAAACGGACTTCCAGACAGAGCAGTGGAAGCATAAATCCTGGAATCATTTAAGAAACAAGTAGATACGGCAATGGGGGGAGTGTAGATTCCTCCCCTGTAAGTATCTTGTATGTGAAAGAGGGAGTGTTGGGTCCTTATCTGCAAATATTTTGTCTGTGAAATATGTGGAAATATTTTGACACAAAGGGTGGAGATAAAAAGAAAAAAAACTGTAAGTTCTGGAAATCTGAAATAAAAACAGAAAATGCTGGAAACGTACTGCAGGTCAGTCAGCATCTGTTTTTTCAATTCTTTCTGGGGATGTGGGTGTCGCTGGCAAGGCCGGCATTTATTGTTCATCCCTAGTTGCCTATGAGAGGGTGGTGGTGAGCCGTCTTCTGCAGTCCAAGTGGTGAAGGTACTATTAGGTGCCATTAGGGAGAGAGTTCCAGGATTATGACCCAGCGATGATGAAGAAACAACGATATATCTCCAAGATATCTGAAAGGGTTCATCCATGAGCTCACAGATGAAAAGTGGGCTCAGTGCTGTAAATACATCAGCCTCATTTTGCCGGATTCAATCCTGGCAATGAGGTTAAATGTTTTTAAAGCAGACGGTTACAGGAACCACAATTTTTTCCATACAATTCCCTTTGTCTTATGCATGAGAAAAATTTAACTATGGAGCACTGCGACTGTAATAAATGAGAGGTTCAGACAACTTGGCTGAAAGTGCATGTTTCTGTCTCTGCTCTGTCTGCAAAACCCCATGAACGTTTCATATTGTTATGGAGATAATTTTTCTTTTTATTACCTCTCCCTGAACTGAATTCAGCCTCCATTATGTAATACAAGTCACTGGGTCTTAAATTATATCATATTGCTTGGTCTCTTTTGTTTTGCTGTACTTGGTTGTTCCATATAAAAAATAATTAATTGCAGAGAATTGATATTTCCATATTAAGAGAGGCTCATTGGTTTCTGTGTGTTCTTCTTAGAACTAATCCCTGCTAATATGGAAAGCACCATTTGTTGTTTTTAGTGCTGTTTAAAATGTATAATGTTTTAGTAAAAGTGCTCATGATTTGGAGCTGGTGGTGGGTGACAGAATAGGTTACAGCACAATTCTATAACACACTTCTGAGACCTGGACTCAAATCCAAATCTAAGTCCAACTGGGACTAAAGCTTTCTCGAAAATGCCGTGAGAGAAATTATTTGACAGTATGAGCCTAGTTCAGAGTGGGTGTGAGCCCACAGGACAATCCTGCTCCTAATTCACAGGATGGCTTGCAGTTAAAGGGATGCAGCTACCTAAAAGTAAGGGTCTGTATATGGGGACAAAAATTCTGTTAACTTTTATAAAGGCTTAAAATGGTTTGGCATGGTTGTATGAGAAGTACAGGGGTGGGGTGGAGGGGGAGTTGTGACAGGCAAAAATGAAGTGAGGTAAATCCAACATGGAGGCACAATCCAGTCTATGGGCAAGTGGCAGAGCAGCACAGTACCCAATCCCATTCGATGGCTGGCCAAGTGCACCTGCTCCTGCAATAGGAGGCTGTGAGGAGAAGTGACCTACTTAATGCTGCAGGAACTGATGATATAGCTCAATCCTGTGTTCAGTATTTGCAGAACCCAGAAACAGATGTGGGAGATGTTATGTATTGTGTGTTCTCCTCCCACCTGTGATGGCGCTGTCACAACAGATACATGGTTGGGTGTTCTCTTGGTTAAGTTTAGCTCTCTTTGTTCAGAACTTTCCAGAACTTCCTTTTCCCTTAGAATAAAGCACTTCATGTTTGAATCTCTGGGTTCTGAGTCCTAAATTGTGTCTAGGTAGATAGGTAACGACACAACAAGTGGCGACGAGGATCGGATGAATCTGCGTTGTGGGAACTTTCTTGTTTTCGACTACAAAATACTCGGAACAGAGATTGCAGCATCACATTAATGTTACGGCAGTGAGTAAACAGAAATTTTAATTTGAAACGTGAGATGGCTACTATATTAGGAAACATCGGTGATTTTGATGAAAATGTGGAGCAATGGAGCGCATATATGGAACGTTTTGACTATTTTGTAATGGCGAATGCGGTGGCAAACAAAAAGGTCGTGCCTACCTTTTTGAGTGTAATGGGGCTGAAGACATTCAATTTACTTCGCAGCCTTGTGCAGCCAGATAAGCCAGGAACTAAAACATATAAGCAACTAGTGGAAATTCTTGGAGCACATTTTTCACCAAAACCTCTGGTTATTGCCGAGAGATTTAGATTTCACAAACGGAATCAAGAGGAGGGGGAATCAGTGACGATGTTTATTGCTGCTTTAAAAAGATTATCAGAACACTGCGAGTTCAAGGAGTTGCTGAAGGACACCATTAGAGACAGACTCGTGTGTGGTCTGCAAAATGCAGCCACACAGAAGCGCCTTCTTACTGAGGACAACCTTACTCTTGAAAAGGCCATTGAAGTTAGTGTCTCCATGGAGATAGCGGAAAAGGAGGCTCACCAGTTGAGTTCAAGAGGGAGAGTTCACAAGGTGTCGTCTGAGCCTAAAGGTGCGCGGAACGGCACATGTTACCGTTGTGGGAAAATGGGCCATCATGCTAATGACTGCTGGTGTACGGAGCTGGAATGCCGAAATTGTGGCAAAAAGGGTCACATTGAACGCGCCTGTAGAGGTAAAAAAAGAACGGACAGAGCTGGGAAGCATGGAAGCAAAATGTCTGTATTTGGACAAGAGAGGAAAAAGAGTGTTCATTCAGTGCAGTATGATGGAACAAGCAAAACAGAGGGGAGCGACACCTCTGAGGAAGAGGTGCACATACTGACAGTTGCAGGTGATTCAAATGGCTACTGGGTGTCACCACTGGTGGAGGGACAATCAGTGCGGATGGAGGTGGACACAGGCATGGCTGTGTCCCTTGTTTAAGACACTGTCTACAACAAAATGCTAAAGCATCTTACCCTTCAGCTAACAAACATTGTGCTAAAGACGTATACCGGTGAACCTGTGGCCATGAGAGGCGCCATTGAGGTGACAGTTAAATTGAACGGACAGACTGCAAAACTGCCACTATATGTGGTAAAGGGAAATTACCCATCGCTACTGGGACGTGCGTGGCTAGAGAAAATCACGCTGGACTGGCCTGCAGTCCGCATGATGTCAAAAGGGGAGTCAGGTCTGACTGCAGTGTTAAACAAACATGCAGAACTCTTCAATGGGGAACTTGGGAGCATGAAAAAGATCAGCGTGAGACTGGACATTAAACCTGACAGCAAGCTGAAGTTTCACAAAACCCGACCTGTACCCTACGCAATTAGGCCAAAAGTTGAGGCTAACTTGGAGGCCTTAGTCGAGAATGGAGTCCTGGAGCCTGTGAGCATGAGCAAATGGGCCACACCCATTGTTCCTGTCCTGAAAAAGGATGGATCTGTTCGAATCTGCGGGGATTTTAAAGTGACTATTAACCCGGCGCTGTCTGCGGAACAGTACCCTCTTCCTCTCATTGATGATCTTTTTACGGGCCTGGCTGGAGGGCAAAAGTTCAGCAAAATAGACTTATGCCAGGCTTATCTACAAATGCATGTCGATGACAAATCAAAGGAGCTGCTGACAATTGTGACACACAAGGGGCTATACAGGTACTGCCGCCTTCCGTTTGGAATTACGTCGGCCCCTGCTCTATTCCAAAGGGCAATGGATCAGATTTTGAGTGGACTGCCAGGAGTCCAGTGCTACCTGGACGACATCCTTGTCACTGGGACAAATGAGGAGGATCATCTTCTGAACTTGGATGTGACACAACAACGACTGAAAGAGTACGGACTCAGAGTTCGTAAAGACAAATGTGAATTCTTTCAGTCTTCAGTTGAGTACCTGGGGCTGTGATTGATGCTACTGGCCTGCATAAGGTGCCATCAAAGGTCAAGGCGATCGTGGAGGCCCCAGCACCCCAGAATGTGAGCCAGTTACATTCATTTCTGGGGCTACTTAACTACTATGGGAAGTTTATTCCAGACTTAGCAACATTGCTGAAGCCGTTACATCAGTTGCTATGTCAAGGCAAAACATGGAAATGGACTGAACTGTGCAACGAAGCTTTCGCCCAAGCAAAGAAAGCATTGCTGAAATCGGAGGTCCTGACACACTTCGACCCAAAGCTACCCGTGCAGCTAGCATGTGATGCATCACCATATGGTGTGGGAGCAGTCATACCCCACATCATGCCTTCGGGTGAAGAGAAACCTATCGCCTTCGCATCACGCACCTTGAACAAGGCCGAGAGTAACTATGCGCAGATCGAGCGCATGGCCTTGGGAATCATTTTTGGAATTCGAAAATTTCATCAGTACCTGTTTGGGAGAAGGTTCACACTCCTGATGGACCACCGTCCATTGACTCCAATCTTCGGGCCCCACACCGGAATTCCGTCTCTCGCTGCAAGCAGGATGCAAAGGTGGGCTTTACTGTTGTCAGGACACACATACGACATCAAATATCACAAATCAGACTTGCACGGCAATGCAGACGGTCTCTCGAGGCTACCCTTGCCTATTACTCCCCCAGAGCCTCGTCAGATAGACATCTTCTACTTTAGACAAGTGGAGGGAGCACCTGTCACTGCAGTTCAGGTGCGAAGGTACACCCTCAATGATCCAGTCCTGTCTGAGGTAATGGACGATGTCATTCGAGGGAGAGCTGTAGGAGATTCTCCTAGTTTGAAACCTGACGCTTCAAATAGAAATGAGCTCTCCGTCCAGGCAGGTTGTCTTCTTTGGGGACGCCGTGTCATCATTCCGCCACCTCTGAGGGAACCTATACTGCAAGAACTTCATACAGGCCACAGTGGGATGGTTCGGATGAAGGAAATGGCAAGAAGCTACTTCTGGTGGCCAGGTCTCGATGGGAATATTGAGGAGAAAGCCAAAATATGTTCCCCATGTCAAAGGGTCCGGAATGTTCCACAGCTGGCAACGCTACACCCCTGGGATTGGCCTGCAGAAGTGTGGCAGCGAGTACATGTGGACTTTGCCGGTCCTTTCGAAGAGAAGATGTTTATGGTGGTTGTAGATGCTCGTAGCAAGTGGCCGGAGGTCGCTGTGATGAGGTCTACCACGGCAGAGAAAACAATTGAGAAACTTGGTGAGCTGTTCAGCTGTTATGGCTCAACGGAACAACTCGTAAGTGACAACGGTCCACAATTTGTATCACAGGAGTTTGCAACCTTCCTGCATGTGAATGGTGTCCAACACATCAGGTCAGCGCCCTATCATCCCTCTACTAACGGCCAGGCAGAAGGGTTCATGCAAACTTTGAAGCACGCCTTGAAGGCATCGCAAGGTCAGGGCTCAATCCACCAACATCTGAAAAGCTTCCTGTTGTCCTACAGGAACGAGCCGCATGCCACAACCAAAACTTCCCCTGCTTCGCTCATGATGAAGAGGCAGTTGCGGACAAGTTTTGACTTACTCAAACCTCCAAGGGCAGAGCAGGTTGTCCATCATCAACAACAAGCTCAAGTTGAAAAGAGAGAGAAAAGAGCCAAGGAGAGACGGTTTCATCCGGGAGAGCACGTTGTTATGTTCATTAATAAATAGACATTCTTATTATGAACACAGCTAGCTTTTGCTAGTTACTTTTATTGAGCACATGTGGACTGGTACAGCATCTTGTAGAGGCTTCCATCTTGACTGCTGCCTTGTGGGTAGCCTAGCCTCATGGGTAATGTAGTCTTAATATATATACAGCTGGGTAGTGTAGTCTTATATACATACAGCTATATACAGCTCTACACAGCTCTACGGCGCCACCTAGTGTCCACTATAGAATGACATGTTATTGATCATTACATCCCCCTTTCTTTGAGGTTTAACAAAATCAATATCAATCAACTTTCAAGAAAACAATAAAGATAATATCAGTAACACTTTTGTTAGTGCTCTATAAACATAAACATTTTCAGAACAGTCAACACATTTTCAAAGCTTTACATTGTACTGAAAGATTAAGCCTATCAGGCTTTTTTACTTCACGCGTGGATCTTCTCAACACGGGTAAGTCTGATGTGTCTTCATGAGATTGTTCTGGCAGTGAATGACAAGATGCAGTTGTGGCATTGTCATCGATCTGCTCTTGTATAGATCGAGGTCTCCTTGTGATCTTTGCTTGGAGAGGGTTTCAGTGTTTCCTTCACTCTTCATGCCATAACTCTCAATGTAGTCAATGCACTCTCGAAAAACTGCTGGCAGCTGGATCCCATCATACAGCATAGTCCTCTCAGCAGCCTCGGCTAATGGAACACCAAAGATTGGCCTGAGGGAAGAAGGAGTATCCACCGGAACTGCTTCCTGCTCTGGTGCAGGCTTCTTCTTTTTCTTTTTCTCTTTCCACTGCTTAACAACATCTGCTGCGGTTATATCTTTGGACTTTTTCTCCTTGTGTTTTTTTTCCTTTGTGCTTAAAGTCTTTTTCTTTCTTCTTGGAGAAACTAGGCTTTTTGAAGACATGGATACCCTTTGGCCTTTTCATCCTTGATGGGCTCTCTGCTTCATCACCTGAGTCATCTGGTCTGCTTATTGCACAGTTTATACGGTAGACTCTCTTGACCAGTTCTAAGTCCTCACAAGCTTTGTCACCTAGTATCAAATCAAGTCTTTCAGCCACAACAGAAAACATGAGATGATGCACTTTGTCTTTGACTGTCACTTTAAGTCTACATACACCTAAGCTATCTATTTTCTGTCCATTATAGTCCTTCAGTAGTACTGACTTTTTCTGTATTTTGGGCTTTTCTTTCATCTTGTTAATGTCACTCATACTGATTAAGTTTGCTTTTGCCCCGGTGTCCAGTTTCAATGTAACTAATGCTCCATTTATCTGCAGTGGGATCATCCATTTGTCCTCTTTTACTGCATTAACTTTATGTTCAGCATTGTCTATTTCTGAGGGCTGCACATTTTCTGTATCTTATTTGATATCGTCACATGACACCATTCCTACAAAAAATGTCTCACTTAAATCAGTGTCCTCAATCACATTAACTCGTTGCCCTTTCGTCATTTTTACTTTTGAAAAGCATTGTTTGGCAAAGTGATTCTTTCCATTACACTTTGTGCACATTTTTCCAAATGCTGGGCATTGTCTTAACTGGTGTTTGTAACCACAGCGTTTACAATGAAAAATTTCATCCTCCGATTGCTTTTCATTTCTGTTCTGCCCACGTTTCTTCCCCTTGTAGGACACAGCACCGACAGCAGCATTATCACTCATTACATTCGCATCATTATTGATTTCACTGAATGTCTTCGCGTGCTTTCGAGCTAGCTCGCTGGCTTGGCATATTTTCACCGCATTTTCCAAATTTAGTTCGGTTTCTCTCAACAGACGTTCCCTGACTTTTTTATCATGAATACCAAACACAATCTGATCATGAATCATGGATGCTTTGAGCTCAGAGAAATTACATGTCTGTGCTTTCAGTTTCAGATCAGTTATAAAGCTATCAAAAGTCTCATTTTGCTGTTATTTCCGAGAACAGAAGATGTATCTTTCATAGGTCTCATTCTTTTTGGGAGAGCAATGTGCATCAAATTTTTTTAGCACATCTTCTAATTTTTCTCTGTTCTCCACTGGATTAAATACAAATGTATTAAATACCTCTATCGCCTGTGGGCCTGCAACCGTAAGCAGCAACGCTATCTTCCTTGCGTCTGGCTTCGTACCGAATCCGATGGCTGCAATGTAGAGTTCGAATTGCTGTTTAAAAGTCTGCCAATTGTAGTCGATTTTTTCTGTGAGATTCAAACGCTCTGGTGGCTTCAAATTCTCCATGTCGCTTTTCACAATTTTCAGCAGATCTTCACCACCCTGGTACCATGTTATGTTCATTAATAAATAGACATTCTTATTATGAACACAGCTAGCTTTTGCTAGTTACTTTTATTGAGCACATGTGGACTTGTACAGCATCTTGTAGAGGCTTCCATCTTGACTGCTGCCTTGTGGGTAGCCTAGCCTCATGGGTAATGTAGTCTTAATATATATACAGCTGGGTAGTGTAGTCTTAATACATACAGCTATATACAGCTCTACACAGCTCTGCGGCTCCACCTAGTGTCCACTATAGAATGACATGTTTTTGATCGTTACACACGTCCTAGCTCGAAACTACAACACTGGACCGAAATGGGTTCCTGCTACGGTGATCGCGCAGACGGGCCCTGTGTCTTACACTGAGGACGTCGACTGGAGAAGACACACAGATCAACTGTTGCTCGGAGCAGAGACAGCCACAGCGGCTCCAATGGCTGGTTGGCCTGAACTGTTTCTGGGTGATACCACAAACCAGCATCCTTTGCCACAGTGTTCTTCTCCAACACAGGAAGTCAAAGAGACTGTTCCACCTGTGCAAACTCCTGACTTTCAACTGACACAGGCACCTTCTCCATCCAGGCCTGTGTCAATGCCTACTGCTGTGGAAGCCAGCGATGACTGCCGGTATCCTGTCAGAGAGCGGCGGCCTCCAAGACGCTTGGGTCTGTAGGCTTAGTGACTTACCCACAAGACTGGGGCAGAATAAACCCCAGGGTAAAGTCAGGGTTTGAGGCAGTCTACTTCTACCTTTGGTTAGTGAGTGCATTGAAAGTAACTTACCTATTGAGGAATAATGTGGACCTTCCATTTAAGAGGGGAGGAAATGTTATGTATTGTGTGTTCTCCTCCCACCTGTGGTGGCGCTGTCACAGCAGATACATGGTTGGGTGTTCTCTTGGTTAAGTTTAGCTCTCTTTGTTCGGAACTTTCCAGAACTTCCTTTTCCCTTCGAATAAAGCACTTCATGTTTGAATCTCTGGGTTCTGAGTCCTAAGTTGTGTCTAGGTAGAAAGGTACCGACACAACAGGAGAAGATGACATACTAGAATTTTTTGAGGATGTAACTAGGTAACTAGCTGAGCAGATAAAGGGGAACCAGTGGATGTAGTATATTTGTATTTCCAAAAGGTATTCGATAATAGGAACATAGGACATAGGAACGTGGGAACAGGAGTAAGCCATTAAGCCTCTCGAGCCTGTTCTGCCAATCAGTGAGATCATGGCTGATCTGTGACCTAACTCCATATACCCACCTTTGGCCCATATCGCTTAATACCTTTGGTTAACAGAAAGCTATCAATCTCCGATTTAAAATTACCAATTGATCTAGCATCAATTACCGTTTGCAGAAGAGAGTTCCAAACTTCTACCACTCTTTTTGTGTGCCACAAGGTGCCACATAAAAGGTTGCTACACAAGGTAAGGCCCGTGGGGTTGGGGGTAATATATTAGCATGGATAATGGATTGGTTAATGGATAAAAACTGAGAGTAGGAATAAACAGATCATTTTCTGGTTGGCAGGCTGTAACTAGTGGGGTGCCGCAAGGATCAGTCCTTTGGCCTCAACTATTTGCAATCTATTTTAATGACATACCTGATGATATACAGCTAGGTGGGACAGTAAGCTGTGAGGATGAGGAGGACACAAAGAGCCTGCAATGGGATATAGCCGGTTAAGTGAGTGGGCAATAAGGTGGCAGATGGCGTATAATGTAGGGAAATGTGAGGTTATTCACTTTGGTAGGAAGAATAGCAAAACAGAATATTTTTTAAATGGTGAGAAACTATTAAATGTTGGTGTTCAGAGGGATTTAGGTGTCCTCATACAGGAAACACAGAGAGTTTGCACGCAGGTACAGCAAGCAATTAGGAAGGCAAATGGCATGTTGGCCTTTATTACAAGGGGGTTGGAGTACAAGAGTACAGGTAGACTATCCTTTATCCGAACTTCCGAAAACCGAAAACCTCTAAAAACCGAAAGTTTTTTCGTTCAGCGTAAGTCGTGTGCACGACATGACCAGAGTGGCGCACGACTTACGCTGAGCAGGGCAGAGGGTCACAGAGTTCCCTCCTGGGTAGGAGATTGCAGGCTGAGCCGGGCAGTGTGAAGGAGGTACCGGGAGAGTGAACCCAACAATACAGCGGCCCGTCCGATAGCTGCAGCGGCCCGTCCGATATTCTTTTCTCCCCCCCCGACCCGACCCGAACCAAACCGAACCGTGGCCCGTCCGATATTCTTTTCTCCCCCCCCACCCGACCCGACCCCCCACCCGTCTGATATTCTTTTCTCTCCCCCCCCCCACCCAACCCGACCCCCGACCCGTCCGATATTCTTTTCTCCCCCCCCCGACCCGACCCGAACCGAACCGAACCGTGGCCCGTCCGATATTCTTTTCTCCCCCGCAACCCGACCCGACCCCCGACCTGTCCGATATTCTTTTCTCCCCCCGCCACCCGACCCGACCCGACCCGCGGCCCGTCCAATATTCTTTTCTCCCCCCCCACCCGACCCGACCCCCGACCCGTCCGATATTCTTTTCTCTCCCCCCCCCCACCCAACCCGACCCCCGACCCGTCCGATATTCTTTTATCCCCCCCCGGCCCGACCCGAACCGAACCGAACCGTGGCCCGTCCGATATTCTTTTCTCCCCCGCAACCCGACCCGACCACCGACCTGTCCGATATTCTTTTCTCCCCCCGCCACCCGACCCGACCCGACCCGCGGCCCATCCAATATTCTTTTCTCCCCCCCGACCCCCCCCGACCTGAACCGCGGCCCGTCCGATATTCTTTTCTCCCCCCCCACCCGACCCGACCCGACCCGCGGCCCGCCCAATATTCTTTTCGCCCCCCTGACCCCCGCCCCCCCCCGACCTGAACCGCGGCCCGTCCGATATTCTTTTCTCCCCCCCCACCCGACCCCCGACCTGATTTGCGGGCCAGCTTAGTAGGCGTCAGCTGATATCCGGCTTTCCAGAGAAGCAGGAAGGGGAATGAGACACGGAACAGTCGCAAGAGGTAGCCTGAACTTTAAAAAATTATATTAAATACAAATTTCCCAGTCTTATAATAATACCTTCTGAAATCCGAAAAATTCCGAAAACCGAAACTCAGCTGGTCCCAAGGCTTTCGGATAAGGGATAGTGTACCTGTACTACAATTGTACAGGGCTTTGGTGAGACCAAACCTGGCATACTATGCACAGTTTTGGTCTCCTGCGGAAAGATATACTTGCCTTAGAGGTGGTGCAATGAAGGTTCACTAGATTGATCCCTGGGATGAGAGGGTTGTCCTATGAGGAAAGATTGAGTAGATTTGACCTATACTCTCTGGAGTTTAGAAGAATGAGAGGTGATGTCATTGAAACTTAAGATTCTGAGGAGGATTGACAGGGTAGATGCTGAGAGGCTTGTAAGAGCCATGAAAGCTTAAGAAAATACTTTAAAATAGTGGTTAAATGGCATAATACAGTTAATTTACCTGACCGACTTATTGTATTAAGAAACCCCCTATTTTCTTGCTCCAGTAGTATAGTCCGAGACACCCCCTTCATTCTCGCCACAATGGTACAGTCCCTAAGCCACACATGGGTGCAGCCATTTTACAGTTTAAACTGCACGTGGCTGAAGGAGGCAGAAGTTGTGGGGTTTGGAGCAATACAGTTTTTGACCGTGTTCGTTTATACGTGTTTGCTTTGTAATTCCGTTTGTTAAGTGTTATAGTAAACAGTTTAAAAGACAAAGCTACGTTTGGGAACATTTTATTTCGACACGCGTCTACTCGTTGTTAAGAGCCCCACAGCTCAGTGGCAGCCTGTTTTGAAACTAAGAAGCGCCACTACATTAGTCAAAAACTAGCTCCCTAAGAAGGAAAGGACGGAATCATCGGCGAACGTATACATGAATGGTCACGGAGCCAGACGACAATATAAGAAAGCGAAGGTACAGTGACTGTTACTTGCTTTGTTCATTCTATTGAGAAGCTAAATAAGAGC
Organism: Somniosus microcephalus; assembly: GCF_052327205.1. NCBI lineage: Eukaryota > Metazoa > Chordata > Chondrichthyes > Squaliformes > Somniosidae > Somniosus > Somniosus microcephalus. The sequence continues at coordinate 135,282,226 of NC_140998.1, forward strand.
TGCGGGTAAAATGGCCGAGGCCTTACGGAGCCAGGAGCTTCCCCCAGCCAGAAGGATTGCTGGTCAAAAGAGGGAAATAAAGCTCACCCCAAAGGCAATGGAAGAGAAGTTACATAGAAGCATAGGTGCAAGGAAGGCTAAATTAGCTCAGATAACTGGAAAAATGAAGATAATTGATCGTCTCATGGAAGATAATGCTAATATTAAGAAAGCTGAAGACATAATGTATTACGATTTCTCCAAGCTGCATGAAAAATTTAATGTACTCAATGAAGATGTATTAGCACTTCTGTCTGAAGAAGAGGGAAACGCTGATCAGCACAACTGGTTTGATCTTAAATCAACCAGCATTAAGGACTATATCAAGGCCACGGAACAGTGGATGTTAAAGATTCGTCAAGATGCTGATACAGTAGAGAAAGATAAAGTTGACGATGAAGTCGGACCAGACGATAGCATTTCAGAGACTTCCGCCAGACCGAGCAAAAATCGAAAAGAAGGTAGCTCTGTTTCTGGACGCAGGTCAGTCGCTTCTACCACAAGCTCGTCGCGACGCATGAGAGCGGAGGTTGAACGGGCGGCGTTGATGGCGCGCGCAGCATCTTTAGCGGAGAAGCAAGCTCTTGAACGGGAAGAGGCCCAACTGCAGGTCCAAGAGGCCCAACTGCAGGCCCAACAGGCCCAACAGGCCCAACTGCAGGCCCAAGTGCAGGCCCAACGGGCCCAGGTGCAGGCAAAGAAAGAACAGCTGGAGATAAAAACAGCTATCGCGGTCTCAGACGCCAGGTTGAGTGCGTACGAAGATTATGAAGGCTCACGGGACGGCGGGAGCAAATACTGCCAGTCAATGTTGTCACATAGAGTTGGATCCAGGGCACCTTCAAGAGTTACAAGAGAGTCCGAAGGCAATCCCCTGGCATTACAGCGTGGAAGAGTGGCCTCTCCACTAACAGGAGCACGTGATGCTACCCCAGATGTCAGACGGTCTAGACTAGACCCTGCTGATGACCACCAGAGGCCTGAAGACACAGGGAGAAGCCTATACCGAGTGATGCAACATCAGAACGAAATTACAGAGATGCTTGTAAAACAACAGAATCTGTTTCGACTCCCTCAAAGAGACATACCAGTGTTCCAAGGCAACCCACTCAAGTATAAGCCCTTCATCAGATCCTTTGAACAAGCCATTGACTCCAAAACAGAGAGCAGCAGTGATAAGTTGTACTACCTGGGACAGTACACCAGTGGTAAACCACAAGACCTGGTCAGAAGCTGTGAACACATGAGACCGGACCGGGGATACATAGAAGCCAGGAAGTTGCTGCAGGAGCACAATGGTAACGAGCTGAAGATAGCCACTGCATATATTGAAAAGGCTACCAAGTGGCCACAGATCAGATCGGAGGACGGAGAGGCATTGAACGCATATGTTCTTTTCCTCATAGGATGTCGCAACACCATGGAGGATGTTGAATTCATGGAAGAGATGGACAATCCTACGACTATGAGAATCATCATCTCTAAGCTTCCTTACAGGATGAGAGAACAATGGAGAAGAACAGCCTTTGAGATAATGGAGGGACGGAAAAGTAGAACCAGGTTTGCAGACTTAGTGAATTTCATAGACAAACAGGCTAAAATTGCTAGGGACCCATTGTTTGGAAACATCCAGGATGTCAGCCCGACCACCGATGGAAGAGTGAAAGCCAAGCCTGTTGAATCAAAGACTCTCAGGAAAGGTGGTTCCAGGGGAAGCAGCTTTGCAACTATCGTCACCCAGGCTGAGGAAGAAAGGCCCCAGAACTCATCTCCCAAAAAGAGCAGCACAGTGACGTCTGCTAATGCCTTTCAGAAGCCATGCTTATTCTGCCAGAAGAATCATACATTGGATTTCTGCAGCGACATCAAAGCACAGCCACATAAGGACAGAATCGAATTCCTGAAGTACAACGGCCTATGTTTTGGATGTCTCTCTCAGGGGCACCTGAGTAGAAACTGTAAGCAAAGAACAACATGCAGAGAGTGCACTCGGAAACATCCCAGTCTGCTGCGTATCCATAAAGAAGAACAAGTCTCTAAGAAGAGTGAAGAAAACAATACCGACGAGAAGGTTGTTTCAAGTGCTCTGGTGTCGCTAGAACCAGAGACTTGTGGACTCACTGGGGCCGGTGACAGTGACTGTATTCTTGCCATCGTACCAGTAAAGATCAAGTCTAAGAGGAGCGAGAAGCTTGTGGAGACTTACGCCTTCATGGATCCAGGTAGCTCAGCAACGTTCTGCACAGAATCACTCATGCGACAGCTGAACGTTAGAGGCAGAAGAACAGAAATCCTATTACGCACCATGGGTCATGAGAAGTCAATGCAAAGTTATATCCTGTCAGACTTAGAAGTGTGTGGACTTGAAGAGAAGGACTTCATAGACCTGCCTAATGTTTTCACACAGAGGGAGATTCCTGTTAGAATAGGGAACTTAGCCCTGCAGAAGGATGTGGATAGATGGCCTTACCTAGAAAAGGTGCGTCTCCCATACATTGAAGCAGAAATTGGCCTATTAATTGGAACCAATGCCTACAAAACTATGGAGCCATGGCAGGTGATAAACAGCAAGGATGACGGACCCTACGCCGTCAGGACAGCCCTTGGATGGGTAGTCAATGGACCGGTAAGGAGAGATGATGGCAACAAGTCGAACAAGGAGGAACGACAAAACGTCACAGTTAATCGCATCTCTATCGCAAGCATTGAAGAGCTGTTGATACAGCAGTTCAATGCAGACTTCTCAGAACGCAGCTGTGAGGAAAAGGCGGAGATGTCACAAGAAGACCATCAGTTCATGGATTTGATGACAAGGTCTACACAGTTCATTGATGGCCACTATCACATTGGTTTGCCACTGAGAAGACAGACCGCGAAGATGCCGAACAATCGCTGCATAGCAGAGCAACGCGCCATCAGTCTAAAGAGAAAGCTGAACAAGAACCCCGACTTTCACGAAGACTACAAAGGCTTCATGAGAAACATCATAGCGAAAGGCTATGCTGTAAAAGTGCCCGAGGAACAGTTGAACAGAGACGATGGAAGGGTCTGGTACATTCCTCATCATGGCGTGTATCACCCAAAGAAGAAAAAGATCCGGGTAGTGTTTGACTGCGCCGCCTCATTCAGAGGAACTTCACTGAATGACCAGCTGCTTCAAGGTCCTGATCTTACTAATACCCTCATTGGCGTCTTGACTAGGTTTAGACAAGAGCTCGTTGCCATGATGGCAGACATAGAATCAATGTTCTACCAAGTCAGAATCCCTGATGAAAATGCTGATCTTCTGCGTTTCCTTTGGTGGTCAGATGGCGACGTTAGTCAAGCAATGGTGGAATGTAGAATGGCCGTACACTTGTTCGGAGCCACATCATCTCCCAGCTGTGCAAGCTACGCTCTCAGAAAAACTGCAGAAGATGGCAAAGGCAAAGCACCATCAGAGGCTGTGGAGACAATCTTCAGAAACTTTTATGTCGATGACTGTCTGAAGTCCGTGTCAACAGAAGACGATGCCATCGCACTGTCAAGAGACCTTAGAACTCTGTGTTCAAATGGAGGATTCCATCTGACTAAGTGGATAAGCAACAGCAGAGCAGTTCTAGCTCCTATCCCAGAAAAGGAAAGAGCCACTGAAGTCAAAGATCTGGACCTGAGCCACGATGTCCTTCCTATCGAGAGAGCTCTTGGTGTACAATGGTGCATTGAGTCAGACACGTTCAACTTCAGGATAATGGTGCACGAAAGACCATCCACAAGACGAGGGATTCTCTCCGTGGTCAGTTCCATCTACGACCCTCTTGGATTCCTGGCACCACTCATTCTGCCGGTGAAGCTGATGCTATGAGAGCTGCATAGAGACAAGAGAGGATGGGATGAAGATACCCCAGAAGGTCAAGCTCAGAGATGGCACAGATGGTTGACAGATTTGCAACAACTTTCTAGCTTCAACGTCAGTAGATGCATCAAGCCCGCGAGTTTTGGAGTTACAAAGATGGCTCAACTACATCATTTCTCGGACGCCAGTGAGGACGGCTATGGCACGGCTACTTACCTCTTGCTGACAAATCAACAGGGCCAGAAACATTGTGCTTTCCTCATGGGGAAATCCAGGGTGGCTCCGCTGAAGCAGGTCACCATCCTGAGACTGGAATTGACGGCAGCGGTTGTTGCAGTTAAAGTTGACCAGGTGATGCGGAAAGAGTTACAGCTCCCATTAGAAGAATCTGTCTTCTGGACGGATAGCACGACGGTGCTGAAGTATATAGAGAATGAGAAGATACGCTTCAAGACCTTCGTAGCAAACAGAATCTCATCCATTAGAGAAGCTACACAACCATCTCAATGGAGGTATGTAAACACCTCATTAAACCCAGCAGATCAAGCCTCACGGGGATTGAAGGCTGAAAACTTCATGAGGAGTGAAACTTGGATACAAGGCCCAAGTTATCTGCTGGAAACAGAGAGATCATGGCCAGAAAGACCAGATATGCCAAGTCAGACTGCTGAAGACGACGTCGAAGTCAAGAGATCAGTCACAGTAAACCTCATAAATACGAAAGAGAACTTTGACACAGTGAACAAGCTTGTTAACCATTTCTCAGGATGGCACCAGTTGAGGAAAGCAGTTGCATGGCTTCTAAGGTTGAAAGAGTTGCTGCTACACCTGAGCGGTAAGAGAAAAGAGTACCGAGCCACTATCAGTCAGTCTGAAAGTAACCCTGATAAGCAGAGAATGCTTCTACAGCAGTATACGCATCAGCACAAGACCACATTGGGCAAGAATTCATTGACCATGGAGGATTTGGCCAAGGCTGAGAAGGAGGTAGTTTGCTTCAGTCAAAGACAAAGATACCCAGAAGAAATCGAAGCTCTACAGCGAAATACTCCAATCAATAAAGGTAGTCATATCTACAAGCTGGACCCTACACTGCAAGATGGAGTACTGAGGGTGGGAGGGAGACTAAACAAATCTGCTATGCCAGAGGAGGCCAAGCATCCTGCTATCCTTTCTAAGGACCTCCGGGTTGCTACTCTCATTCTTCAGCATATACACCAGAGTATTGGACACAGTGGGAGGAATCACGTGCTTGCGAAGCTAAGACAAAGATACTGGATTCCAGGAGCTAACTCCGTAATAAGAAAAATACTCTCTGAATGCATTGTTTGCAGACGGTTACACGCTAGAGCTGGGGAGCAGAAAATGGCAGACCATGCCAGACTCCAGAGGCGACGTTCGTCGCATTTGTTTGCAAACCAAGACCAGTACCCTGGAAAGACCGATCACAAAGCTCTGCCTGCTACAAGAAGCAGCGTGAAAGGTTCCTGAACGAAAAAAGTGGACACTTATATTGTAAATATGTTGAACTCATTAGTTTATGGCTCTTAATGTTTGAGTAATTGATATGCTTCATGTGCCTAGTCAATTAGGGGCCGGAATGTAAGAGCCATGAAAGCTTAAGAAAATACTTTAAAATAGTGGTTAAATGGCATAATACAGTTAATTTACCTGACCGACTTATTGTATTAAGAAACCCCCTATTTTCTTGCTCCAGTAGTATAGTCCGAGACACCCCCTTCATTCTCGCCACAATGGTACAGTCCCTAAGCCACACATGGGTGCAGCCATTTTACAGTTTAAACTGCACGTGGCTGAAGGAGGCAGAAGTTGTGGGGTTTGGAGCAATACAGTTTTTGACCGTGTTCGTTTATACGTGTTTGCTTTGTAATTCCGTTTGTTAAGTGTTATAGTAAACAGTTTAAAAGACAAAGCTACGTTTGGGAACGTTTTATTTCGACACGCGTCTACTCGTTGTTAAAAGCCCCACAGCTCAGTGGCAGCCTGTTTGGAAACTAAGAAGCGCCACTACAAGGCTGTTCCCCCTGGCTGGAGAGTCTAGAACTAGAGGGCATAGTTTCAGAATAAGGGGTCGGCCATTTAAGACTGAGATGAGGAGGAATTTCTTCACTCAGAGGCTTGTGAATCTTTGGAATTCTCTACTCCAAAGGGCTGTGGATGCTGAATTGTTGATTATATTCAAGGCTGATATAGATAGATTTTTGGACTCTAGGGGAATCAAGGATTTGGGGGATCGAGCAGGAAAGTGGAGTTGAGGTCGAAGATCAGCCATGATCTTATTGAATGGCAGAGCAGGCTCGAGGGGCCGTATGGCCGACTCCTGCTCCTAATTCTTATGTTCTTATGTTTGAGGAACGTGTCAAGTTAAGACTACCCAACAGTATCATGCACCAGGTAGATGGACCAAGTATGCACACAGTAAAATGCTGCCCTTCAACCTGTTCCAATATTTACAGTTCGACCCTGCCAAGCCCTCACACAACCATATAATTCTATCTTAGCATTTCATGCAAACCTGTACTTCAGCAGGGCACACACTGAAACTGCAACTTAGAACTGATAGCTTTGGTACACTAACATCATCCAGATGCTTGACACAGTAAATTATTGTAAAATAATCTAGCTACATTATGCATGGTCACTTACTGATATCGAGGATGCACTGCAGATTGGGTACATGTCTGTCACTCTGTATGTGCTCCTTCAGCTCATAATATGTCAAGAATACTTTTCTGCTTACTTTCTAAGGTGATATATACTACAAGGAAATAGAGGTCAACAGAAATCACAATCCTTTGACTCCCTTGGAGGAGGTCGGGATAGATGAGAAATCTTTCCTGATAAACGTTACAGGAACCGTTATTGTAATTTTGTTTATTAAGACTCGTGAGGACTCCAGTTTAAATTGATTATTAAAGACAATTATTTACGGGGAGGTGGGGAGGGTGCAGGGGAGAACAGTAGTGGGGGGCAAATCTGGCAAGGCTGGGGGCATGGAGGTCCTGCCAAATTTAACCACAGGACCTCATTATAATTTTTTTCTTCCATTTCCCTCCGGGCAGCCAGCCAAATTGGCAGGCTACTGCGGTCCATGCATTTGAAGACTCCGTGGATGGACTCAGTCTAGCATGTGGTGAAGGTACTCTTCTTCTTAGGCAGTCCCTCGGAACCGAGGATGGCTTGCTTCCACATTAAAAATGAGTTTGCAGGCGGCTGATGAGTCCAATGCTCGACCTACAGTCTCTGTCACAGGTGGGGCAGACGGTGGTTGAAGGGGCAGGTGGGTGGGGTGCTTGGGTTGACGTGTGCTCCTTGCGCTGTCTGCGCTTGGCTTCCGCTTGCTCCCGGCGAAGAGACTCGTGGTGTTCGGCGCCTTCCCGGATGCTTCTCCTCCACTTTGTGCGGTCTTGGGCCAGGGATTCCCAGGTGTCGGTGGGAATGTTACACTTTTTCAAGGAGGCTTTGAGCCTAGCATGTGGTGAAGGTACTATGTGTGTTCTGAACACTGGTCCAAGTTCAGTATTGTTAGGATAGTGAGTAAAGCATCACAATATTTATTAATTTGTGAGTCAAGGAGTTGCAAGTTAAATTTTGCAATTGAGTGAAATCTACTTCATTGATCTTTTGCAATTAATAGACCTCATTCATAGATTATACCTTAAGCCACACAGTCTGACAATGATTATTCTTCCAGTAACCAAAGATTAGGAGGACATTAGCGGGCTCGTGCCATTTTTCATTCAAACAATTAAGGTATTAAGGGGGTTTCATTTCTCCTGGGCAACACGACACTTCAGTTGATAGGGAGTGTCACTTGCAGGAGCTGATCTTTGCTCTGAGAATGTGGTAATGCCTGGTGCAATCCAAAAATCATAATTGGGGCCACCCTGATCATCATATAGGAGCATGGAGAGAGTAAGAGAAGATGAATCCACAGGCCTCCTTCAAGCTCAGGGCTAGTACCATCCTGCTTTTATCATTTGTCCCCTTTTATACTCACAGCCTCACAATACATCATACACAGTATCCTGCAAGTGCAAGCTCTGGTTGAAGGTGTCTCAGATAGCCACCATTCTAACATTTGCTCCTTTTCTATCATTGCAAGCCTGGAAGAGCAGTCTCCCAGCACTCTCAACCACCCAAGACAGCACCATGGAACACTCTGCGTCTCTCTCATCACCGTTTGAAAGCATCAGCACAGCAACACACATCCCTGAGGATGCAGTTAATGAGCTCCAGGAGATGCACTGGGTAAGGCACAGTACAAGGTGAGGAGCAGCAAGTGATAATGGCAGAGGAAGAGCAAGAATGTGCTGGCTGGATGGCTACATTGCTACCATCATTGACTCCTCCTCACCTCAAATTCAGTAATGTAATGACATTGGGCAGTTGTGCTCTATTGCTCTTCAATGAGAAAGGAGATCACAGTGCTGGCCATGCTGCCTGATGCAATGATCATCTGTGTGATACATATGTAGCTAAAATATTAGCAGGCATTGAAGAGCTAGTCTGGAAAGAGCCAGAAGTGTTGGCAGTAGGTGTTGCAGGCACTGAGATCTCCTGTCCCCCGTGTCTGTGCCCTTTCATTATATCCAGATACACCAGCAGATAATATGGTTCATCCCAGCAATGGTACTTTGAAGGCCCTCTTTCAAATGTCTCTGCTGTGGTTTCCTTGGGCGGTGGTTCCTTTGGTTGGTAGTATGACCACTTTTATCATTGCTATTATTGACTTTACTGCAACATTGGTGTGTTCAGAGATGAATTCTATCAAAGGATGTGGAAGAATTGCCTGTGGTGACCTGAAACATTTCTCTGAATATGTAACTTTGGAGCAGACATTTGCTGAGAACAAGGCATCCCAGTGGCTAAGAGGTAAATCTCTGAGCAATACAGAGCGGCAGTAGTGAACCTATAGTCGGCCACTACATTCTGGGTTAAGGAGACAAAAGTTGACCAGGCCTCCCACTCTTGGTCACTCTCCAGAGATCCCTACTGGAAGTATAATGTGTGTGGATACCAATGGAGGATAGGATCGGGCTTGGCTGTGATGCCCTCCACAGTTTGCTAGCCTGTTGACACTCATTTTCAGGGTTTGCAGATGTATAATGACCACTTTGGTGTGGTTCAAGATGGAAGCTGATGCCCATGGAGCCTTACCCAGTAAAGGAGTGAAGGCCTTGAGAGAGGAAGAGAAACTTTGAAGGAAAATAAGATATACTAAGAAAATACAGTCTGCTGCAGCACAAGGTGTTGAACTAATTATTTTTGCATATTGAATCTTACATGATGCTAATTAATGGGGACAGTATGAATTTTACACATGTCTCTCACCTAATGTGAGATCAGTACAAATATCACAGTAACATTTTGCATTTACTAATAGGACAAAATACTACATATCAAAAAGACTACTCACCAGAATCAAAACATTCTGATGAACTGTTGTTTCCTTCTCCCAATGGATGAAAGATCTGGACCACTTATCATCTGCCTGGGCCCATTATTCCCTGGGTGGCTATCAATGCCCTTTCCCCTTGTGTCATGTTTGTTTGTTAAGGGACACTTTTACCTGAGCCAAATTCCAAAGCCATTCATCCTTTTGTGCCAGTCCTTGGGATCCAAAGTAATTTCAGGAACTTTATTATAATGTTATTAATTTATTAATTAGTGCCCAGGCATTTTAACACCATACACTGGGTGATATTACAGTTGCAAAATTGACAAGTATATCCTTCATTTTATTTTTCATTTTAATAAGAATTTGTAGCCTATCTTCACATTAATGTTCTTTTTATTTTAGCAGTACTGGTCGACAGTCTTTGTCACTTTAATGGCAGAGCAATATAAACAGGCTAATCTGCCAAGATCAAGTAGCTCATTAACCAGTTGTCAAATATGTAATATGACACTTACCATCGGGTGTACTAAAAAAGGAAAGGCCGGCAGGGAAGGTGTTTTCTGTGCAATACTCACCATATGTACTTTTTAAAGTTGAGGACAAAATGGGAGACACTATGGGGGGAAACATTGGTGATTGCCAGTAAAGCAGTCAGTGTCACCGCCAACTGCCCTTAATGGCCGCCTGAAATGACCGCAGCGCTAACCGACCTAAATTGGTGTGGGGGGCATGAAGGTAGGTGGCGCAGAGCTAACCTTAGGTGCAACGCCGTCTTCAGAAGCCATCACCTACCAACTGCACCACCAGCCTCACACACTGCTCAATGCAGGACCCCCAATCACTCAGCTACCAACAATTTGCACCAATGACAAGGCACGTCTAACATTCCTAGCATCACCTCACCCCCTTGGAGGGGACGGTGCAGGCCATCAATGGCAGGGGCATGGCTGAGCCCTTGACCAGCGGTGGGGCTGAAAGGATTCAAGATGCAGGTATCCTCGTACATTATCCCCTTTCTGCCATGCACCTCGAGGTTTCCCGCCCTCCCGTCAGCACAACTTCACACTTGTGTGTTCCTCATTTCACACACCCAAGAAATGCAGCCTGCCCAGCCAGTGGGTCATCAAGAAGAGGTAGCCTGCCCAGCCAGTGGGACCGTAGGCGGATGATTTCATCCTGGATATCCCGGCCACAAAGGGGCTGTCTGGGATGCATCCTTCCATCTGATTCCTCCTCTTCTGCGTCCTCCTCTTCTGCGTCTTGCTTTTCTGTGTCTTCCTCTTCTCTGTCTTCCTCTTCTGCGTCTTCCTCTTCTGTGTCTTCCTCTTCTGTGTCTTCCTCTTTCCTCTGCAAGTGAATGCTGTAAATGTGCAATGACAGCATAAGATGCTACAAATACTCAGTTGGTCAGGCAGCATGTCGACCTGAGACATGAACTCCACAGATGTAGCGTGACCTGCTGAGTATTCGCAGCATGTTCTGTCTCCTCAAAGGTGTTCACTTACCATCTGAACCCTTGCAAGCATCCAGCAGCACTCCCAAAACACTTAAAAAACTTTTCTCATGTATTGCAGCAAGCCACGACTTCAATAAAATCCAAAAAAACAAGGCCAAACCCTTCCATTCAAACTTAGCTGCTTGATGTGTGTGTCCCTTTAACAGCTGCAGATATTGCCCCGTCAGCATCTGTCAGCTTGCTTGCTCGCCAGGTTAACCTGGTGTGCTTAGGACCCAGCACTGAATTGAGCGCTTGGGTCAAAGTTCACCTTTTTTTTTTACAGGCTGCTGCTGGTTACTGGCAGCGCAAAGGGGCCCATGAACATGGCGGCCTCCACGGGGACCACCTCCAGCTGGACACCATTTTTTCGAGAATCGCTGGCGCTAACAGGTGGTGGTAAGTATGTGAATTTCTCACCCAATAATTTCAAAGAAAGAAAGGAACTTACATTTATATAGCACCTTTCACAATCTCAGGACATCCCAAATCGCTTTACAGCCAATGAAATACTTTTGATGTGTAGTCACTGTTGTAATGTATGAAATATGGCAGTGTGGCGGTACCACCAGTTGTCCCTTACATTGAGATACATAGTTCCCTTTAACTTACCTTTAAATGTATCTGTTACTGCACTCAGGCTTCATTCCTGTACTCTGCGTGATGGCGTCAGAGCTTGGAACCTGCTGGCAGTTGAGCTCGGAACCTGCTGGCAGTTGAGCTCGGAAACTTCTAGTCAGTCCTCGTGGCGTCCCCGCTGGGGAAAGACCTATACCACGGTGCTCCTACAGTCAGCCATCTTACCTGCTACCTTACCTGTTGTATTTAACCTGTTCCTGTAAATAAACAACTTATTTATAGTTCGTCGAAGTCAAACTCGATTATTTAGTGCCGATGCACACGAATCGCTACATTGGTGACCCACCAATGTGAATACGGGAGCTCATCAATTCCAACACTACAATTGGTGAACCCATATCCGTGAACGATTTTCATGGTAGCAACACGCGCCTGAACCTCGTCTTCCCACAAGACGACCGACGCACAACCGACGAACAACCACAGAACAGCAACCACCTAACACCGATTCCTCCAAAGTCGACCCCGTCTTTGCGAACGTATTCGCAAGGTAAGCGCAGCCTGGAGCAGATCCCATTTGACACGGACAAAACTCAATCGGACCCCGTTTTTTTGTGAGCAATTTTCACAAAAGAAGCACGCCATGGAAGCACTAGCCGTTTTGCTGTCGCTACCGCAATCCAGGGAGCCACAGTCTCCCTCGTGCTTTATAAAGGCAGAAGCCCCGTTCGACGAGAACATCGATGCGGCGCCGACCACGCACTTGCTTACGGTCCCTGTACTCGTCTTTCCTACTGCCACACGGATCGTCCGCCTCTACGTCCAAAGCAACAGCAAGTATACATCTCTCCAAGCGCGGGGTACAGCATGTTCGGGCCCACAAAATCGGAGCGCGCCCTGCGGGGATGCCACGAGGACTCACCCCCATGAAACACGAGGACGCACTCCTCGCGCACGAGGACCCATCCCTCGCGAACCACGAGGACCTAGCCCTCATGAAAAACGAAGACTCCTTCCCCGCCGACGACGCACCAACCCGTCATCCTGCTGGTTGTGTTACCTACTACACGTTTCGGCGTGAACAAAAGGCGTGCTGCCCTCCTGGCTGTGTTCTCCTAAATCTACAATAGTTACAAGTGTTGCCGCCCTCCAGGCAGAGTTGACCCCTCCTGAAAGCAACAACAACCCGGACCGTTGCCGCCCTTTCTCCAATTTTCCCTTTAACAAATGCAAACCTCTACTGACGCTGCACTCATCGAGGACGGGTCCAACGGGCATCCTGCGGCCGCGATCAGCCACGTGAAAGTTGCTGGCCTCACCGATCACTGATCAACGCAGCAACTCTTCACCCTCTGTTGTGTTAATGTCGTAGCACTATGGCATGCACCGTTCCGCGTGTTCCAGCCTCCTGAAGGTTTCGCTCACCCGTTGGCGAGTTCATCGACCTCGCCTGTCAAGTCCTTCTGGATCACTCGTTTGGCTTTCCGGCAGGGTTTGTCAGAACAAGGACTTGTTCCAACATCAACAGAGCGATCGTCCGCGTCCGCCCACCCTGACCGTCACTCTGACAAGGCCTGCTGTTTCACACATTTCCACGGTCTTTCACCTGACGGATACGTTTTATTCGCCACGACGCGCGTAAGGATCTGCTCACGAGCAGCATCTTCAGACCTCGCCTACCAAGTCGAGACAGCACGACCGCCGTGACCACCAGCTCGTCAGACCATTTCATCCTTGGACTTTCGTTAAAGCGAATTCTGGGGGGGCCTATGTGGCGGTACCACCGGTTGTCCCTTACATTGAGATACATAATTCCCTTTAACTTACCTTTAAATGTATCTGTTACTGCACTCAGGTTTCATTCCTGTACTCTGCGTGATGACATCATGACGTCAGAGCTTGGAACCTGCTGGCAGTTGAGCTCGGAACCTGCTGGCAGTTGAGCTCGGAAACTTCTAGTCAGTCCTCGTGGCGTCCCTGCTGGGGAAAGACCTATACCACGGTGCTCCTACAGTCAGCCATCTTACCTGCTACCTTACCTGTTGTATTTAACCTGTTCCTGTAAATAAACAACTTATTTATAGTTCGTCGAAGTCAAACTCGATTATTTAGTGCCGATGCAAACGAATCGCTACAGCAGACAATTTGTGCACAGCAAGGCCCCACAAACAGCAATGTGATAATGACCAGATAATCTGTTTAGTGATGCTGTTTGAGGGATAAACATTGGCCAGGACACTGGAGAGAACTCTCCTGCTCTTCTTCGAATCGTGTCATGGGATCTTTTACATCCACGTGAGAGGGCAGATGTTTAATGTCTCATCTGAAAGACGGCACAGTTTCTGGTCAATGGTGACCCCCAGGATATTGATGGTGGTGAATTCGGTGATGGTAATGCTGTTGAATGTCAAGGGGCAGTCGTTAGACTCTCACTTGTTGGAGATAGTCATTGCCTGCCACTTCTGTGGCCGAATGTTACCTGCCACTTATCAGCCCAAGCCTGAATGTCGTCCAAGTCTTGTTGCATGCGGGCATGCTAACTCATCCATCGAGAAAGACCCTACTGTTTCCCCATCACAGCACCCACATATTTCTTGAATTACTCTGAGCTTTTGCCTCCACTGTCCTAGCCAGTCCGTTCCATATGTTGATCGCTCTGTAGAATCATAGAATCATAGAATGGCTACAGCACGGAAGGCGGCCATTCGGCCTGTCGAGCCCATGCCGACTCTCAGCTAGTCCCACTCCCCTGCCCTTTGCCCGTAGCCCTGCAATTTTTTTTCCTTCAGATACTTATCCAACTCCCTTTTGAAAGATAAGATGGAGTCTGCTTCCACCACCCTTTCAGGCAGTGCATTCCAGATCTTAACCACTCGCTGCGTAAAAAGTTATTTCTTATGTCACCTTTGGTTCTTTTGCCAATCACCTTAAATCTGTGTCCTCTGGTTCTCAACCCTTCTGCCAATGGGAACAGTTTCTCTCTATCTACCCTGTCCAGACCCCTCATGATTTTGAACACCTCTATCAAATCTCCTTTCAATCTTCCCTGCTCCAATGAGAACTGTTGTGTATTTTGAATGTTGTATTTGAATTGTCCCACATAGCTTACCGTAGTTGTGATGTGCAATGCACTATGGGAAATAGAGGGCATTGAGTTGAGAAGATTCTGGAAAGTGATGGCTGTTAACTGAACTATGTCTCCTGCATACTCTTTTAATTTTTATACAAGCAAGGTTATTAAACTCTTGAGATTTAACAAAAGTGGCGACGAGGACATCTGAACTTACGTGGCTCTGCTGTGCGGAAGATAGTCGGGTTTGACGTGTTCAAAACTGTTATTTGTGCCATGGACAGTTAATTAAAGTGAGTAATTTGGGAAGGACATTTATTCAACTGTGAAACGATCTGTGAATTGAAGCACTAAATAACTGACAGTGATTTTAGTTGAGTTCAACATTGGAAGGATCCTTAGTGAATGATAATTAGGAGCCTGAGAGAAGGAAAATGGCTGGAATTATCAGTAACATTGGACCGTTTGATGAGAATGTCGAACAATGGAGCTCATACACAGAACGATTTGAATAATTCACACAAGCAAATGACATTGGAGGGAACAAAGTAGTACCTACATTGTTAAGTGTGATGGGAACAAAGACTTTCAATCTTTTGCGTAATATAGTGCATCCAGATAAACCAGGGACTAAACAATATAGCGAAATTGTGGCGATACTAAAAGGGCATTTTTCACCCAAATCCCTAGTCATAGCTGAGAGGTTTAGGATCCACAGGCGTAACCAGGAAGAAGGAGAAACAGTGACCATGTTTGTAGCTGTACTAAAAAGACTATCAGAGCACTGTGAGTTTAATGATGTGCTAAATGATACTATAAGAGACAGGCTAGTGTGTGGTATGAGAACTGAAGCCATACAGAAGAGACTATTAACGGAGAGTAATCTGACTCTGCAAAAGGCCATTGAAATCAGTATTTCCATGGAATTGGCAGCTAAGGAAGCTCAACAGTTGGGTGCAACAGAAAAAGTGCACAAAGTAAGAACAGAGAGCCAAGGGCCATGCTTCCGTTGTGGCAAAACGGGGCATCTTGCATCTGCATGCTGGTGTGTGGACATGGATTGCCACAGCTGTGGTAAAAAGGGACATATTCAGCACGCATGCAGAAATAAAAAGGACACAGAGAAAACGTCAAAGACGGAAGGAAGAAAAAAAACATTCAGACAAAAGATAAAGAAGCATGTCCGCTCTGTAGAACAGGACAAAACAGAGGCAAGTGACACTTCAGAGGAGGAACTATCGCTGAACGTACTGACTGTAGCTGGGGATTCGCATGGCTACTGGGTCTCACCCTTGCTAGAGGGGCGGCCTGTGCAAATGCAGATCGATACCGGGGCAGGAGTATCTCTTATGTCAGAGACAGTCTACAAAAAGACATTAAAGCACCTTCCACTTCAGCCAGCTAACATAGCGTTAAAGACATATACCGGTGAAAGAGTAACCGTGAGAGGTATCACTGAGGTCACAGGTCAGTTGAATGGACAAACTAGGAAGTTACCACTTTACGTAGTTAAAGGAGACTACCCCTCCCTGCTGGGACGTTCGTGGATGGAGATAATAAAATTAGACTGGTCATCAGTCTACATGATGTCACACAATGATCCAGGCTTATCCGCCATCTTAAAGAAACATGCAGAAGTCTTTAATGGAGAACTGGGTAGCATGAAAGATATTACTGTGAAGCTTCGTATTTAGCAGGATAGCAAACCCAAGTTCATGAAGGCACGACCCGTACCTTATGCCATCAGACCAAAAGTCGAGGCTGACTTAGAAGCCCTAGTTGAAAGCGGAGTACTAGAACCAGTCAGCGTGAGTGAACGGGCAATGCCCATCGTACCAGTGCTCAAGAAAGGGGGTGGAGTTAGGATATGTGGAGATTTTAAAGTAAATGTTAACCCTGTATTGTCAGTGGAGCAATATCCGCTCCCCCATATTGATGATTTGTTTGCGGGGCTTGCTGGGGGCCAGAAGTTTAGCACAATCGACCTCTGTCAAGCCTACCTGCAAACGCATGTGGATGAACAGTCACGAGAAATGCTGACTATTGTGACGCACAAGGGCCTATTTAGGTATCGTCTGTAGTGTATGTACCTTTAAGAGAGAACTACTTTTACAGCTCCTGTATACTGTAGTACCGGCAGTGACCACACCTGTATATAAGCCTTGAGCATGCCTCTGTACCCCCAGTCTTGAGACTACCCTACTCCAGTAAATACCTGTTGATTGTTAAGTTACAGCATCCGTGTGGTTATTGAAAAACATCATACTCTCAGAATCACGGATCTAACATCATCGACTTCCTTTCGGAATTACATCAGCTCCAGCGCTTTTCCAATGTGCTATGGACCAGATCCTTGGTGGATTGCCTGGAGTCCAGTGCTACTTAGATGATATCTTAGTTACTGGGTGTGATGACCAAGACCATCTGCGTAACTTGGACGCAACGCTACAGAGACTGAGGGATTACGGACTCAGAGTTTGCAGGGATAAATGCGATTTTTTTCAGGCATCAGTTGAGTACCTCGGTCATGTGATCGATGCCACAGGCCTTCACAAGGCACCATCCAAGACCAAGGCAATCGTGGATGCCCCAGCACCTGAAAATATCAGCCAGCTGCATTCTTTTCTAGGGTTACTGAACTATTATGGATGGTTCATACCGAACCTAGCCTCAATGCTGAGGCCACTGCATTGGTTGCTATGTAAAGACAAGAAGTGGGAATGGACTAACAAGTGCCAGGAGGCGTTCATGACAGCAAAGGACACGCTCCTGAAGTCAGAGGCTTTGACGCATTTTAACCCTTCATTACCAATACAGTTAGTTTGCGATGCATCGTCATATGGTGTGGGGGCGGTCGTTTCTCATATCATGCCAAACGGAGAAGAGAAGCCGATAGCATTCGCATCTAGGACTTTGAACAGAGCTGAAACTAACTACGCCCAAAAAGAACGAGAAGCACTGAGCATCGTTTTTGGCATTCGCAAGTTTCACCAATATTTGTACAGGAGACAGTTCACCCTACTAACAGATCACTGCCCTCTCACGACCATCTTCGGGCCACATACAGGGATTCCGTCACTTGCTGCGAGCAGAATGCAAAGGTGGGCGCTGCTGTTGCCTGCACACACATTTGACATTAGATATCGCAAGTCTGACCTGCACGGCAACACCGACGGTCTTTCCAGGTTGCCGCTGCCTGTCACCAAGCCTATGACGCGTAGCATGGACATCTGCTATTTTAGGCAGGTGGAGAACGCGCCTGTTACTTCGACACAGGTCCGACGAAACACCAGAAATGACCCAGTGTTGTCTGCAGTGCTGGACATTATCGTCAGGGGCAAGCTTGACAGCGATGACCCAAACCTGAAACCATATCTCTTAAGGAGAAACAAACTGTCGGTGCAGTCTGGATGTTTGCTGTGGGGGAGGAGAGTGGTTATTCCACCATCGCTACGGAAACCAGTGTTACAGCAATTAAACTCCGGACACTGCGGAATGGTTCGTATGAAAGAAATAGCGAGGAGCTACTTCTGGTGGCCGGGTATGGATGGACAGATTGAGGACAAAGCTAAAACCTGTTCCTCATGTCAGAGAGTTTGTAATGTGCCACAGCTTGCACCTCTTCACCCCTGGGACTTTCCGGAGGAAGCATGGCACCGCATTCATGCAGATTTTGCAGGCCCATTCGAGGAGAGAATGTTCCTGGTGGCTGTTGACGCACACAGTAAGTGGCCAGAGGTTGTTATAATGAGGTCCACCACCGCTGAGAAGACCATTGAGAAGTTAGGTGAGGTGTTCAGCCGATTTGGATCTCCGATGCAACTTGTCTCAGACAACGGTCCACAGTGGGTGTCACAAGAAATGGCTACATTCCTGCAGGTGAATGGCGTACCACATATCAGGGCTGCACCATACCACCCTGCGACCAATGGTCTAGCTGAGAGGTTCGTTCAGACCACGAAACACTTTCTAAAGGCATCGCAAGGCCAGGGAACGCTTCATCAGCGCCTGAATAGTTTCCTGTTGAGTTACAGGAACACACCACATGCGACCACAAAAGCATCACCTGCCACTCTACTGCTCAAAAGAGAGCTACAAACCAACTTCGACCTGCTGAAACCGGCAAAGGTGAAAGACGTGGTACAGTATCAGCAGGACAAGCAGATCAAGCGACGTGAACAACGCTCCAAAGACAGAGTCTTCAGTCCAGGTGAACGTGTGTTGGCACGGAACTACAGTGGTGGACCTAAGTGGGTTCCTGCTACTGTCATTGCACAGACTGGTCCAGTATCCTACACTGTACAGACACCCGAGGACATTGTCTGGAAGAGACACACTGATCAGCTTCTACGGAGTGCAGCAACACCCACTGAACCACCAACAGCAGTTTATCTGCCACTGGGTGACGCTGTGGGTCATCCGCCTTCTACACCGAGAGGCTCACCTTCTGAGGAAGCAGCCGCTTCAGCCCCTATATCATCAGCAAGGGAGACCTGTATACAGGCACCTCAGCCGCCTACACCTGTGTTGACACCACCTGTGAGAGACAATGAACTGGAGAGCCAGGTTGACGGCCGGTATCCTACCAGAGAGCGGCAGGCCCCTATATGTTTGAACTTATAATTCAGAGGCTTACCCTTTATCTGGGGCTGAATAATCCCCATGGGTATAACCATGGTTGGAGGAAGTCTACCCTCACTCCCAGGTTATTGGCCCAGAAATTCGGGTCGGGGGCTTCCTGCGGGTGTAAGCCCCCGACCTGCACTTACCTTGCGCGCCGGCAGTTGAGCTGCAGGGCCCCGTGGAATTCCGCTCCGGGGCCTGGCCCAGCTGCCGGCACGCGTGCTTGCGTGTCCCAGTGGCGTAGTTAGTGCGATGCGTCCCCTGGGATCATGTGAGCCATGGGCAGCCAATCGGAGAAGGGAAAAGCCCATTCATAAGATTGACAGGAAGACCTGTCAAAACTTATGAATACTACGGCCCCAAAATAGCGTAAACCTTCAAATAAATTTTTTAAAAATCACACTTTTTAAATCTATATATATAAAACAGTATGGCCTAGAAATTGGGTTGGTAGCGCCAGCGCTGAGCGCCTAAAGAGACCTAGAATTGGGGCGAAGCCCTATGTTGGGGCGGACGCTATGAAGATAGCGCCAACTCAGAAATTGACTATACATTTAGCGCCTGCGCTAAGTGTTTGCACGCGCCCGCGAGTGCAAGCAGCTCATGACATCATTTCAGCGTGCAACGCCTTTTAGGTGCGCCTGAGCGCATATTGGGTGGTGCCCGGAGCCTTAGCGCCCAGCGCTATTAGTGACAGTTCGAGGGAGGGCTAACAGGCCCTTCTCGGAGTAGGGCGGCGCTATTTAAAGGGGACAGCTCTAGTGCAGAATCTTCTGCCACTTGGCCTGCTCATTGCGATCGCTGCTAGAGAGAGTTGGCGAGCTAATGTGGAGCGGAGTTCTGGGATTTGAGCTTCACAGTACTTGGGACCTTCAACCCTGTCCGAAGCACTTGCAGCACTACACCTAAAAGCCTTTTGACCAACTGGCATCGGAATGGGAGCTTGTTCGGAGGGCGACGGCCTCATCGCCCAACACTGTAAAGGGGCAGAGAGACGGCGGGAGAGAGGGCAGGGATTGGCCAGAAGGAGGATGGGCAACTGAGCCCGGCCAATCCGACAGGATGCTGCGAGGGTCTTTAGGCAGCAGGTGACAAGCCTTGACATTTCGGAGGAGCAGTGTTAGCGAAGGCTCCGAATCTGGAGGGACATTGTTACTGATCTGTGCCACCTGCTTGGTCAGGATCTGCAGCCGCGTGAACGCTGCAGAACCTCTCTGTCCGTGATGGCTACACTGACTGATTGCCTCCATTTTTATGCCAACGGATCCTTTCAGTCAGCCATTGGGGACAATGCGACTGACGCTCAGGCTGCAGTCCGCTGTTGCATCCGGCAAGTGACAGAGGCCCTTATAGGCGAACGCGTCCATTCATTACCTTCCCTCGGACCCTGCACAAGCAGGCGGAGGAGGAGGAGTACGAGGAGGAGAAGGAGGAGGAGGAGGAAGAGCAGGCGGAGGAGGAGGAGGAGGAGGAGGAAGATGGAAGGGCTGCTGAAAGTGGAAGGTCCATATGTCAGAGGCTCCTCTGGACTCATCTCGACACCCCTGTGGCGGAATGATGAGAGTCTTACCTCATGCGCACTTTGGATGTTTGAGGGCCTCTGCATGCCAGCATCACTGAAAGTAGTCACATGCACCAAGCAACATTGAAACTTCTGTTTATTGACACAAAAGTCTTTCATTACAGCTAAACAACGTAAAGTGAGCAGAAACCATAACTTACAAAATAAATTTGACCTGTTCGGCCAAGCCGCAAAACTCAACAAAAATCTGCAACTATAACAGCAGCTGAGGGTGTCCTTCAATTTGGACAAACAAACGTCTCAGCACCTCCCTCTACAACTGGCCCCTTGAGGGAGAACGACTTCTCTTTCGCGCCCGGCCCCTTCCCTCCCTGCTGCTCCTACGTAATTGCACCCCAGTGGCGGGCTCAAGGCTGGGGGACGCTTGCTGACTGTCTGGACATGCAGAAGCCCCTGAGGTACAGCCTGGCCGACCTCTGGGCTTGGAGGGTTCGGACGCAGGATGCTTGCTTTGAGCATGGCTGGAAGCAGTGTGGGCTGCAGGTGGTGGCAGCTGCAATGCAGGCGTCCCAGCGCTGGCATGTGCAATGGTCTCCTGACGAGAGAGGACACCTGCACCATGGTCAGACGACACACTGGCTATCTGAGGGGAGCGGCTCGGCTCATCCATCACAATCGCAGGCTCCACGGACTCCTGGCATTGTACGGGAGTGGAAGGGCCCGGGGTGATCCGATCTGATGCAGAGAGGGTGGCTGCAGTCAGACATCGCGTTGCGTCAATCTGGCTGTGGAGGAGCCCAGCAAGTGACTGCGTGGCAACAGTGAGGACCTGTGTGCCAGGTGCCAGTGCTTCGGAGAACGCCTGGACAGTTCTTCCCATGGCTTCGGACAAGGCAGGAGCCGACCGCTCCACTGCCTCGGACAAGCCCTGCACAGACCTTTCCAGGGATTGTCCGAAGCCCTGAACAGTCCTTTCCATTGCCGACTCAAAGCCGTGGACAGTCCTCTCCATTGTTGGGCCAAAGCCCTGGATAGCCCTGTCCATTGTGGCCCCGAAGCCCTGGATAGACCTGTCCATTGTTTCCCCGAACACCTGGAGAGACCTCTCCATTGTTGCGCCAAAGCCCTGCAGAGTCCTCTCCATTGTTGCCCCGAAGTCCAGCATACTCCTAGCCAATGAATCTATTGACTCAGGCATCTTCTCCACTGCAGCCATCAGCTCCGTGTGTCTGACCCGGGCCTGTTTGCTCATCTCTGCCAGGCGACGGACCTCATCTGCACTCTGTGCAGCAGTCATGACGACCTGCCTTGCCCTGCGGGGAGACGGTGGGCGAACTTGCCTATCCCCCCTGCGTTGCTGCATGCCGCTTGGTCCGGCAACTGGTTCATCCTCAGAGCCCCCCCCCTCCCCTCCAGGGGACTACAATCCCCAGTCTGCAGATGTCTCAGCTCCCCGGATTCTGCAGCGGCTGGTCCGGATTCCTCCTGGTCCTCGCCTCCGGTGGCACTGGCACTGGCAGCTTCAGCGCGTTGAGCCCGAGTTGGTGCTGCTTCATCTGAAAGTGGGAGGTGGAAGAGTGGCTTTAGCAGAAGGACAGGTTTGCTGAAAGGCATGCCAGATTGCGGCAAGGCTCTGACATGGCTGCACACTGAGGATGCTTGCTGGCGGGGGGACCAAGTGGAAGGCAACAGGTGGAAAAGGTGAGAGTCTTACCCTCGCTGTCGGTAATGGGGTCGGCAGATGCAGTGGTCACTGGACCAGACAGACGTCCTCCAAGTATCTGGTGCACTCTCTCCTCCAGATCCGTGAGAGTGACCACTTGTGGAGGTCCGCCACCGGTTCGACGCTGCTCCTTCCGAATCATCGCCATCTTGGACTGCAGGGGAAAGAAGGGGAGGTTCTGTTACATGAGGCCTTGAGACCTCCTCGTATGCCCCCATTGTGCAAGAGCCCTTACATGAGGCCTTGAGACCTCCTCGCATGCCCCCATTGTGCAAGAGCCCTTACATGAGGCCTTGAGACCTTCTCGCATGCCCCCCATGGCGCAAGAGCCCTTAAATGAGGCCTTGAGACATCTGTCCATGTGTGTGCCCAGAAAGGGCCATGGGTGCATACTGACAGATGGCCATTGGCGCATCATTGCAGCAGGGTGCCCGAAGTCAGCTGCAGATGGAGGGAAGCACAAGTTTGGTAAACCATCACTCACCCTAACGATCCGTGTGAGGTCGTTGAATTTCTTCCTGCACTGAACAGGGGTCCTGGTCGCCGTGCTGCTGGAGTTCACCCTCACAGCAACCTCCCTCCAAGATCATCGGTAAGCCTTCTGATTTGGCCTCTTGCCATTATCCGGGTACAGGACCTCCCAACGGTGTTCAACTGCAGCCACCAAGTGGTCCAGAGCCTCAATGCTGAAGCGCTCTGCTCTCTGCCTAACCTTCTCCATAATGATCACCTTGTACCGCCAGACAAGGGCGAGCGCCGAATCTGAGGCCTGCAGAGCGTTGGGTGTTGAAGCTCAGTCTGACTGACCCACCCCTTGAAGAGCCGGCCGGCGCCTGTAGGTCTTGTGCTTTCCCGTAATTGAGTTCACCTGCGCTGCGCCCGTCCGCATCGATATTGAGTAGCGCCTGACCATTTGCGCCTTAAGAGCACCGTGCAACGGCTGATTTAGCGCCTCAATCCCCTTTGGGGGCGAAGCAACCCAATATCGCGCCAGGCGCAGATAAGTCTCATCTGGCTATAAACTTTGCGCATTGCCAGTTCTAACGCCTCAACCGGGGCTATACCCAATTTCTAGGCCTATGTCTCTGTCTGTCTGTCCCTCTGTCTGTCTGTCTGTCCGGCTATATAATCAAAAGTTATAGAGCGTACCTACACATGTGTTATATCAAAAGAAAGCTCATCATTAGCGGACTTTTGTAGGCATATTTACTTTTTCGTCGGACAAAATTTGTGCCCACGGTATCCAAAAAACGTTCAAAATTCCGCTCATTATCCGCTCATTAGCATCGAGTGACGTGAAGGTTGACCAATCGTACGGTCGAGCGACCCGATGGTCGACCGATCGCTGCGTCACAGGGGCAGGTTCATTGCATGTGCGGGCGGGCCATCCTACAGTCGAGTGACAGGACGATTGACCAATCCTACACTTCAGTGACCTGACGGTCAACCAATCGGTGCATGTGTGGGCGGGCCTTATCATTCTGAACCGAGGTGAGTGGCCGCCATCTTGATTCCAAACTCTTGATTTCTTTTTCCCACTTTCTGCGTGTTTCTTTTCAAACCTACATTTCCAGCAAAAAAAAAGTTGCTTTTAAAACACAAATTGTTTAAAAAAAAAGTTAATTCATTTGTAAATCTTTTCTCTAACCTCTATAATTTTCCTACCTTTCACTGTTTTTGCAGGCAGGCCTCGAAGCCTGGGCGTTTGTTGCCCAGCCACGCCCAAGCTACGCACCGGCCGTCCTGCTGGGCCCGATTCCGAACCAACGGCCAGCCATCTTGGTAAAGGTTGGCTGGGCTCACTCTTCATTCGCGCTCGCGCTGCACGGCGCACGCGCACCTCCACACAGGGCCCACAGAGCGCGGGCAGAGGGAAGCGAGCAGGTTAGTGGGGAGGGGCGGGGCTCGGGAGCGGGGGGGGGCGGTGCTCGGGAGCGGGGGGGGAGGGGGGAGCGGAGAGGGTTACCCTGGCAACCAGGCTCGCCAGCCGCAATCGGCCATCTCAAGCCGCTCAGGCCCAGGCTTGGTCCCGGAGATCGGGAGGGCGGAGAGGGGAGGAGGGTTATCCCGGCAACCGGAATCGGCCGTCTCAGGCCCGGCCTCGGGAGGGGGGGCGGGGCTCGGGCTGACCAGAGCGCTGCGCTCGGCTGGGCCATGTCAGTGCGTGGGGCGGCACGGAGCTCAGCGGAGCCATCGCCGGCAGAGGGGAGAGGGTCTGCTGGCTCCCCCCCTCCCTTTCTCCCCCCCTCCTTCCCCCACCTTTCCCCCTCCCACCCCTCCCCTCCCTTTCTCCCCCCTCCTTCCCCCACCTTTCCCCCTCCCCCTCCCCTCCCTTCCCCTCCGCTCCCCCCCGTCCACTCCCCTCCCCTCCCCCCCTCCTCCCCTCCCCTCCTCCCCTCCCCTCCCCTCCCCCCTCCCCTCCGCCCCTCCCCCCTCCCCTCCACCCCCTCACCCCTTCCCCTCCCCTCCCCCCTCCTCCCCCTCCCCTCCCCTCCCCCCTCTCCTCCCCCCTCTCCTCCTCTCCTCCCCCTCTCCTCCCCCCTCTCATCCTCCCCTCGCCCTCTCCTCTCTCCTCCTCCCCCTCCCTGTCCTGCCCCTCCCCCTCCCCTTCCTCCCCCCTCCCCCTCCTCTTCCTCCCCCCTCCCCTCCCCTTCCTCCCCCCTCCCCCTCCCCTTCCTCCCCCCTCCCCTCCCTTTCCTGCCCCCTCCCCTTCCTCCCCCCTCCCCTTCCTCCCCCCTCCCCCTCCCCTTCCTCCCCCCTCCCCTTCCTCCCCCTCCCCTTCCTCCCCTTCCTCCCCCCTCCCCCTCCCCTTCCTCCCCCCTCCCTCTCCCCTTCCTCCCCCCTCCCCCTCCCCTTCCTCCCCCCTCCCCCTCCCCTCCTCCCCCCCTTCCTCCCCCCTTCTACCTCCCCCTTCCTCCCCCTCCCCTTCCCCCCCACCCTTCCCCCCTTCCCCCCACCCTTCCCCCCCTTCCCCCCACCCATCCCCCCTTCCCCCCACCCTTCCCCCCACCCTTCCCCCAGTCGCTCTGTCTCTTCCCCCCAGTCGTTCTCTCTCTTCCCCCAGTTGCTCTCTCTCTTCCCCCCAGTCGCTCTCTCTCCTCCCCCCAGTCGCTCTGTCTCTTCCCCCCAGTCGCTCTCTCTCTTCCACCCAGTCGCTCTCTCTCTCTCTTCCAACAACAACATGCCCTCAAAAAAGCCTCGGCACCGCCGGGCACTTCAGCTAGTAAACTATAAATTACATGAAATAACTATTTTAAACAATAATTTAAATTTTTGAAAAAATTTTTTTTTTATTCTAACGGGGCTAAAAATAAACTTACCTTGCTTTAAAGTATTTAAAAATAATAAACCTGTGGAAAAAATGTTTTAATTTTAATTAATTGACCACTTACCTTGTAAAAAGCAGGCCTTACACCTGCTTTTTACATTTCTAAATGCTGCAGGCTTACGATCCCGGGAAAACCTGCAAAAAAAACCTAAGTTCAAAGCGCACGCGCAGCCTCTTCTGCGTGCGCGTTCGACCTCTGAACCCCTTCGTTCAGAAGATCGGAAGTGCCGGTTTCCCGCGCATGCGCAGTGCATGCAGATAAACCGGCACTTCCATTTGGCCTATGGGTGAGTACCCTGTGCGTACTCACCCGTGGAGACCCGGATTTCTGGGCCATTGTGTTTTAAAAAATTTATGGTTCTATTGGGACATCTAATGTAAGAGGGGAGGAGATGTTGTGTGTTTTGAATGTTGTATTTGAATTGTCCCACATAGCTTACCGTAGTTGTGATGTGCAATGCACTATGGGAAATAGAGTGCATTGAGTTGAGAAGATTCTGGAAAGTGATGGCTGTGAACTGAACTCTGTCTCCTGCGTACTCATTTAATTGTTATACAAGCAAGGTTATTAAACTCTTGAGATTTAACAAGAACAACCCCAGCTTCTCCAGTCCATCAATGTAACTGAAGTCCCTGATTCCTGGAATAATTCTCATAAATCTTTTCTGCACCTTCTCTAAGGCTTTCACATCTTGGTGTGGTGCCCAGATTTGGACACAGTACTCCAGTTGGGGCCGAACCAGTGTTTTATACAGGTTCATCATTATTTCCACACTTTTGTACTCTATACCTCTATTATGAAGCCCTGGATCCCGTAAGCCTTTTTAACTGCTTTCTCAACCTGCCCTGCCACCTTCAACGATTTATGCACACATACTCCCAGGTCTCTCTGTTTGTGCACCCACTTCAGGATTGTACCATTTAGTTTATATGTTCTCTCCTCATTCTTTCTACCAAAATGCATCACTTCACACTTTTCTACATTAAATTTCATCTGCCACGTGTCCGCCCATTTCACCAGCCGTTTATGACTCCCTGAAGTCTATCACTCTCCTCCTCACTGTTCACTATACTTCCAAGTTTTGTGTCATCTGCAAATTTGAAATTGTGCCCTGTACACTCAGGCCTAAGTCATTAATATATGTCAAGAAAAGCAGTGGTCCTAGAACCGACCCCGGGGGAACACCACTGTATACCTTCCTCCAGCCTGAAAAACAACCGTTCACCACTACTCTCTGTTTCCCGTCACTTCATATCTAGGCTGCCACTGTCCCTTTTATTCCATGGGCTTCAATTTTGCTGGCAAGCCTATTGTGTGGCACTTTGTCGAATGTGTTGTGTATGTAATATGTGTGTTACTTTGAACCTATGGACAGGACTGCACTACTTGTAGGGCATAGTGATACGCAGTACCACTCCTGGCCATAGAGGTATAAATAGTACTGTGGGTACTGATCTCCCCTCAGTTCCCGCCTGTGGGCATGAAGTAAAGACCTACGTATAGTCCCTACCTCCAACCAGTAAAGACCTGTTTGAGTTATACGTTTAAGTCTTTGTGTTAATTGTTCAATACAATACACATACTTAATACTGGCGACGAGTCAGGTTCTTACCCTGCGGCAGTTATTCCACGGCGGTTGAAGAGAGGTTTCAAACCTCACCACTCACCACCCCACTGGAAGCGACAGGCATTAGGACCCTGAAGCCTCCATCAGCTTGTGAACCGGAGTAGAAGACAGGACTGGGGAAGAGAGAGGTACAGGGCGATAGCGATCGGCAGATAAGGGCCGGGCCGCTTTGAAGTGAGGGGCGCAGCCGGGCCATCGATCGCAAGCACTGATAAGGGCCGGGCCGCTTTCAAGTGCGAGGCGCAGCCGGGCCATCGATCGAAATCCCTGATAAGGGCTGCACTCGGGCTGAAAGGCGCAGCGTCGGCAGACACTGAAGGCGCGAGAGCCGCGGTGAAAAGCGCGGGCCATCGATCGCAGCGGAGATAAGGGCCGCACTCAGGGCTGAAGTGAGACGGCGTCGGGGGACGGGTGAAGACCGCCAAGCGCGGGAAAACCGCCATTTTGTGGGCGGAGGACGACGGCAAGAGCGGGAAGCCGCCATCTTGGATAGCAGAAAAAAAAAAATCTGAGAAATTGCAAATCTGATAAAGTACTACAATGCCTAAACACGGGAATATTAGCAACTTTGATAGTGACATCGAAGATTGGGCCATATATGTTGAACGAGTTAAAAATTATTGTAAGGCCAATAAAATTCGTGAGGCTGATAAAGCACTAACATTATTAAATTTAATGGGTGCGAAGACATACGGGCAATTGAAACACCTGTTATCACCAGATGAACCGGCGGATAAGACGTTCGATGAAATTGTTACTGCCCTGAAAGATCATCTAAACCCCACGCCGCTGATGCTAGCGGAACGATTTAAATTTTACGACAGAAGGCAGCTACAGCATGAAAGCAATGCTGAATATTTGCTGGAATTGCGTAAATTAGCGAAATATTGCCAGTTTGGAACGGGACTGACAGATGCACTACGAGACAAATTTGTGTGTGGTTTATTTAAACAGGATACACAAAAGCGACTGCTCGAGGAGAATGAGCTGACGCTTGAGAAGGCGGTCACTATGGCAGCAGCACACGAAGCCGCAGCGAGAGGCACGGCAGTAATGCAGCTACGGTCACCGGAGCTCAGTGCACACAAATTGGGTGTGAGTTCTGTTAAATGTTATCGTTGTGGAAAGACAACGCATGATCAGAACCAGTGTTGGGTTAAAAACCAAGAATGTAGAACTTGTGGTAGGCTTGGACATATAGCCAGAGTATGCAGGTCAGGGAAGAAGACCAGCAACAAGAAGTCACCGCAAGGAAAATACGTAAAGGTACACAAGGTGACCAAACAGGAGTCCGATTCAGACGCAAGCTGTAATGAACTGGCTAGCTTAAGAGTACTCAACGCTGGTAAGGGTGCAGACCTCCAGACAATCTGGGTCACTCTTCAGATAGAAGGAGTCCAAGTAAAACTGGAATTGGACACTGGATCGGCATTGACGGTCATAAATAAGAAAGATTATGGAAAGTTATTCCAACATATTCCCCTACAGGATACGGGGATTATATTGAAAACATACACGGGGCAAAGAGTGTACCCCATCGGGAAAATAGTGGTTGCAGTGGTCCACAAGGGCGAAGACAGTCAAATAATGGACTTATATGTGATATCTGAAGGAGGTCCTCCACTACTAGGATGGGAGTGGATTAGGAAAATGAATATGGACTGGCATTTCCTACAAACAATAACGAGTGAGAACTCGGTGAAGATAGTCGGCCCAGACTCTGGAACGGATGATGGTAAGCCCAACTCAGGTGCAAAAGACAAAGTTTCAGCACAGAATTCCACTGAGCAACAACAACATAGTTTAACTGTGGATTCTGAGTCTGGCAAGTCTACTGATGTGCCCATTTCTGAGGGACACCGGGCTCGAACTCAACTCCATTTCAAACTACAACAGCAATTAGAACAAATGCTTCGCCGTTTTGAGCAAGAGTTGAATGCAACGAAAGAGTTCTTTGATATAGAGTTGGAGAATCTGGAAAGACAACAGAAGCAGCTGATGGAGAAAATGGAGCAGGAGCACACAAAACGTCTGATGTCAGAGGAGTTAACGGTCAGCCAACTCCTGCATATGCAGAAGGACAGGACTCTGAAATGGGAAAAACTTGAACACGAACTTCAATATTCAAACGAAAGGGGTTCGGAGCTCTCAAAGGTTATTGGAAGAGCTGAGGTGGCAACACAGACTGAGATGACTGCAACAGAGCAGCCCTTGGATGCCAAAAGTACGCTGACTCACGTCAACGTAGAACAACAGACCGCTGAAACAGCTGCTCCGGTAGAGGGATTGAATAGTCCGATCAATCAATCTCCAAAAGAAGTTGAAGTAGTAAAATCTCAAATGAGGTCATTAGTAAACGACTTGCTGAAAGCCCAGAAAAAGCTGGATGAAGAGGTACGCATGAAGAAGTCTCTTCAGGAAAGATGTCTGGACTTGGAACAAAAGCTGGCTAACGCCCAGCTGGGTATGGAGGAAATAGAAGACCCTCTCGCTGGCCTAGATCAGGACGACACCGAATATTACTATGTCCTGTCCTGCCCAACTTGTAACTTCGACTCCCACCATACAGAAATCATGGAGGAGCACCGAAAGTCTACGGAACATCGGGAGAAGGTGGCTCTACTACGGAAAAAGGAGGAAGAGAAGGAGGAACTGCGCATGCAGCTGGCAGCTGACAGTGGAGCCCAGAGAGTCTCCAAGAAGCAGAAAAGGAAAAGTCGAAACAGAAGATGACCCATCTGAACCATTATTACCTCTACCAGATCACACACGCGGTCCCTCCGAACGGAGCCAATTCAGTTCGGAAGTTCAAACTGTTAAATCCATGGAAGGACTATTGAATGAGTCACTCCAGCAACGTGAACCGACTACACCACAGAGATTGAATCTGTGAACTGTTTTCCGCAGAGACTGAATCTGTGATCTGTTTTGACATGAAGTTATCTATGTATCTATGTTATTCTGTTATGTCAACCTGAAGTTATATATGTATATATGTTATTACGTTATGTTAAATGGGGAGATGACTGTAAAGCTAAGAAGGGAGGAATGTTGTGTATGTAATATGTGTGTTACTTTGAACCTATGGACAGGACTGCACTACTTGTAGGGCGTAGTGATACGCAGTACCACTCCTGGCCATAGGGGTATAAATAGTACTGTGGGTACTGATCTCCCCTCAGTTCCCGCCTGTGGGCATGAAGTAAAGACCTACGTATAGTCCCTACCTCCAACCAGTAAAGACCTGTTTGAGTTATACGTTTAAGTCTTTGTGTTAATTGTTCAATACAATACACATACTTAACAGAATGCCTTCTGGAAATCCATGTACACTACGTCAACTGCAATACCCTCATCAACCCTCTCTGCTACCTCATCAAATAACTCGATCAAGTTGGTTAAACACGATTTGCCTTTAACAAATATATGCTGGCTTTCCTTAATTTATCCACCCCTATCTAAGTGACTGTTGATTTTGTCCCTGATTACTGTTTCTAAAAGCTTCCCCACCACTGAGGTTAAACTGATTGGCCTGCAGTAGCTGGGCTTATCTTTACATCTTTTTTTTGAACAATGGTGTAACATTTGCAATTCTCCAGTCCTCTGGCACCACCCCCGTATCGATGGAGGATTAGAATATTATGGCCAGCACCTCCTCAATTTCTGCCCTCAATTCCCTCAGAATCCTAGGATGCATTCCATCCACTCCTGGTGATTTATCTACTTTAAGTACAGCCAGCCTTTCTAATACCTCTTCTTTATCAATTTTTATCCTATCAAGTGTCTCTACTACCTCCTCCTTCATTATGTTTATGGCAGCATCCTCTTCCTTGTTGAAGACAGATACAAAGTACTCATTTAGTACCTCAGCCATGCCCTCCGCCTCAATGCATAAGTCTGCACAGAGTGGGATTAAACGGAGTGGACTTGAACAAAGTGTTTTATTTGGGAATTTGGAAAGAGTGGGAATTTGGAGAAGTGGGGGAAGGAGTTGCTGCTTTTTGCCTACACTACTTGTAGTGCTTTGTGTTACAGGTAGATATTTAATTTCAGTACCCTTAACTTAATCTAGATCAAGTAAGTAGTCAGGAAACTACACTGTAAACTAAGTTAGCTAATTACAAATGTAATTAAATAAAATAAGGTTATAAAGGAATGGCAGTGCAGGTGGAGTGCCGCAACTGCAGCATGTGGGAGTTTGTGGAGAACATTGTGATCCCGGACAACCATGTTTACAGTAAGTACCTGCATCTTGAGGAGCTTCAGCTCAGAGATTTTGAGCTGGAGTCTGAGGTGCAGACATTGCGGGCTATCAGGGAGGGGAAGAGTTACCTGGACACTTTGATCCAGGAGGCCGTCACACCCCTTAGGTTAGGTAGTGGTACAGGTCTGGTTAGTGATCAGGGACAGGACGGTGTGAATGCAACTCAGGCAGGTAAGGGGACCCCAGGTGCAGTGCTGGAGGAGCCTCAGCCTTTGCCCTTGTCCAACAGGTATGAGGATCTTGCTGCCTGTGTGGATGAGGGAAGAGCCTGCAGGATGGATGAGCAAGCTGACCATGGCACCATGGTGCAGGAGGCCATTCAAGTGGGGGGAGTGAAAGGGAATGTAGTTGTGGTAAGGGACAGTATAGTCAGGGGGATAGATACTGTTCTCTGTAGCCGCTACCGAGAGTTCCAAAAGGTTGTGTTGCCTGCCCGGTGCCAGGGTTAACAACATCACCTCGCGGCTGGAGAAGAACTTGGTGTGGGAGGGGGAGGATCCAGTTGTCATGGTCCACGTAGGAACCAATGACATAGGTAGAACTAGGAATGAGGTTCTGCTGAAAGAGTTTGAGGAGCTAGGATCCAAATTAAAAAGCAGAACCTCAGAGCTAATAATCTCTGGATTCTTACCTGAGGCACGTGCAAATTGGCATAGGGTCAACAGATTAGAGGTTTAAATGCGTGGCTGAAAGAGTGGAGTGGGAGGAAGGGGTCTCAGTTCATGGGGCACTGGCACCAGTACTGGGGAAAGAGGGAGCTGTTCTGTTGGGATGGGCTCCACTTAAGTCAGGCATCAGACAGGGTTTTAAACTAATGAAGAGAGGGTGAGAGGATTCAGGAAAGAGTAAATTGAAAAACAGCAAGCGAATATCAAGGCTCTAGAGCAGAGTAGAGTTTTGGGTAAAAATAAGCAGAGTGGGTCAGGAAGGGACAGAGAGAGTAACAAAGGTAATAAGGCATCAGCGACTAAGGTGACATCAGAGAAAAATAGAAATAAGTCAGAGCTAAAGGCACGATATCTGAATGGCATCTTAACAGGCAGTTAAGTGCCTATAATCCTCTTCCCGTCGCTAGGAGTCGGGTCCCTGCACAAATCGGGGACCCGACTCCCGGGAAGATTGGTTGGAGGTGGGTTGGGAGCGGGTTTGGGACCCGCTCCCATTTTTTGGATTTCCCTAGCAGTCCCGCCTCCAGACCTACCTCCTCAGGGCTGGTAAAATCCAGTCCTCTGTGTCTGTCTTCACGGAAGAAGATGCAAAAAACTTCCCAGAAATAGTGGAGAACCAAGGGTCTAGCAAGAATGAGGAACTGAAAGAAATTAGTATTAGTAAAAAATTGTACTGGAGAAACTAATGGGCCTGAAAGCCGATAAATCCCCTGGACCTGATGGTCTACATCCTAGGGTTTTGAAAGAGGTGGCTATAGCGATCGTGGATGCATTGGTTGTCAGTTTCCAAAATTCCATAGATTCTGGAACGGTTCCCGCAGATTAGAAGGTAGCAAATGTAACCCCACTATTTAAGAAAGGAGGGAGAGAGAAAACAGGGAACTACAGACCAGTTAGCCTGATATCAATAGTAGGGAAAATGGTAGAACCTATTATTAAGGACGTGGTAACTATAAGGGGGGCATCTTTTTGCTGGTTTATGGTAATTTACCTGGCCAGCAGCCTTTGCCTCTGAGCTCTGACCAATTCCAACCTTTTACCTGATTTATGGTAATTCACCTGGTCAGCAGCCTTTTGCTGCTGCACTCTAAACCAATTTACAAACAGCGGTTTCGAATCGCTACCCCTCCTTCAGTTCTGAGTGGAGGAACTTATAATTAATGATATTAAAACGGACAAGTGGTTTGGATGAGAGATAAATCAAGTTTTATTACTTAAATAAACTACAATCAAAAGAATAAACTATACCACATGAGCACAGTAATTACAGTAAAACTATATAACAGGGGGTTGCAGACGGCGAAAACGAGGGATAAAATGGCTCCAATGTTACTTAAACAATCTTAGCAATCACCCTTAAAGCACCACCCCCTAACTCCTGCTAGGTTGCCTTGCCGAGGAGTCAGAACACCCCGCTCACCTCTGGCCCCAGGAAGTAAAGAGAGTGATAGCTTCTCAGCAGCTATCTTATATACCTGGTGAGCTCCTGCTGTTCTGCCCTGCCAGGGCTGTGTGCAAAATTCCCACCCAAAGGTTCCAATACACAAGAGAAAGCTGTGATTGGCTAACTCAGAGTGGTTGGACTGGGTTAATGTGTCTTCCGTAGCTCCCTGGGCTGAAACAAAAGGGAAATACAACTGCTCTATTGTCCAGAATGCTAGGTGATTTAAAACCCATTCAGTTCTTAAACGGTTCCCATTCAAGACACAAAAGGTCTCTTCTGCAGTTTAGATGTATCCACTCGATATTCAAACAAATGCTAATAGCACTCAATTGCTTTGTAAACAAAGCATTGTCCTGTGGTCATCTGGAACCACTATTGATTGCAACATTGTAGAATGTTTTGTAAACAGGCATCGATTGTCCTGCTGCAGGGGGGGTGGGGGCTCCCCTTTGATTGGCAGCTCCATTGAACCTTACTTCCAGACACAGAAAGCTGCTTTCCAAGTCCTTTGTCTTCGGCCATGTGGTGTGACAGCCATTTTTATCCCTGGAAATTTAAAAGCACAACGCCCAGGGATTCTTTAATCAAAAAAAACTAATCTTCAGAACTGTAAATTATTGCGAATTCTTACAGTAACAGAGCACGTAGAAAATAATAACAGGATTGGGCAGAGTCAACATGGATTTATGAAAGGGAAATCGTGTTTGACTAATCTGTTAGAGTTTTTTAAGGTTGTAACTAACAGAATAGATAAGGAGGAACCAGTGGATGTGGTGTATTTGGATTTTCAGAAGGCATTCGATAAGGTGCCACACAAGAGGTTATTAAACAAAATTAGGGCTCATGGGATTGGGGGTAATATATTAGCATGGATTGAGGATTGGTTAACGGACAGAAAACAGAGAGTATGAATAAACGGGTCATTTTCGGGTTGGATGGCTGTAACTAGTGGGGTACTACAAGGATCAGTGCTTGGGCCTCAGCTATTCACAATCTACATCAATGATTTGGATGAGGGGACCAAATGTGATATATCCAAGTTTACTGATGATACAAAGCTGGGTGGGAATGTAAGTTGTGACAGGCTAACTGAGTGGGCAAGAACATGGCAAATGGAATATAATTTGGAGAAATGTGAAGTTATCCACTTTGGTAGGAAAAATAGAAAAATAGAAAAGCAAAGTATTTTTTAAATGGTGAGAGATTGGGAAAAGTTGGTGTTCAGAGGGACCTGGGTACCCTTGTACACAAATCACTGAAAGTTAACATGCAGGTACAGCAAGCAATTAGGAAAGCAAATGGTATGTTGGCCTTTATTACAAGAGGATTTGAGTATAAGAGTAAAGACGTCGTACTGCAATTATATGGAGCCCTGGTGAGACCACACCTGAAGTACTGTGTACAGTTTTGGTCTCCTTACTAGTTAATTAAGGAGAACCAACACGGATTAGTAAAAGGCAGATCGTGTTTGACTAATCTAATTGAATTTTTTGATGAAGTAACAGGGAGGATTGATAAAGGGAATGCAATGGATGTTGTCTACAAGGATTTTAGGAAGGTAAAGTAACACATAGAAGGCTGATTAACAAAACTGAGGTTCATGGAATAGTTGGGTCAGTGGCAGCTTGGGTAAGGAATTAGCTTAAGGATAGAAAACAGCGAGTTATGGTAAATGGCTGTTTTTCAGACTGGAGGATGGTAAACAGTGGTGTTCCCCAAGGTGTCAGTGCTGGGGCCACTGCTTTTTTAAAAATATATAAATGACCTGGATATTGGAATACAGAGTAGAATTTCTAAATTTGCCGATGACACCAAACTTGGGAGTGTGGCAAACAGTGAGGATGACACCAATCGACTGCAACAGGACATAGAAAGGCTAGCAGAATGGGCAGAAAAGTGGCAGATGGAATTTAATACAGAGAAGTGTGAGGTGATGCATTTTGGCAGAAGGAACAAGGAGAGGCAATATACACTTAATGGCACAGTTTTAAACAGTGTACAGGGACAGAGGGACCTGGGAGTTAATGTGCATAGGTCCCTGAAGGTGGCAGGACATATTGAGAGAGTGGTTAGCAAAGCATATGGAATCTTGGGCTTCATAAATAGAGGTATTGAGTACAAAAGTAGAGAAGTTATGCTGAACCTTTATAAAGCGCTGATTAGGCCACAACTGGAGTATTGCTTCACCACACTTTAGGAAGGATGTGAAGGCCCTTGAGAGGGTGCGGAGATTTACCAGAATGGTTCCAGGGATGGGGGATCTTAGCTACAAGGACAGATTGGAGAAACTGGATTTGATTTCATTAGAGCAAAGGAGGTTGAGGGGTGATTTGGTAGAGGTGTACAACATTATGACGGGTTTGGATGGGCTAGACGGGGAAAGGCTGCTCCCACTAGTTGGTGGTACAAGGACTAGGTGTAAGGGGTTTTCGATCGCCAAGGTCTCTCTCTCGCTTTAGAGGCCTCTCTCTCTCTTGCACAGTAATTTACCGAGTGGTTCGACCCACTCACCCCTTAGGTTCTATACACTGGACTTTGAGGCAGGAACTACAATGCAGAGAATACTCTATAGACCAAGTTTAATGAAACGAAATGAAATTTTATTGCAAAAAGGAAAAATTGAATGTAAGCCAAAATTAAGGTACATGGGAGGGAAAAACAAATCATAATACAGTACTAACCAACATATCTACAGGCATATTATGCTTTACAAGGTTCATCATGAAATAGGGAATCACACGGAACATCGAGGGACAACAACTCATTGTTAATTATCCCCTAAAATGCCCACCCCCTAAGCCTAGCTAGATTAGATTATGAGGGGCCAGAAACATGCTCACCAATCCCAGTTAGAAAACAGAGGTTTTGAAGTCTGCGTTTTGGTCCTCTCAGGCACCCTGTCTCCACGTGGTCAGCGGAACGCAGTGGGCTGCGACACACTCTTTCCTCCCTTGAGGTAATGGACTCGGACAGGCTGGATGTTAGCAGGCCTGGACATCGGTGTGGAGAGAGGCCATCTGTTTTACCATTTTCACATGGGTTTCTTCTTGTCTCGTCAACGTCCCGGGATTGGTCGATGATCTCCCGACAGTTACTCCGGGGCTGGATGCTGACTTGATCTCCTCTCTTGAACCTCTCTTGAACCTCTCGAGCTTCTCTCTGAACTTGGATCTCGATCCTCCGAACCCGATCCTCTCCTCGATCGTCTCCACTCGAACTCTGCACCGATGAAGCTGATGCTCCTCAATGGCTACCGAAACCCGATGTTCTCCGATCCGAATACCTTTTTTTTTTCAACGCTACCCCAGGACTCCAGTTATACCTTTCATGGAGGCCCTTATCTCCCACCATACCACGGTTAGTCTTTGTTTAACTTTTGGCGGGCTTGTAGCACAGCGGGGTAGTCTTTGTGTTTAAAATACCTTCGGGATGGCCGGTAACTGCCATCTCTGGTCTGGAATGACCTTGTATTGTCTTTAATGGGTCTTGATGTTTCTCCTTTGAATATGAAGCTGTTTCCCTTTGTCTGGGTAAACATTTAGATGGCCTTTATCTACAGGCTGATCTGATCGGATCTGCATCCAATCTATATGTATGGGCTCTGTCTGGTTTCATTTACTCCGAAACTGCCTTCCAGAACTTACTGTGGGCTGAATCCACAAAAGCTGTCTGGGGACTGCAGGAACCATTTTAAAATGTCCCAAAAGCTGGTCATGGGGTCTGGCGGCCATTTTGTGTGTCCCTTTATTCTGGGCTTCTTTTAAAACAGTCTTTTAAAATTAAGGCCTTTTCTGCCACTAGACCCTTATAGGACAATGTTCAATTTTGCGAATTCTACATAGGGGACACAGGTTTAAGGTTTTGGGCAAGAAATACAAGGGGGATGTGAGGAACAACTTTTTTATGCAGCGAGTGGTGATGACCTGGAACTCGCTGCTGACGGAAGTGGTGGAAACGGAGACACTCAATGTTTTCAAGAGGAGACTGAATAGGCGCTTGAGGGAAATAAACTTGCAGGGCTACGGTGATAGAGCCTGACTGGATTGCTCTACAGACAGCCAGCACAGACTCGATGGGCTGAATGGCCTCCTTCTGTGCCGTTATGACTCTATGGGCTCGATTTTGCCAGGCATGAGGAGGCAGGTTTGGAGGCGTGCGAGGTGGTAAAATCGCAAAAAATGGCGGGCAGGCCCGATCCTGCCTCCATCCCGCTCTGAGCAATTTTCCCAAATGCGTGTTTTTTGACTTCCTTTCCATCCTGCCTCCAAGAGGCAGGATAGGCCCTTAAGGCCCTTAAGAACCACTTAATTGCCTTTATAATCTCATTTTGAGAGGCCTTTCCGATTTTTAGACATTCCCCCCATCCTACACACCTCCTCTGGAACACGCCAGTGAATCCTGGCGGCCTCACAAGTGGATTGCTTACTAACAGCTGCAGCTCTAGCATTACAAAGGAGTTTTCACCAATGATCATTTGCAGGTGGCAGAACTTTGTTGCCTCAGGTCTGGGGGAACTTTTAGCAGGCATACTCATTGCTGTGGATGTTTGGAGCCTGACACCCATCTCCAGTGTGACCTCCTGGGAAACCCCTCTCCCTACCTTGACTAAGCGCTTCCTCAACTGAGGCATATACCAGAAGCATAGCGACCATTTAATTCCTTTCCTCCTGGACATCAGATTTGGGCGAAGACCAGCTGCGGCAGCAGCAGAACCATGAGCAACAGCAGCACCAACAGCAGGAGCATCAACAGGAGTGCCAAGCTGCTAGTCACAGAAGATGCACACGCCAGAAGGTGCCAGCACGCGGCAACATTGCTGGCCGGGATGCAAGGGACACACTCATCCTGGCCAGATTTGCTTAGCCTGCACAATCAAACACTTTAGTCTCGCTCCTTCTTACCAGAGCATCGACAATGGACAAGAACCTACGGAATCCTATCACTCTGACCACCATTCTGATAATTGCAAGGCGCCCTAAGCCCTCAGTGTGAAAGTCCCATTTGTGAAATGACACAGGCCACAACTTCAACAGTTTGCCAGCAAAACACTTTATAACACAATCACTATGATGGCTGGTCCCAAAACAAAACAACACAGCACCCAAGTGCTGTGGCTTCAGCAGATGTGGAGGCTCTTTGCTCACTCTCTTGCTGCTCCTGTCTTGACGCCTTTGGCGGGCGTCCTCTGGGGTGGCAAACCTGTGCGGGCTCGCCAACATTCTGCTGCTCCTGTGGCTGTGCAGGGGCTGAGACGCCCATCTCAGTTGGGTGAGGACTCTGGTGGGGCTCTGACCGAGGGCTTTGCTGTGGCATGGTCGTGTGAGCGCTTGGAGAGGAGCGCCCTCTTCCTTGTTGTCTGCCACCAACATCCCTCTCATGGGTCAGCCCCACTTCAGAGCTAGCAAGTGGCTTGACAGCACAATGCTGCACTTCAGGGGGGCCATGTGGACCCGTTTCTGCACTGGAAGTCCTACTCCAGAGGATTTCCATGAAGGTCTGGTTTGTTTGCTCAATAGCTGACCATCGCTCCTCAGGAGATGTCATTCTATTCTGAACAATGACCATGTTTTCAATACCCTGGCAACTAAGCTCCTCCATGGCCGTAGTCACCCTTTCCTCTACCGTAAACATCCTCTCCTCTACGGTAGCCAGCCTTACCACGGTGGTAGCCAACCTTTCCACAGAGGTTGCCATCCTTTCCGCGGTGATGCGTACATGCGCCAATGCCTCCACAAAGGCTCTGCTCATGTTCGCAATGGACTCCTCCATTCGCTTCATACTTGCAGCGACCCTGGAGACAAAACCTGCCAGAGACTCCTGCACCTGTTCCTGGAGATCCAGCACTGCTGTCCTTCTGGATGGACCCGGAGGCACAGGGTCGACCTGCAGCCGAGCCGAGCTGGGAGAGTCCTGCGCCCTCCAACGAGGACTCTTCACTGATGTCCCTGTCTCCACCATCTGCTGATGCTCACTTGTGAGCTGTGATACCACCATCTGCTGATGCTCACTTGTGAGCTGTGATACACCAGGCGACAACACTACTCTATCTCGCGAGTGTCCCACCGAAGTGTGAGTGTCTGTGGTGGTGCTGGGTGTGCTGAATTCTGCTGATGCCTTGCCCTCAGAGGTTGCAGCTTCCTCTGAGGAGTCTGGAGACTCAGACTGTTCCTCCTGGATAGTGGGGACGCAGGCTTTCGATGGTCCTGTGGAGGAGTAAAGGAAAGAGTTAAAGATGTGAGGCCAAGGTTATATGCACATTGAATATTGCAGATGATCATAAGTCAATCTGTTAGACCATCAGAATAATTATCAGTGACTCATGCAATGTCAATGAGAGAGATGCCAAACTATTCTGTCACCAGCTTGCTGTGATGCGCCCGTCTGTCCATCCCCCACTTGGGTACTGTCCTCGATCCCAGCGATTTCCAGGGCTGCCTCCTCCCAGGGGGTGAGCTGGGTTACTGAGGGTGGCCCTCCTCCTGTCGTGGCTCTTTCCCTCTTATTGTGGGATCTCTTTTCCTGCAATGAGGGACACAAGTGGAGTTTGAGTGAGAATGAAGGAGTGAGTGTAGAGATTCCATAGCATAGATGCTTAGAAAGATACAAAGGACCCTCCCTGTGTGTTATAAGTTGTTGTTGTCATTGTATCACAGTGATAGGGAGTGTGAGGGCTGCATGGTCGAATAGTTAAGTGAATGTGACCATAGAGAGAGAGGGAATGGGTAAGGGTGCACGGATGTAAGTGTCAAGTGGGATGTGGAGGAAGAGGTTTGCAAAGCAGCGTGCTGGTGAGGAGAGGTGATGGGGATCAGATTGAGGGTGATGGGAAAGTCATACTCACTTTTCCTGTGCGGAGAAGGTCATGAAACCTCTTCCTGCATTGCAGCCAGGTTCTGCGGCTCATTGAAATGGAGTTGACCTCCTGGGCCACTTGCAGCCACACAGCTTTAGTCTGCTGTGGTGGCTTTTTTCTCCCTGAGGAAGGGAACAGCACCTTCTTATTACATCTGGCTCCATGGACTAGAGTTTGGAGGGGGGGCTCATCAAACCGAGGAGCACACTTTTGCTTGATCGTGGACATTGTCGGGAAATCAACTCCTTCATATAAATTGCAGAGCCTTTGCAGTCTCCAGAAGAAGCAAGGCTGCTTGCAGGCCTTAAATCCTGCAGCATTGATTACGTCATCGGAGGCAACTTTCTGTATGAAAAAATTCATTGGGCCAGGGGTTCCCACACGCAGGAAATCAATTGCCCAATTAGGGGAAAATCTCACTTTTTCAACACTTCACTTAGGAGTCGGGATCCTGACACGATTTCCACCTGACATGCCCCAGCCCGCCCACACTGGCAAAATCCTGCCCTATGACTCTGTGGGGGAGAAATTGGGCGAGTAGCGCCACTTGTTAGCGCCTAAAGAGGCAGGCAGTGGCTGTAGTGCCACTGGCTGCGCCTCCCGTGATATTGAGTTGGGGCGATAATGGTGGCATTAGCCTTTTGCGCTGCGCCGCCACCGATGACGTCATCGGTGTGCGCAGCGCCCCATTCGCACCCCGTTCACGATATTTGGTTGCGAACGGCGCAGTTGCTACCTGCGCCCGGTTCACGGGGCCTTACTGTGCCGGCAGCGGCGCAAGTTAAGGTGGAGGTGCGGGGCTGCCGCCTTTTTCGGCGGCCGCCTGCTAGCACCTCCGTCCCCGGCCTCCTGACCTCCCCCCCCGCGGCATTGCCGGCTGTTTCCCGAGAGACCGGCACTTCTCCTCGGTGCCGGGCTCTTTTGCCGGCATTCGCGATCGGGGATCGCGCTGTTGCAGGCCCCTCCCCCTTAACAATGGGAGGAAGGCCTGCAGTACCGCAGCGTGCCATGCCACAGTGTGCGGCGCTGAGGCACGTTGCACTGCGATATTCAGTTTCAGCGCCCTAAGAGGGATGCGGAGCGCCTCGAGCCTTGCCCCGTCTCCCTCTAGGGGCAATGAAACTGAATATCGGATGATCGCTGAAGACTCGAACGCTGCGCTAAATCCTGCGCGCAGGCGAACTTGCCGCCAGTTTGGCGCCTCAACCCAATTTCTAGGCCTATGACTCCTTACCTCAGGAGAAATATATTTGCCATAGAGGAGTGCAATGAAGGTTCACCAGACTGGTTCCTGGGATGGGGGGATTGTCCTATAAGGAGAGATTGAGTAGATTTGACCTATATTCTCTAGAGTTTAGAAGAATGAGAGGTGATCTCATTGAAACATACTAAATTATTACAGGGCTTGACAGGATAGATGCAGGGAGGATGTTTCCCCTGGCTGGGGAGTCTAGATCCAGGGGTCACAGTCTCAGAATAAGAGGTCGGCCATTTAGGACTGAAATGAGGAGAAATTTCTTCACTCAGAGGGTGGTGAATCTTTGGAATTCTCTACCCCCAGAGGGCTGTGGAGGCTCAGTCGTTGAGTATATTCAAGACAAGGATCGACAGATTTTTGAATATTAAGGGAATCAAGGGATATGAGGATAGTGCAGGAAATTGGAGATGAGCTAGAAGATCAGCCATGATCTTATTGAATGGCGGAGCAGGCTCGAAGGGCCGAATGACCTACTCCTGCTCCTATTTCTTCTGTTCTTATGTTTTTGGTCCCTAATCGGCCCCATGTAGAAATTACGGGGGGCGGGGGGGTATTGGGGTTATTGTCTCTGGCCAGTCAGAAGTATCTGAGCTGCTCCAGAGCCCCGTGCGGTTTCGAATCGCTCCCCTTTTCTGGTTCTGACCGCCGGACTTATTCAGTAGCGATGTAGACAAAACGAGACTCGTGGTTGGGTGCAAAGAAGACCAGTATTTATTGAAATAAAAATAAATAAATTGAAAACAATCAATACAGCACACCTATGCTTAATACAGCACTTTTACTTAATACAGTACACCTTTGCTTACTACAGTACACCTTTTGCTTAATACAACACACTTTTACTCAATACAGCACTCTTTTGCTTACTGCAGCACACCTTTGCTTAGTACAGCACTCTTCTGCTTAATACAGCAGACTTTTACTTAATGCAGCACACATTTACTTAATGCAGCACTCCTTTGCTTACTACAGCACACCTTTGCTTAATACAGCACTCTTTTGCTTAATACAGCAGATTTTAACTTAATACAGTGCTTAATACAGCACTTTTACTTAATACTGTGCACCTTTGCTTACTACAGCACACCTTTGCTTAGTACAGCACTCTTTTGCTTAATACAGCAGACTTTTACTTAATGCAGCACACTTTAACTTAATAGGGGAGGAGAAAACAGACACATCGAGGGGAAATCTGACTAAAATTACAATTTAACAAAAATCCCCTTTAATTCCCACCCCTAATACCTATCTAGGTCACCTTGTAGTGGGCCAGGAAAAATCTATGCTCACCAGTGAACGCCTGCTCCGTGCCCTTGCGGTCTTAGATTCTTCACCGCCCCGAAGTAGAGATACCCCAGTATTTAAAAGTAACTGCTGGTATTCCACTTCTATTGGGCGGGCTGTTGAGTTGTTCTTCTTGCAGGCAGAGCATGGAGGCGAGGCGGCAGAGAGAGAGAGATGGCTTCCTGAGAGGCTATTTTATACCCATTGGGAGCCATAATCTTCGCACCCAAATCCGGATGTATCTGGGCTATACAAAAGGGGTCGAACTGTCCACATTGACTGCAATGGGTTTGAATGTATTACCCCATTCATTTGACTGGTATTCGCTCAGTTTAAATGTCTTACTGAATTTCAGTCAACAGCACTCAAATGGTTTGTAAACAAACCCATTGTCCTGTGGTCAGTCCAACCACAATTGATTGACAGCTTTAAGTACATAAGCCTTTGTGTCAACATTGTAGAGAGTTCTGTAAACAAACAACCCCTTTGTCCTGCTGTTTGAAACTTCCTAAACTGCAGTTGATTGACAGTTTCAAGTACTTCATGCATTTCACACAGGCTGGTGTTTTTTTTCAAATCCTTTGCAGATACACAAGCAGGTTTTCTTTTGTCTCCTGCCACGAGGTCTGACAGCCATTTTTTTAATGCCCTGGATTTTTAAGGTATATTCCACCCAGGTTTTCTTTAATCAAAAAAAATAATCTTCAGAGCTGTAGAAATTTTTGAAATTCTTGCGAAACCTTACACCCACCCCTCCTCTTACTACCCTTTTACTATTTACAGTACATGCCTATCGAAGACTTTTGGATTACCTTTTATGTTGGCTGCCATTCTATTCTCATATCCTCTCTTTGCCCATCTTATTTTCTTTTTCACTTCTCCTCTGACCTTTCTATATATAGCCTGATTCTCAGATGTATTTGCAACTTGACATCTGTCATATGCGCTCTTTTTTGTGAAGAATAAATATTGCTCTGTATGAAGAATAACTAAATGACATTAGTCCTAAATTTGCCTTTCATTGGTTTGAATCTGTGTCCCCAAGGCTTACTGTCACAGTTTGATTTGAAGTAGTGTTCCAGATTCATCTTTTCTATAACATTTAATTTTGTTTTAATTCATTCTCAGGATGTGGGTGTCACCAGTACTTTTTGCCCATCCTGAGTTGCCTGGCTTTGAGACAACTGAGTGGCTTGCGAGGCCACTTCAGGGGCAGTTAAGAGTCAACCACGTTGATGTGGGACTGGAGTCACGTATAGGCCAGACCGGGTAAGGATGGCAGGTTTCCTTCCCTAAAGGAAATTAGTGAACCAGTTGGGTTTTTATGACAATCCGATAGCTTTGTGGTCAATTTTACTGATACCTGCAATGTATATACCTTTATAAGGGGGGAACTACTTTTTACTGCTCATGTATACTGTAGTACTGGCAGTGACCACA
The DNA here is from genome assembly GCF_052327205.1 of Somniosus microcephalus. Lineage (NCBI taxonomy): Eukaryota > Metazoa > Chordata > Chondrichthyes > Squaliformes > Somniosidae > Somniosus > Somniosus microcephalus. Next base: position 135,326,701 of record NC_140998.1, read on the forward strand.
CCTGAATATAGCACTGAGTAGTAATCTGTACAGATCAGTTCCAGTGTGAGCCACGTTTAGTAAACACCTGTTGTACCGTTCTCCGCAGTCTGTGTCTTATTATACACAGACACAACATTGGTGACAAGGCAAGTTCGAACCTACCTGCAACTCTGTATCACCTCCCGGGGATTCGTTCCTGGAGATCAGTGGATTGGAGGTCAAGGCCAGAGACTCGGGCGTCGACCACGGGCAACCGCCCAGTCATCCAGCAGAGACTTGAGAATTGCGGGCGAGGCTATCGAGAGCCAGGCTTGGCTTTCCAGTCGAGGTGGTCCAGCAAAACGGGCTGGCAACAGGTAGTGCGCAGACCCTTCCCGGACAGCGGCGGGCTAGAGCCCGACCGAGCGGCACAGCAAAGGGCCGAGCAGCGTCGACGGGGGAAAGAGAGAGAGGGCAGAGCACACAGGGTGCAGCCAGTGTTCAGGGGCCAAGCAGCGTCAGAGAGAGGGAGAGAGAGATGCACAGAAACCCGCGAGGCACCGCCATTGCAACGAGGACTGCCGAGAGTGGCGTTGGCAGCAGCGCAGGAGAAGCGCGCCAAACCTACAGGGCGCCACCATTGCCACGAGAACCGCCAGGAGCAGCGTTGGCAGCAGCGGGGGAGGAAGGAAAGCATGGGAGAAGCCATTTTAAGTCATTGGGAGACGCCATTTTAAACTGCACCCAAAATGCTGAAGAGTGGCAGTATCACCGCATTTGACAATGAAGTCGAAGATTGGACTACATATGTCGAACAAATAGAGGTATACTGCAAGGCAAATGAGGTGTCAGATGACAAGAAAGCGTCGGTATTGTTAAATTTAATGGGTGCAAAGACGTATGGTTTATTACGAAATCTAGTAACCCCAACGAAGCCAATGGAAAAGAGTTTTGAAGACATAGTAACGATACCATAGGAACATTTAAACCCCACACCGCTGCTGATAGCAGAAAGATTCAAGTTTCACAAACGGAACCAGCATAAGGATGAAAGCAATGCTGATTATTTAACAGAACTGCGCAAACTATCGAAACACTGCCAGTTTGGAGCGAGACTGGCAGATACCTTAAGGGACAAGTTTGTGTGTGGGCTTCAAAGTGAAGGAACCCAGAAACGGCTTTTATCTGAAAAGGACCTTACGCTGGAAAAGGCTTTCAGCATTGCGGTATCATATGAAGCAGCAGCACGGGGCGCTGCAGAGATACAACAGAGACCGCAAGAATATGGCACAAACGAAATGTCATATGGAACAGGGAAGTGCTATCGCTGCGGCAGAACAACACACGACCAGAATGATTGCTGGTTCAAAGACAAAGTGTGCAGACAGTGTGGAAAAGTAGGACACATAGCACGAGTCTGCAGGTCGGGAAATAAAACCAGCAATAAGAAACCTACCAAAGGAAAGTACAAGAAGGTACATAAGATGACGGAGAATAGTTCAGATGAACAAAAGAGTGATAACGACTCCGAAAGCAGGGAACTGAGTTGTCTGAAACTACATAATGTGATTACAACGGAGGATCACCGAACCATTTGGGTCACTCGCAAGATAGCAGGAGTCCAGGTAAAGATGGAATCGGACACAGGATCAGCCCTAACAGTCATAAACCGACGGGACTACGAGCGGCTATTCTCACACATACCCTTGAGAGACACAAAAATTATTTTGAAGACGTACACGGGGCAAAAAGTCTACCCCAAAGGAAAAATAAGGGGGACCGTTATATATAACGGTAAGGAAACACCAAAACTAGACCTGTATGTATTGCAAGATGGAGGACCAACATTACTGGGACGTGAATGGATCCGGAAAATACAACTGGATTGGCATTCCATACAGGCACTGACTGTGGCTGACAAAAAGGATGACGACGTCACACCTGGGCGACTGTCAAAGATCCTAACTGATGCGAAAGAAGTGTTCCAGCAAGGACTCGGAACACTAAAAGGCATGACAGCGATGATTAAAATTGAAGTAAACGCAAGCCCAAAATTTTTTAAGGCCAGACCGGTACCTTATGCGATCCGCCCAGCTGTCGAAGCAGAGCTGGAGAGTCTGGAACGTACAGGTGTACTGTCCAAGGTAGACTGGAGCGAGTGGGCTACACCCATCGTCCCTGTGATGAAAAAGTCATTGAGCAGCATGCCTGGGGAACCAAGGAAGGTTCGCATCTGTGGGGACTTTAAGGTAACAGTGAACCCGATCATTCACACCGTACAATATCCACTTCCGCGGATTGAAGATATTTTCGCCTCGCTATCTGGAGGGAAACGCTTCACTAAGATTGATCTAGCCCAGGCGTATCTGCAAATGGAGGTAGAAGAAGCATCAAAAAAAGACCTCACAATCTACACCCATAAAGGTCTCTACCAATACAGTATTCGGGGTAGCATCAGCTCCTGCTATTTGGCAGAGGGCAATGGAACAAGTCCTGCAAGGGATCCCAGGGACCCAGTGTTATTTGGACGACATCCTGGTCACGGGCGAAAATGACAGTGATCACCTTGCCAACCTGGAGCAGGTGCTCACTAGATTGCAGGAATATGGGCTCTGAGCTAACCGCCCCAAATGCGAGTTTTTTAGAAAACAGATCTCGTATTGTGGCCACGTTATCGATAAAGAGGGGTTACATAAGTCCCCAGAGAAGATTGAGGCAGTAGTCAAGGCTCCAGCACCGGAAAATGTGTCACAACTGAGGTCGTTCCTCGGGCTGGTAAACTACTACCATAAGTTCTTGCCAAATTTGCCTACAATACTACACCCACTGAACACCCTACTGCAAACTGGGGTGCCATGGAAGTGGAGTGACGAATGTAGATGAGCTTTCCAGAAGAGCAAAACACTAATCACATCGAAAGAGGTATTGGCCCATTACAACCCGGCATTACCAATTCGGTTGGCATGTGATGCGTCACCCTACGGCATTGGAGCGGTGCTGTCGCTCAAATTCTCGGATGGCTCAGAGAGGCCAATAGCCTTTGCGTCATGATCACTAACCTCAGCCGAGCGTAACTACGCCCAGATTGACAGGGAGGCCCTCAGCCTAGTGTGGGGAGTGAAAAAGTTCAATCACTATCTGCATGGGCAGAAATTCACCTTGCTGACTGATCACCAGCCTCTTGTCTCCATTTTTAATCCGAAGAAGGGCGTTCCGGTGATGACTGCGCAACGACTACAAAGATGGTCACTTTTTCTAGGGGCGCACCACTATGAGATTGAATATAAGGGCACGAAACAGCATGGAAATGCTGATGGGCTATCACGCCTGCCACTGCCTACTGCGGAGGGAGCACCAGCAGTGGATCCTGTCGAAATATTCCATTCGGCTATAGTTGAATACCTACCGGTGACTAACGCTTGTATCGAAAAGGAAACCCGAAATGACCCGACACTGTCTCGGGTATATGATTTGATGGTGAAGGGATGGCCAGCACATGGAGACTCACTGTTGCCAGCATTCTCGACAAGGAGAGAACAGCTGTCAGTGTGCCGGGGGACCTTGATGTGTGGATCCCGAGTGGTAATTCCACCCAAGTTAAGGGATAGAGTGCTCAATGAGCTTCATGAGGGTCATCTGGGAGGGGTAAAAATGAAAAGCCTAGCCAGGGCTTATGTGTGGCGGCCGGGAATCGATAAACAAATCGAGGACCTGACCAAGAGCTGTTCAGGATGCCAGAAAGTCTAAAATGCACCACCACAGGCCCCTCTACACCCATGGGAGTGGCCCTCATCTCCATGGCAATGGGTGCATATTGATTTCGCTGGTCCATTCATGGACTCAATGTTTTTAATAGCCGTGGATGCGCACTCGAAATGGCCTGAGATCATCAAAATGTCCTCCACCACCACGGAGAAAACTATTGCAGTCCTACGGACCATTTTTGCCAGGAATGGCTTGCCAGAACAGATTTGCTCCGACAACGGACCACAGTTTGTGTCCGAAGAGTTCCGGAGGTTCTTGAAAAAGAATGGGGTAAGGCATTACACATCCGCCCCGCATCATCCAGCCACAAATGGATTGGCTGAGAGGTTCGTACAAACCTTTAAGAAGGCTATGTACAATGACAACATTCCGCTGCAGCACAAGGTGGACAATTTCCTGTTCGCCTACCGGAATGCGGCACATGCAGTCACCAACCACGCCCCAGCCATGATGTTCTTTAACCGAAGGTTAAGATCTCGCCTGGATTTGCTCAGACCAAACGTATGAAGAGATGTTGAGAGTAAGCAATTCCAGCACATCCATGAGAAGCCAACAAGGAGCTTCAATGTAGGGCAACCAGTCTTGGCCTGCGACTACCGAACAGAAAAATGGCAGCCAGGAATGATATACACACGGCAGGGCCCACTTATGTACACAGTGGACGTTGGGGACAGCATCGTGAGACGCCATGCTGACCAGATCCTAGAGTCACAGGAACAAGTCAACCCCATGCCTCGCCCATACGTACCTGGTGATGAACCCGACGTACAGGTCGCATCTACCCCAGAAACAGTAGCATCGGAAGCTGATGAACCAACCGACGACAGGGGGCCAGAATTGCCTCCGCACCAAGAGCAAGACACTCGGGAAAGGCGCTATCCAGAAAGGATCAGGAAACCTCCCCAAAGACTGAATATATAAATAGGCTATTTTCAGCTAATGTTGCATGTTAAAAGTGTTAATTGTAATTAGTTTGATATTTAATTGTTAAATGAGTGTTATGGTACTGTTAATCTAAAAGGGGAGGAATTGTAATGTATATACCTTTAAGGGGGGAACTACTTTTTACAGCTCATGTATACTGTAGTACCGGCAGTGACCACACCTGTATATAGCACTGAGTAGTAATCTGTACAGATCAGTTCCAGTGTGAGCCACGTTTAGTAAACACCTGTTGTACCGTTCTCCGCAGTCTGTGTCTTATTATACACGGACACAACAATACCAGCTTTTTATTTTCAGATTTTTTAAACTGAATGCAAGTTCTCAAACTGCCACGGTAGGATTACTATCTCATCTACCTCTATGGTGCCCCTTTTTAGTTCCCTCCTCTTGAGACTGAAAAGCTCAATTTTCTCCAATTTTCCTCATGCTCAGTCCACAGACATTGGACCCCGATATTAATCTGAAGGCGACTTCTGTGCGGGGTGGGGGTGGAATTGCTTGGGGGGAAAACTGAAAGGCAACTCAGTGGGCCAGAATCTGCAATCTCAACTCAATTGTACCATTTCATTTTGACTTCCGGGTTTTGCGTCTCCAAGCTGCAGATGCACACTCTGCAGAAGCATCTCCATGATGCACACTCGCATTTCAGCTGTATTTAAAGGGACAGTCTACAAATGGAAATTGGAGGTGTGGTGGACATAGAGCAAGGGCAGCACACAGATTTATTGATGCATCGCTGGAGTTACTGCTGGGGGCAGTCAGCAGGAGGAGCAACATAATTTTCCCATCATTGGATGAAGCAACCTGCAGCCCTCACCAAGAGGCATGGGTGGAGGTAGCTGAGGAGGTGAGCAGCAGAAGCATTATGCCACAGTCTTGGATGCAATGTAGGAAACGGTTTAGAGGTCAGGAAAAGTAAGTACATTTGTTGATTCACCTACATCCTGTGCTTTAAGCCCATTTCCCCCTTTCACTTTGTCTTGCTAAGTGTTCTCCATCACATCACTCCTCACACCCACTCAACTTTCAGCAGCACCTGGCCTTCACCTTCTATGCACTTCATCACCTCCCCATTTATCCATCCGCTGTTGCCACTCACCCCAATCCTTATGCATCTGTCTGATAGTCACCATCACTGAATGCACTGCATCCATCGGCTAAATACCTGACCTTCACTCACTCACAGGTCTGTTTTTCCACCCCTTGTAGGAGAAGAGAGGGCAAAACTCAAGGGAGAGGGAGAGGACTGTAGGTGGACCACCACAAATAGTCCAGCTCACTGATGCCGAGGAGGAGGCCCTGGAGAGACAGGGAACTCACAGATAGCTGGTGACAGAATTACAAATACCTCTGAGATGCATAGGCTGACATTAATGCCTGAACTATGAGAAGACTGAGTGTGGTGATTGTCAAGATTGTGACTTTGCCACGACTGAATCATATCAGTGCTTTTGTCTTCCAGGGCCTTCACGTGTACAGTAAGTGTCGCAGGACATCCATGAGGACGATTCCTCAGAGGACCTTATTTCTGCTAAGGGTGCACCGTCACAGGATGTACAGCCATGCACCAGCGCAAATTCTTGCATTTCAGTTGAGCCACTTAGACAGTTAGTTGGGTTTTCACCCAGTGATTCACATCTCACAAGTGAGCACGAGCAGACACTGGTGACAGGGACAGCTGTAGAGAGTCCGCATCGGGGACGTAATCCTCTCCAAGCTCTGCTCAGCTGGAAGCAGATGCTGAATCTAGGGACCTATTGTTGAGAAGGACAATGCCAGAGGTGCATCAGCAACATAGCCAGGTACTGACAGACATGCCACACACACTCTCCACAATAGAGGATGGAGGAGTCCAACTTGATCGCTAGTGGATTGGTCGAGCAGGGAATTGTGAGAATGTCTACCATGGAGAGAGAGTCCGTCTCCATGGAACTTCAAGCAAGGCTTTTAATTGAGTCCATGTAGGCCATGGCCATGGCCATGCAGACTTTCGATGCCAACTTCTCTGCCACCTTAAACAGGATGACAGATACCTTATCTGTGGTCTTGCAATGCGTCACTGATCTGCACCAAGCTGCACTCCAGCAGAGTGGTAATAGTGATGTGGCACTGGCCCAGGAGAGCAATGATGGCAAAAGGGGACATGGAAGTGGAAACTCCACTCAAAGCGCTCCTACTTCTCATTTGTTGACCCCCTCCGCACCGCACCCCACCCCCCCACCCCCACCTCAGCCAGTACCCGACATGCTGCCTCATCTCCCGATCGCCAAGTCTGCCCTGCACAGGTGCAGGTGGAGCAGTGTTTGTTGGGGCCCTCGGGTTTCAAAACCCAGAGGGCGCAGGACAAAAGCATCTCAACATTCAGGACAGGGATCTGAGCAATCTGCCTCTAACTCTGCTGAAGCCATACGGGAGGCACCACGTAGAAGCAGTAGGAAGCGCAAGTTGAAGAGATTGTAACCGACCAAGGGTATGCACATGGGTATTCAAAATGTTATGTTAAGTTTCAATAAAATGCATTGATTAGCACCACTTCCATGTCTTGACCATTATTGTGTCCAGAGGGACAACTCTCCCTTTCACTTTTTTCGTGATGAATGTCAATACAGGATGGAATCCATTGGGTGGATGAGTGGCTGACGGACTGTTTAGTGCAAAGTAGGTGGGGGCGGGGGTTGGTGCTGGTGTTGGGAACGAACTGCAGGATTTCATTTGTTATGTTTCACACGAGGTAAACCTTTGCGATATTGGTGCATCCCTGGCATCCCGGGCAGCAATGTAGGGTGCTGATCTGGCTATGGCTGCCCCATCTTCATCCCCCTCCACTTCCTACTCCTCCTCCATGTTCTTCTCATCTGAAGATGAGTGATGAGCCCCTTCATCCTCCTCCAACTGCATCCTCTTTGCTATGCAATATTGTGCAGGATGCAGTACACCATATTCTGGACACCCTGGCTGGCGAGTACTGAATGACGCCTCCAGACCTATCCAGGCACCTGAAGCGCATCTTCAACATTCCGATGGCTGCTCGCTGATACACCTGGTGGTCATGCAGCTCTCGTTGTAGCTTCTCATTGGTGGCGTTCCTCACAAGTGTCATGAGCTAAATTTGAAGGGGTATCCCTTGTCTCCTATAAGCCTGCCCTTAAGTCTGCTTCCTGAAACAAAAAGGTCTGGGATGTTGGACTGTCTCAGTATGATGGCATTATGACAGCTCCCAGGGACTCTGGTGCAGACCTGCATGAACCTCTTTTTGTGGTTGCACACCAGCTGCGCATTGATGGATGAATATCCCTTGCGGTTTATAAAAAGTCCTGGTTGCTGTGGTGGTGCTCGGATTGCCATGTGTGTGTGTGCAGTCGATGGCACCTTGTGGCTGTGAGAATCCAGCCAGAGAGGTGAATCAGAGCGCCCGCTCATTCTGGCTATTGTCATCACAGGAGAAATTTACATAACCATCAGTGACTTGCCTTATGCATTTATGTGCAGCTGACTGGGAGATCCTGGATATGACGCCAGTGGCATCCTGGAAGGCTCGGGAGGCAAAAAGTTGAATCCGGTGGTCACTTTCACAGCCACTGGTAATGCATGGCCACCAGGGAGCAGGGAGCAGGTCTTCCTGTAGAAGGCTACAGATATCTGCTACCACCTGACGTGACAACCTCAACCTGCAGAACCACTGCTCTTTGGAGAGTTCAAGCTGAGCCTCTGTCTGTAAACCCTGTGATGTAGGTAGTGCCTCCGGCGGCCTGTGCCCCTCCCCTCTCCTGTGCCCCTCTCTCCTGTGCAACTCTCTCCTGTGCCCCTCTCTCCTGTGCCCCTCTCTCCTCTGCACCTCCCTCCTGTGCCCCTCCCTCCTGTGCACCTCTCTCCTGTGCACCTCTCTCCTGTGCCCCTCTCTCCTGTGCCTCCTGTCTGTGCCCCTCTCTCCTGTGCCCCTCCCTCCTGTGCCCCTCCCTCCTGTGCACCTCCCTCCTGTGCAACTCTCTCCTGTATCCCTCTCTCCTGTGCAACTCTCTCCTGTGCCCCTCTCTCCTGTGCCCCTCCCTCCTGTGCCCCTCCCTCCTGTGCACCTCCCTCCTGTGCCCCTCTCTCCTGTGCCCCTCTCTCCTGTGCCTCCTGTCTGTGCCCCTCTCTCCTGTGCCCCTCCCTCCTGTGCACCTCTCTCCTGTGCCCCTCCCTCCTGTGCCCCTCTCTCCTGTGCACCTCTCTCCTGTGCCCCTCTCTCCTGTGCCCCTCCCTCCTCTGCACCTCTCTCCTGTGCCCCTCCCTCCTCTGCACCTCTCTCCTGTGCCCCTCCCTCCTGTGCCCCTCTCTCCTGTGCCCCTCCCTCCTCTGCACCTCTCTCCTGTGCCCCTCCCTCCTGTGCACCTCCCTCCTGTGCCTCTCTCTCCTGTGCCCCTCCCTCCTGTGCCTCTCTCTCCTGTGCCCCTCCCTCCTGTGCCTCTCTCTCCTGTGCACCTCTCTCCTGTGCACCTCTCTCCTGTGCCCCTCCCTCCTGTGCCTCTCTCTCCTGTGCCCCTCCCTCCTGTGCACCTCCCTCCTGTGCCCCTCTCTCCTGTGCACCTCTCTCCTGTGCCCCTCCCTCCTGTGCCTCTCTCTCCTGTGCCCCTCCCTCCTGTGCCTCTCTCTCCTGTGCCCCTCCCTCCTGTGCCTCTCTCTCCTGTGCAACTCTCTCCTGTGCCCCTCTCTCCTGTGCCCCTCCCTCCTGTGCACCTCCCTCCTATGCACCTCCCTCCTGTGCCCCTCTCTCCTGTGCCCCTCCCTCCTGTGCACCTCCCTCCTGTGCCCCTCTCTCCTGTGCCCCTCTCTCCTGTGCCTCCTGTCTGTGCCCCTCTCTCCTGTGCCTCTCCCTCCTGTGCCCCTCTTTCCTGTGCACCTCTCTCCTGTGCCCCTCTCTCCTGTATCCCTCTCTCCTGTGCCTCCCGCCTGTGCACCTCTCTCCTGTGCCCCTCTCTCCTGTGCCCCTCTCTCCTGTGCCCCTCCCTCCTGTGCCCCTCTCTCCTGTGCCCCTCTCTCCTGTGCCCCTCCCTCCTGTGCCCCTCTCTCCTGTGCCCCTCTCTCCTGTGCCCCTCCCTCCTGTGCCCCTCTCTCCTGTGCACCTCTTGTCTCTTTTATACTTCTTTTGTTTCTTTTATTCTTTTGTCCAATCGCAGCCCTGCCTCCGATCTATCTTTTCTTTCCAGTTTTGAAGAAGGGTTCGACCCGAAACGTCAACTCAAATTTCTGTCCACGGATGTCGCCTGACCTGCTGAGTTTTTCCAGCATTTTCTGTTGTCATGTTGAACGTCAAGCCTTCTAAGACCTCTAGATCTTTTTCAACTTTGACCTTAGCTAGCTCGACACCATTCATGGAATACTGATGTCTCCCATTTTTTTCTTCTATGTGCAGCACTTTACACTTGTTGGTACTAAATTTCATCTGCCATTGTTCGGCCAGCTTACACACTTTTCCTGATGTATCTTTGGGAATTGACTGTAAAAGAGTTGCTCATTGATTGCCAAGAGTATCTTCGCACCTGCTGATCTGTAAAAAAGGCCCTCAATTTAGGTTTTTATTTTCCTTTTCTTTTTCCCCAAGTATCACCAGCTAGTTCGTGAATTGTGGGGGAGAAGGTTGCTGGGGCCGTGTTACATGGCTGATGTGTCTGGTATGTCAGTAGCGAGTGAAGGAAGGAAATGGCAAATATATCAGGACAGTAGCATAGACAGAGGGGAGCTGAATCATACAGGAGAGTGGGGAAAAGGGGGGAAAGATGAGGAGGCCGTGAAGCTGCATAAAGGGCTAATAAGTGTCAGACAGCAAGTTAACGGGATAGGGCTTACACTATAACATCGGAATTTAAAAAAAAAGTAATTTATGGGATGTGGGTGTTGCTGGCAAGGCCAGCATTTATTGCCCATCCCTAATTGCCCTTGAGAAGGTGGTGGTGAATCTCCTTCTTGAACCGCTGCAGTCCGTGTGGTGAAGGTACTCCCACAGTGCTGTTCAGGAGGGAGTTCCAGGATTTTGAAATAGGGCCATAAAGTCCTGCACATCTAGTACAAATCAAAATCTAGTGATGCAAAGGAAAGTACCTTCATTGCATTCTGCATGTGTCATATAGGAAATTATTTCTTTCAGAATGTAATGAAGAGTCCTCTCCCTCCACACATACAGAATATTTAATACGCACCTTTGAAATATCACTCACTTCACTAAACCTTCGTGCTAGCCAATAGCATGTTACATAAACATGTGCCTTCCTCTCTAAGTTTACAATTCGTCACGTGACGTAACTACTGCTGCCAGTAGAAGCTACCCTGAGCATACCGCAGAACTGTTAACTATTAAACTATGGACAGCAAGTAACATGCCCTGTTTTAATTTGGTTAAAAGGAAGCTTACTTATAGGAAAAAAATGATTGGTTATTCCTAGGTCATTTGGTGCCAACTTTTAGTGGGCAAAATTGCCAGCAGTTTAAGTTCGTACAAATCTAATAAGGTACCCCATAATAGAATAATGAATAAGGTCAGAGAATGCGGAGTCAGGGATTGCTAGCTGGCTTCAAGGCAGAAAGCAGAGAGTGAAGGGGAGCTATTCACAGTGGCAGAAGGTGGGTAGTGGTGTTCCACAAGGATCAGTGCTGGGACCACTGCTGTTCACAATTTAGATAAACAATTTAGACTTTGGAATCAAAAACACAATTTCTGAATTTGCGGATGATACCAAATTGTGGAGGGGGGAGAGTCAATACTTAGGTGGACATTAATAAACTTGCAGAATGGGCAAATAATTGGCAAATGAAGTTCAACACAGATAAATGTGAGGTATTACAAGTTGGTAGGAAATACAAGGAGGTCAAATATCACTTGGAGGGTACGAGTCTAGGTGGGGTAGAGGAACAAAGAGATCTGAGTACAAATACACAAATCACTAAAAGTTGCATCACAGGTTAGCAAGGCCATTGAAAATGCAAACCAAGCACTAGGGTTTATTTCTAGATGGATTGAATCGAAAAGTAGGGACATTATGCTAAACCTGTATCGAACCTTGGTTAGACCACACTTGGAGTACTGCGTATAGTTCTGGTCGCCATATTATAAAAAGGATATAGAGGCACTGGAAAGGGTGCAGAGAAGATTTACAAGGATGATACCAGAAATGCGAGGGATACATATCAGGAAAGGATTAACAGGCTGGGTCTCTTTTCTCTTGAAAAATGAAGGCTGAGGGGTGACCTAATAGAGGTCTTTAAAATTATGAAAGGTTTTGATAGATTGGATACAGGGAGAATGTTTCCATTTGTGGGGAAGAGCATAACTAGAGGCCATCAATATAAAATAGTCACCAAGAAGTCCAATAGGGAATTCAGCAGAAATGTCTTTACCCAAAGAGTGGTTAGAATGTGGAACTCACTACCACAGGGAGTGGTTGAAGCGAATAGTATAGATGCATTTAAGGGGAGGCTGAACAAGCATATGTGGGAGAAGGGAATAGAGGGTTGTGCTGATAGATTTAGATGAGGAAAGCCAGGAGGAGGCTCGAGTGGAGCATAAACACCGGCATGGACTGGTTGGGCTGAATGGCCTGTTTCTGTGCCGTATATCCTATGTAATAATGTCAGCAAACACAGTTGCACATGCTTCAATGTCAAAAGGCCCAAGAAAGTGCCAATGGAATGCCAGCGAGAAGACCGACCACTAAGGAAAATACCTCACAGCTGTAAGATGTCAGCAGAAGATTAACCAAGTCAGTATTGTTTATAAATTCAGTATTTCATTCAACTAAAGTTCTGTTAACTGCCTGCTTCATTCAAATGAAACATATCCTTTATGACTTGCTTATGTCGGTTACATTTGCAGGCAGCGACATACAAATCACACAACACACTTTTAATACATCAACACGTTGACCATAAGTTTTATATTTCATTCCTAATACAGTGGAACGGCCAGTTGATATATAGTATTTAGTTACAGACCCCTTTAACAAAGAGAGAGAGGACACTTGCCAATGGTTTCTTGTATTGCTCCATCCTCCACCAAAACTTATGTGAAGCTGGTTGACCTTGGTAAACTGCGATATGTAAAGAATATGTTAGGTGCTAGTCTGCTACAGTTCATTTCTTACTTTTATTAATATTGGCCAGCAATACCACCTCCTCAAGGATCTGACAGTGAGTAACTTTAATTCCAAGCGGGGGGCTTTAACTGATAACTGCCAGGTCATGTGATTCAAGAACAACAAAACTCTCTTGTTTGCAATAGTTTTAGCTTTTATTCAAGAAATAAGAGCTCTTCAGAACTCAGTTCCCTATTTTTAAAATGTCTTCATTCCAAAATGTCTTTCTTTATTGATTTTCTTTATTCTCATTTTCCTTGCCTTTCAGTGGCTCAACAAGAATGGGAGATATGTTCGTAACTGATGCACTGTCATGTGGAGGTGTGCAACTTGATATCGTGATCACAATTTCCTAATGCGCGATGAGTTCCTGATTTCAACTTGTCTTCACGGAGGAGGTTTTGAGTGCAGGTGAAATGCTTCCCAACAGGAAGGAGGCAAAATTACTGAAAGAGTCAACCTGGGGACTCATATCTAGAACAAGTGATTCGTTGTTGCTCAGATTCACACAGAAACGGGCCTTTTTACTGCCTCCAGGGCTATTTGTTTTTGTAGTACTCATGCAGCAAATTGCTCTACGTGTGTTAAATAAACGAGTTTGTAGAATTGGTTATGGGATGTCACTCTGCACCAGACCACTAACTTTACTCATACCTGCCTCCAAGAAGCTAGCTATGGGGTGCTCTAGGCCAAGGTCTGTGATGACGCCCCTGCCCACTGTCTCAAGGTTAGAACAACAAAAAAATTAAAAACTGGAAAAGGATACATGCCAATTTCCTAACATGCTATTTTCTCCTTTATTTTCTTCTTCCTGCCTGTTACAAGCTACACAAGCATTTGGAAAAGATAAAATTAGTTTTTAAACAGTTTCACTCGCTCTACCTATTGCCTTTTTCTCATTGCTTTCCTTTTACATCACTACATCTGCTCCTTCAATGGACAGGGCAAGTTGGTCTGAGCCATGCCATACACTGTCCCATTGGTTACCATTAGTGACACTCTACTCATGCAAGAGGAAGTGTGTTTCTGAGGGTGGGGGTCACGGGAGCAGGTTTTCTGCCTCCATCTAATGTCTTGAATGGGAGCCAGCGAAACCCAGCAAAAACAGACTAACTCCAGTTGCCCCAAAGTTATGACAGGACAATGAAAGTTCAACATTCTACCACCAAAGGAATTGGGCTGCGTAAAAAGATAGATCTTCATTGAATATCCCTTTGTAAAATGCAGACAAGATATGACTCAAAAACTGAAAAATAAACAAGGGTATTTATTTTTCTTTTTAGAATGACTGATTTTGAGGGTGTTTTGGTGATCAAGATAAAGGAGGTCAGTGTTAGGAAATAAAATATTTTCTCACATTTAACCCCTAGGGCTGGATTTTCATTCAGGTGCGGGTTGGTGTCATGTAATCCGCATTTTGTGTTATCCACACGAATCTAATTCGATGTGGGAGATTGATGTAATTTTAACTAAACTGCCTAATTGAGTTCCAGCATGTGGGAACCCATGGCAAATGAGTTTCTCCAGTCTGAAAGTCGCCTCAGATGACGTCATCATTGCTGCTGCATTTAAGGTCTGCAACAAGCCTTGCTTCTTCTGCAGACTGCCAACCTTTTGGCATTTGCTGATACACTGAGCTGGAAGCAGAATGGCCACAGGAAGACCGAGGTCTGCACCCCGGTTCGACAACGTTGCCCTGCAGGCTTTAGTGGAGGGAGCAAGAACTCACAAGGAGGTGCTCTTCCCTTCATCAGGGAGGAAGAAGCCTCCCCAGCAGACAAAGGCTGCGTGGCTGCAAGTGGCAGAAGAGGTCAACTCCTTATCTGCTACCCGCAGAACCTGGATACAGTGCAGAAAGAGATTTCATGACCTTCAGCGCACTGGAAAAGTGAGTATGAATTTCCCATCACTCTCAATCTGATCACCATTGCCTTTCCTCACCAGCACTCAGCTTTAGCAATCTCTTCCTCCACATCCCACTTGACACTGACATCCATGCACCCTTACCCATTCCCTCTCTCACTATGGTCACATTCACGTAACTATTTGACTTTGCAGCCCTCACACTTGTGGTGATAGTTACCCTCCACCCCGGTAGGGGGCGACGGAGGGTAAACGGAGAAAGGAAATAAATAAGGAAGCCTCGTGTTGATGGCTGAAGGAATACATCCCGTGCCCGTGTGTCCGTGTGTTGAGTACATTACATGGTGACAGAAGTGGCAAGTACCCGAAATACCCATGTTAAAGACTGTCCGCGTCAATGGGACTAACTTTCCCAGTGAAACCAGTCAGCTCCCGGTGAGTGAAAGTTTACGATACGGGTGTAGCATAGTAGCTAGTTACGCCAGGATGGAGATAAACAAGAGAGACCGAGAAAAAAAAAGTATACTTACCCCACGTTGCTTACTATCATGGCCACTCAAAGTCCTGCATTCTTTCAGATTTCTCCCCCCTCCGAATTTGATTTTACACGGCCGGAAGAGTGGCCGTTGTGGCTCAGCAGATTTGAACGCTTCAGACAGGCTTCAGGCCTTGATAAACAGTCACAGGAAAAACAGGTCAACACGCTATTATATTCCATGGGAGCGGAGGCTGAAGCGATCGTCCGGTGCAGGAATATTACGGCTGATCAACTGAAAAGCTATGACACAGTTAAAACGGAGTTGTCTAATCATTCCATCCAGCGGAGGAATTTGATATTCGAACGCGCAAGATTCCATAGGCGCGTGCAGGAGAGAGGGGAATCGGGTGATAGCTTCATCAAAATGCTATATGAGCTCATAGAACACTGTGAATATGGAGCTATGCAGGACGAACTAATTCGTGACAGATTGGTTGTTGGACTAAGGGATCTTAAACTCTCTGAAAAATTACAGATGGATCCAGACCTCACGGTTGACAAAGCAAAAACACAGGTTTTCCAAAGTGAAGCAATAAAAAAACAGCAATCAATGCTTCGGAAAGATAGTAATGAGGAGGAGGAGTCCATTGCAACCATAAGTGCCCCCCGACAATCAGCCCCCCAAAAACATTTTTCTACCAAATCAAGACAAACTGACTCACATGAATATGTACGGAGGCCTCGCACTGGAACTCAAACTGGAACACATTTCCAACCACAAAAGCGGAGTTGCAGATGGTGTGGCCGGAGTACACACAATAGACAAATCTGTCCAGCCAAAGATGTTAGCTGCAGGAATTGCCAGAAAAAGGGACATTTTGCTGCAGTTTGCCGATCCACACCTGCGGTTGCTGAAATATCAGAGGACGACGACAATGAGATAGTGTTCCTGGGGTCAATTGGAGATGGGCAGGACCAGCCGTGGACCATCACTCTAAGCCTGTGTGGTCACATGACTGAAGTCAAACTCGATACAGGGGCTGATGTCACTGTCATCCCGGAGTGCCTCTACAAAGACCTAGGTCAAGAGGCTCTTCAGAGCACCACTAAGATTCTTCAGGGGCCTGGTCAAGTCCAGTTGAATGTCAGAGGAAAATTTTCAGCTACACTGACCCGTGGTCCACAGTTTACAAAACAGGACGTGTATCTGGTACGCGGTCTATGAACAGCACTCCTCGGTCGCCCTGCCATCATTTCCCTGCGTCTGGTGTCCAGGTTGGACCCACAACTAGCAGAGACAGTATCTATGGACCTCGAACGGGAGGTCAGACAGCGGTTCCTGTAAGGGGTTTTCTTAGATCGCAGAGGTCTCTCTCTCTCTCCAGAGGCCTCTCTCTCTTGCACAGTAAACTTTTGAGTGGTTCGACCCACTCCCCCTTAGATTCTATACACTGGACTTTGAGGCAGGAACTATAATGCAGAGAATACTTTATAGACCAGGTTTAATGAAAACGAAATGAAACTTTATTGCATAAAGGAACAAATCAAACTGCAAGCCAATAAGGTACATGGGAGGGGAAAACAAATCATAATACAGTACTGGCTAAGATATATACAGGCATATTATACTTTACAAAAGTCATCACGAAATGGGGAAACACATGGAACATCGAGGGACAACAACTCATTCTTAAAATTACCGTTTAAATGCCCACCCCCTAAGCCTATCTAGCTCAGATTGTGAGGGGCCAGAAACATGCTCACCAATCCAGTTGGAAATTATAGAGTTTTGAAAACGGTCTGCGTTTTGATCCTTTCAGGCATCCTGTCTCCACGTGGTCAGCGCTGCGGGCTGCGACACTCTCTCTTCTTCCTCGAGGTGAAGGTCACGGACAGGCTGGATGTCAGCAGGCCTGGAAGTCGGTGCGGGGAGAAACCAACTGTTTTACCATTTTCGCATGGGTTTCGTCGCACAGCCCAGTTTGTTCACCGTTTTCATATAGGTTTCACCTATCTTTGTCAGCATCCTGGGGTTGGTCGATGATCTCCCGACAGTTTCCCCGGGGCTAGATGCTGACTCGACCTCCCATCTCGAACCTCGATCCTCCGTCGTCTCCACCCGAACTCTGCACCGAACAGGGCTGCGTTTTTCGATGGCTGGCGATGTAAAGATGTAGAAGCCCATCTGAAGCTCTCGATCGCTACCCCGGGGTCCCAGATATACTTCTCAAAAGAGGCCTTTATCTCCCACCAAATCAAGGTTAGTCTTTGTTTAACTTTTGGCAGGCTTGTAGCACAGCGGGGTAATTATTATATTTTAAACTACTTTGGGATGGCCGGTAACGGACATCTCTGGTCTGGAATGACCCTGTATTGTTTTTAATGTCCTCTTGATGTCTTTAATGGTTCTTGATGTTCCCCCTATGAATTTGAAACTGTTTTCCTTTGTCTGGGTAAACATCTAGATGGCCTTTATCTACAGGCCGATCTGACTGGATCTGCATCCAATCCATATGTATGTGGTTCTGTCTGGTTTCGTTTTCTCTGAAACGGCCTTCCAGAACTTACTGTGGGCTGAATCCACAAAGGCTGTCTGGGGACTGCAGGAACCATTTTAAAGTGTCCCAAAAAGCTGGCCACGGGGTCTGGCGGCCATTTTGTATGCCCCTTTTCCTGGGCTTTTAAAACAGTCTTTAAAATTAAGGCCTCTTCTGCCAATAGACCCTTATAGGACAATGTTCGAATTTTGCAAATCTTACAGTCCCCCCTGATGATACTATAACTTGCTTGAAGTATCATAATTCTGGGTGAGCAAAATTTTCTGACTCTCCACAATCAAACCATCCCCTGTATTTACCTATCTGTGACCCCACAACACATGCATTTCCCATTTCAGAGAATCCACAGTGTACATTAAGCAACTATAGATGGCAATACATTGGAATTGAAATCTGACACACACATTTCCAGGCGTGGAGGGGGGCCTAATACCCCTACACCACCTGGTTCATACATATTCTCTTTTATTAATAGCAACACATATCAATAAAAATACCATAAAGAAAGAAAAATACACCCTAAATCATACATGAATACTATCAAAAATAGAGGAGGGAGGGAATCTTTAACTTTATACATAGCAGCAAAAATCTAAATGGGTGTCTCCTCTTCTACCCGCACATAATGCTCTCTCCATTCTCCTCTGTTCTCATACTTCTGGACACGCTTGTCCCTCTTATAATGTACAAACAGTAAATAAATCACAATAAAAACCTGACACACTACAAGGATGTGGGAGGCTATCCTAATCCAAGAAGGGACTTCTATATTAGTGAACAGGTCCCACCACTGTGGGGTCACTATATCTAATATGTCTGCCCCTATTTCTAACGTCTTCTGCTCCAGCGTGTAAAAATGTTTCTGTGAAATGACAACGGCTTTTAGTATCTTGGTGAGGTGTTCAGGGAGAGGGGAAATGATATACCCAAAATGTGCAACGAATCGTTGCAGATCGGTGAAATTTTCTTTAACAGTGATGTGAACAGTGGAAGGTTCAGGAATGGGGACAATTCGCTCTTGGGCCACTTGAACTTCTGCCTTGGGTTTGAAGCAGAAACTGCTGTCACTCACCGGACACCAGCCGTGCTGCCCATGTTGGTAGTGGGACGCTGCAGTGGTGACACAGTATGTCCCACCTCCTATATATGCCACCTGCGGGGGCACATGGCCTTGTGCCATTGCCTCCATGGTGCAATTTATAGGCTTCGCGCCAGCAGTTCTGAACCCGCACTGTGGTTTCGAATAGGCATTCAAGTGCTGGGGACACAGGATGATGTGTGCTCCCCGGCTCCGGCACCCCGAGAGGTCGGTACCCATCATTGCATGCTCCCATCGAATGATATACGGTGGGACCGCTGTGTAGCGAATGTGTGCACCCCCCTGAATGACTCCAATGTTCTCCACCCTGTATACCGGGGCGGGTTTAGCTGTTTTTCCCATTACCGGCATTCTTACCACTATACCCATAATGGTGTGATTAGACCTCCCACAGTCCACTGGGACTGGGTAGGCCTCTGAAGCTAGTCTGAGCTGGCACGGACTCAATGCATTCTCAAAAGGGTGGAGGGCTGCGAGGTGCTTATTGCTGATCCAGGAGGGGACCAAACCTTGTTTTAAATCCTCCAGATTACTGCAGCCCTTGCGCAGTAACCACGCCCCGTACAGCACGCCCGCTTCGTTCTGCGCAGCCTGATCTGACGCATTCCGATCCTCCCTAATGAGAGCATTTACCGTTTTAGCGTGTTTCTCCAGCTCAGCTATAATTTCTTTTAAGTGTAGTGTCATGGCCTGGTCCTCATATAACTCAGAACCCACTACCTTATTCTCGTCCATCAGTATCTTTCTTAACCGCCCTTTTAAGCCATTAATCTGGGTCTGCAGCTCCACGTCATCCAGAGTGTTGATGACGGAAGTCCCTGTGTTAAAGGCTGTAAAAATATCATTTACTGTACCCCTTCTTTGTCTCCCTACCCTGTCCAAGACCTCATGTGGTGTGGTGTACAGTCCGGCTCTGTCGACATCGGCAAAGTCGAACTCATAAAACTGTCTGAACATGTTTGTTAACAGGACCTGGTACAATTGCTCTGTTTCCTTGGGGCACCACTCTGGCAATCGCACCTCGGTGAGGTTTAAAATCACCGAGGCCACTGCGTAGTGCACCCCTTGGTACAGCACCTGACTTGTGGGCACTAATACCAAACCTTTCCCGGGTCCCTTGGTAGTGGTGGGGCACCCTTCCTTGCGGGCTTTGGCTACCGGAATCGTGGGCAGGGGCTTGCGGGGGCGGGTGATGAGCTCAGTGGCATTCACCGGGATCTGAGAGTATGGGACTCCGCATGCCCGTGTGCTGATGTCCCACCTCATCCCTTTCCCAGCATCCTGCCACTGTCTTTGGAAAAAGATGGAGACGCCTGTGGGGCAGACGTGTTCTGAACCCCACATACAGATGTAAATCCCCTCATCTGGTTCCCACCATTTGTCCCAACAGACACTCAATCCCCCATGAGTCCCCGTAATAGTCCAATGGGTATTGTTACCCAGTCTCTCCCACTCGACTGTGGAGTTCTTCATGGCCTTACTCAGCTTCCGCAGCCACCACCATCGGTCCAAAGGAACATGTCCAGTGCAGACCAAACAAATCTTCTTCCCGACGGTAACGCTGACTCTGGGTACGATGATCCTCACCCTGGGACACATTAGACAAGTCTCTCTGTATGCGAATCCTGACTGGCTGGAGTATTCCGTAGAGTTCGACCCCAGCCATCCTGGCCACCTCCCTTCGTGGAAGTAGATGGCTGTCTCCTCAACGTCACGCGCGCCCGACCCATCCGTCGCGATGGGGGCTGTGTCCCCGGAACACCCATAAACTATGGAGTCCTTGGTGTAGCCCCGATAGGCCCAGCTACACCCGATCACCGCGAGCGCGATGAGAATCTTTTCCATGGTACCTTTGGTTCCTGCAACAGATTAAACGACACAACCAGGCTCCCGAGAGATTCTGGCCTAGGTGAAGGCATGATCGGGTCTTTCGACCTCGATCCAAAACAAACACACATGCTGGGCAGATTCCAAAACTACTACTTATACATACTATCGCCTTAAAATTACACACCTTAAACTTAAAGTTAAACTTAACTAAACTTATGTACAGTGCCGCCCGTCCCCGGGCGGCCTACCTAATCCCTGTTTGGACTGCAGCTCACCGCTCCCTGTGGTGGGGCTGCACTGACCTGTAGCTTGGGTCCCCCGCAGCCTTTTGCTGCCAATTGGGGACTGCGTTTTTCCAGGGGTTTCCCAAGTCGGTGTCTGCTGACGTAGGGGAAATCTGGCCAGGTTTTTCTTGGCTGAGACGTCCTAAACGACCTGCGAAGGGGTGTCTTGGGCAAGGCTCCCTTAGCGAGTGGACCTGTGGTTGGGACTTTAGCCCTCACAGCCCGTGGCTCCACCACGACTGCCGGCTTCAGCTCCCTTCCCTCAGGCTCCGCCCCTTTGGGATTTGGGTCTGTGGCAGACGACTTCTCCCTACCTGTCCCTACAGGTGGAGAATCTCCGCTCCCAAGTTCTACCTCCCCTAAGCTTGAGTCGAGGGCGGGACCTCCGTCCTCTGACTCCACCTCCTCCAGAATCGTGTCAGGGGCGGGGCCTAGCTGTTCGGGCTCCCCCCCGATGGCGTTCGGATCAGGGGGAGGGCCCTGGTCTTCGGGCTCTTCCCCGTCCGAGTCCCAGGCCAATGGGAAAACCTCCCCGGTGGGCAGGATAGCTTCTCCCCTCAAGCAGGCTGCGGTTCCAGCCTGTGTGGTCTGTGACTCATCACGCGCCTCAGGCTGAGGATTTTTACCCTCAGACCTGGCTTCAGTTGTTGGCTCTTTTGCACCCGGCTTAAACAGTTTGCACTGATTGATGTGAAACCATTTAGTGCGTCAAGGCAACTTCACTGCGTTGGTGGCGGGGACCGATTCCCGTCTAGCCTCTTCTATGGCTCTCTCTCCAGCGCGGATGGTCAGACCTAGGAATTTTATTTCCTGCCGACCGACCCATGCCTTCTTTGGATTCACCTTGAAACCCCCTTTTCCTTTCTCCCCCGTACTCGCTCCCCAGAGGCAATGATTTCTAAGATCCACGAGAATCCCGTGTTCTACTAGGAAATCAGACCCAAGGACTCCCTTTCCACCCCCCGCCTCCCACTTCATTAGGGTACACTGCCACGTGGTGTGGAGTGGTCCTAAATGAATGGAGAGGGGAATGGAAAATGCGCCAGCCTGTTCTTCGCCTGTGAAGCCCGATAGCATATATGGAACCCCGGTAGACAGAGGCGAGGTGGTAGGGTTATCTGAGTGGATCACGGTGCACGATGCCCCCGTATCCAATAGATAGGTTCCTTTCACCTCCTCTACCTCCATCTCCACGATGGGCCTTTTCCATACATCATATCGCAGCGGACATAGGTAGACAGGCTGCGCGGGCGCTAGTCATTTGGGTGCAGTGGTCGGGGCTGCAGGAACGGCAGGACCGGTGGCGACGGCTATCCTCCCCTGCACGATCATAAGAGACCGCATTGTCTCTAAAATTGACTCTATTGCAGCGGGATCTATAGCTGCACCGGTTCCCTTTTCTGGGGCGGCGGTCTGGGCTTGGGCTTGGGCTGCGGGAGATTTTCCCTTATTATCCTTCCACGGATTTTTACAGTCCTTGCGCCAATGTCCATCCTTCCCACACCCGTAGCAATTGAGCTTGGCTTGGGTAGGGCGATTCCCTTCTTGATGCCACTCCTTTTTACTTGGGGCTGCGGGTCTTGCCTCATGCACTTTTCCCTTAGAGGGAAGTGTCTCCTGACTCCTACAATTCTTGTATGCAATGGTGAGCTGTCGGAGCACCATCTCCTCCATGACACCGGGACCTTGGGGGTCAAACCAAGATTTGGCTTAGGCCTTTATCTGCGGCAGGCTGTTGGCAACCAGACAACGGAGCCAATGAACCCGCTGAACACCATTCATTGCAGCCTGTTCAGGCATGCCCGGACAGCTGCGCCGATACACTGGCCACAACCTTTCTGCAAAAACCCGTGGGGGTTCTCCAGTTGGCTGCACAGTCCCTTCCACACGGAGGAACGGATTACCTTCGTCCACTCCCAGAACTTCCAGGACCTCATCCCTGAGTTCCATATACCCTTTCTGTCCCCTCTTGCTCCCTGCTGAGAGGCACTGAAGGATTGTGCTATCCAGGGAGAATAGTAACAGCTTCGCCTGTTCAAGATCATCACAATCATTGATGGCGGCTGTCTCCTCTACCTCCCTGAAATGGACTGAGGAATCTCCCTTCTCAGTGAGTTTTGGGAGGTGGCTCACCATCGCCCTGAGTTGTTGGGCACCATGGGGCAGCACGATCTGGCTCATGTGGGGTCCGTCCGTGCCATTGGCGTCGGTGGGACCATACCTCTGGTGCCGAGTGGGACACATTGGTGCCGGCTCCGGCTGTACTACCAGGGGTTGTTCCTCCTCCTGTTGCACCTTGGCTTCCTTTTCTTCCACCACCCCCACTTCGGGCCAAACCTCACTATAGCTCGGCGGTGCTGAGGGCTCAGTGGCTGGTGCCACAACTACTTCGCATGGAATCGGGGTTTTGGATTCCTTCAAAAAGTCTAAGTGACTTGCTTTTGGGCTTACGAGGCATACCATGCCTTTTGCCTTAACCAAGGCCATTCTTAGGTCTTCTATCGTCTTTTGGCAGGGGCCATAGTCTGCGCTCTCAAACCCGTGCTCGAGGGCCAGCTTGTAAGCTGCCTTAACCTCTACTACTCTCTCCTCCTGCGCTCTTAGCTGTTGTGCGAGGCGGGCATTTTTCTCCCGTATCCTCGCTTCATGAATCTTTGCCTGAGTAACCTGGCATTCCAGGTACTCTATTCTAGCCTGATGTTGGCTGGCTACAACTTGGCATTCCTGATTCAGCGCGTGAAGCGCTGTGATGAGTTTTTCCCCACCCATGGCCTTTTCCTCTATCTCTGCTGCCTGGGTTGTGATCTTGGCTGCCTGCGCTGCAACGACTCTGTCCAAAATCTGGACTTGTCTTTTGTAGCACATCAGCCACACTGCCTTCTCGACTGACTTCTTATGTTCTTTGCTCTCTGTCCACCTGATGGCTGCGTCTACCGGACGCCCATCCCGTAAGAGATCGGAAATCCACTGTTTAGTGAGATTTACCTTTCCAAAGACATAATCCGCTATACTCTCATCCATAACATTTCGTCCATTCAAACCTGGGTCTAATACATTGCAATCCTGCTGTCAGTGTCTTGTCGCGGTCGCCATTTTCTGTAAGGGGTTTTCTTAGATCGCAGAGTTCTCTCTCTCTCTCCAGAGGCCTCTCTCTCTTGCACAGTAAACTTTTGAGTGGTTCAACCCACTCCCCCTTAGATTCTATACACTGGACTTTGAGGCAGGAACTACAATGCAGAGAATACTCTATAGACCAGGTTTAATGAAAACGAAATGAAACTTTATTGCATAAAGGAACAAATCAAACTGCAAGCCAATAAGGTACATGGGAGGGAAAAACAAATCATAATACAGGCATATTATACTTTACAAAAGTCATCACGAAATGGGGAAACACACGGAAAATCGAGGGACAACAACTCATTGTTAAAATTATCCCTTAAATGCCCACCCCCTAAGCCTATCTAGATCAGATTGTGAGGGGCCAGAAACATGCTCACCAATCCAGTTGGAAAGTATAGAGTTTTGAAAACGGTCTGCGTTTTGATCCTTTCAGGCATCCTGTCTCCACATGGTCAGCGCTGCGGGCTGCGACACTCTCTCTTCTTCCTCGAGGTGAAGGTCACGGACAGGCTGGATGTCAGCAGGCCTGGAAGTCGGTGCGGGGAGAAACCAACTGTTTTACCATTTTCGCATGGGTTTCGTCGCACAGCCCAGTTGGTTCACCGTTTTCATATAGGTTTCACCTATCTTTGTCAGCATCCTGGGGTTGGTCGATGATCTCCCGACAGTTACCCCGGGGCTAGATGCTGACTCAACCTCCCATCTCGAACCTCGACCCTCCATCATCTCCACCCGAACTCTGCACCGAACAGGGCTGCGTTTTTTGATGGCTGGCGATGTAAAGATGTAGAAGCCCATCTGAAGCTCTCGATCGCTCACCCGGGTCCCCAGATATACTTCTCAAAAGAGGCCTTTATCTCCCGCCAAATCAAGGTTAGTCTTTGTTTAACTTTTGGTGGGCTTGTAGCACAGCGGGGTAGTTATTATGTTTTAAACTACTTTGGGATGGCCGGTAATGGCCATCTCTGGTCTGGAATGACCCTGTATTGTTTTTAATGTCCTCTTGATGTCTTTAATGGTTCTTGATGTTCCCCCTATGAATTTGAAACTGTTTTCCTTTGTCTGGGTAAACATCTAGATGGCCTTTATCTACAGGCCGATCTGACTGGATCTGCATCCAATCCATATGTATGTGGTTCTGTCTGGTTTCATTTTCTCCGAAACGGCCTTCCAGAACTTACTGTGGGCTGAATCCACAAAGGCTGTCTGGGGACTGCAGGAACCATTTTAAAGTGTCCAAAAAAGCTGGTCACGGGGTCTGGCGGCCATTTTGTATGCCCCTTTTCCTGGGCTTCTTTTAAAACAGTCTTTAAAATTAAGGCCTATTCTGCCAATAGACCCTTATAGGACAATGTTCGAATTTTGCAAATCTTACATTCCCCAGACTGTTTCAAGGCATTGGGCGACTGCAAGAGGAGTGTCACATTCGCCTCAAGCCGGATGCTAAACCTTTTGCTCTCTCTACACCCCGACGTGTCTCGCTGCCCCTTATTTCCAAAGTTAAGGAGGAACTCACTCACATGGAGCAACTGGGGATAATTGCAAGAGTTGAGGAACCCACAGCATGGTGCTCCGGAATGGTTGTAGTCCCAAAACCCAACGGAAAAATCAGAATCTGCGTAGACCTAACAAAACTCAATGAAAGTGTCTGTAGATAACTGCATCTCTTACCCTGCGTAGAGCACACTCTGGGGCAGCTGAACGATGCAAAGGTTTTTACAAAGCTTGACGCTCAATCTGGTTTCTGGCAAATACCCTTGTCGGAGGAGTCAAAACGTCTCACCACGTTCATCATGCCATTCGGACGTTACTGTTTCCACAGACTGCCCTTTGGAATATTCTCCGCCCCTGAGCATTTCCAGCGCCGCATGTCCCACCTCCTTGAGGGACTTGATGGTGTCTTATGCCAAATGGATGATGTGTTGGTGTTTGGCGCAACCCAAGAACAGCACGATCAGCGACTTTTTGCAATTCTCAGTAAACTACAGCAAGCTGGACTTACTCTTAACTCCAAATGTGAATTCGCCAAAACGCAGGTGAAATTTCTCGGCCAGGTCATCGATGGGACCGGTGTCAGAGCAGATCCTGACAAAGTCAAGGCCCTCGCACACATGGCCGCGCCAAGGAATGTATCTGAAATACGCCGCTTCATGGGCCTGGTCAATCACTTGGGCAAATACATACCCCATCTAGCCGATAAAACCAAGCCACTCCGGGATCTCCTCAACAGGCAGACCTCATAGTATTGGGGACCCCAGCAGTCCCAAGCTTTCACTGAGATAAAGACGGAGCTAACCACCCCGCCAGGCCTTGCACTGTATGACCCCAATGCACTCACTAAAGTGTCAGCTGATGCCTCATCGTTTGGCTTGGGTGCAGTCCTTTTACAAAAGAGACCTGATGCTGACTGGCGCCCTGTAGCCTATGCTTCACGAGCCCTTTCAAAAACAGAGCAGCACTATGCGCAGATTGAAAAAGAGGCCCTGGCCATTACATGGGCATGTGAGCGTTATAGAGACTTCCTAATAGGCATGACATTCCAGGTCGAAACAGATCACAAGCCCCTCCTTACACTATTGGGATCTAAAAACCTGGACGAGTTGTCCCCCCGCATTCAGCGCTTTCGGATGCGACTTATGCACTATCACATCACTATATCACATGTGCCAGGGAAGAGCCTAGCAACTGCTGACGTCCTCTCCAGGGCTCCCTACCAGCCGCCGGTGGATGATTCCCCTGAGGTGCAGTGCATAGAGAATTATGTACACTCAATACTCACTGCACTGCCCATTACCAAGAAACGCCTGGCTGCACTTCGTCAAGAACAGGAAACGGATGAACTACTTCATCAGGTCTTCACATACTGCCGTGAGGGCTGGCCAGATCATGCGAAACTTGGCAATGCTCTTAGACCTTACACGGCCGTTTCAGGTGACCTCACTATTGCACAAGGATTGCTGCTACAAGGGTGCCGGTTGGTCATTGCAGCATCAATGCAGAAAGACATTCTGGACAAACTGCATGATGGCCATCAAGGGATCACAAAATGCAGAGCACGAACCAGGTGTTCTGTCTGGTGGCCTGGATTAAGCGGTCAACTACAACGTAAAGTACAACAATGCCCAGGCTGGCCCGACCTCCAGAATTTTACAGGCAAGGACAAACAATCTAAACTAAGACAACAGGCCAACTTTCACAGTCGCCACAGATCTAAGCCTTTATGTCCACTCCTTCCAGGTGACTATGTGTGGATATGTGACTCCTGCAAAAGAGGCATTGTGCAAGGATAGGCCAACACCCCAAGATCGTATCTGGTTGATATCCAGGGCCAGATTGTTCGCAGGAACCGCAGACACCTCGCACTTACCCAGCAGCCCCCGGATGCTGCTGATGAGCCTTCCATTCCCGATGACTACAATGGGGATGCGGATCCTGGAACTCCTCCACCCACAGGGGATACCCCACCTCCATCGGGTTCCAGATGATACCCTGAAAGGGTCCGCAATCCTCCTTCATACCTCCAGGACTTTGCAACATGAATAGCTTAAGAACCAAGACACCTCATTGGGTCAGAATAATACCCGAGGTACTTGGTGGAGGGTTCAGGCAGTCACCTTGTCCCTCCAAGCTTACTCTGCTTGCATTATTCGTGTTTCTCTAAAAAGAAAGAAGAGATACATTGTGCATTAGAGATGTTATGTTTGTTAGAGTTTGTTATTTCTTAAGCACAGTAAAAAAGTAATGATTTGAAAGAAGGTCATTTGAAATGTTAATAGTAAAGGAATAGTATTCAAAGTCTGTTTAGAAAGGGAGATGTGGTGATAGTTACCCTCCACCCCGGTAGGGGGCGACGGAGGGTAAACGGAGAAAGGAAATAAATAAGAAAGCCTCATGTTGATGGCTGAAGGAATACATCCCGTGTCCGTGTGTTGAGTACATTACAGCACTCCCTATCACTCTGATGCTATGAAAACAACTGACAACACACAGGGAGGGCCCTTGGTCTTGTCACCTCACTCCATCTTTGTCTCCTTCTAAGCATCTATGCTATGGCTTCTCTACACTCACTCCTTCATTCTCACTCAACCTCCACTTGCCTCCCTCATTGCAGAAAAAGAGAGTTCACAATAAAAGAGAAGGAGCAAGGACAGGAGGAGGCGGTCCTGGAGATCGCAGGAGTGGAGGACGATGCCCATGTGGGGGACGGACAGACGAGTGCATCACACCAAGCTGGTGACAGAATAGTTTTCCATCTCTCTCATTGACATTGCATGAGTCGCTGATAATGTTTCAGAAGCTCTAACAGATGGACTAATGATCATCAGCAATATGCAATGTGCATGTAACCTTGGCATCACATCTCTGACTCTTTCCTTTACTCCCCCACAGGACCATTGCAAGCACCCATCCCCACTAGCCAGGAGGAACAGGCTGAGCCTCCAGACTCCTCAGAGGAAGCTGCAACCTCTGAGGGTGCAGTGTCAGCAGAATTCAGCGCACCCAGCACCAGCGCAGACACTCACACCTCGGTGGGACCTTCGGGACATAGAGTAGTGTTGTCAACTGGTATATCACAGCTCACAAGTGAGCATCAGCAGATTGTGGAGACAGGGACAGCAGTGGAGAGTCCTAGTCGGAGGGCGCAGGACTCTGCCAGCTCGGCTCAGCTGCATGTCGACCTTCTGCCTCTGGGTCCATCCACAGTATCAGTGGTGATGGCATTCCAGGAACAGATCCAGGAGTCTCTGGCAGGTTTTGTCTCCAGGGTCGCTGCGAGTGTGGAGCGAATGGAGGAGTCCCTCGCTAACAAGAGCAGAGCCTTTGTGAAGTCATTGGCGCATGAACACATCACCATGGAAAGGATGGCAACCTCCATGGAGGTGCTATGTCGCCAGAGTGTTGAAAACATGGTGAGTGTTCAGAATAGACTGACATCTCTGGAGGAGCGATGGTCAGCTATTGAACAGAGAGACCAGACCTTCATGGCAGTCCCACTGAGTAGGACTGCCAGTGCAGATACGGGTCCCCATGGCCCCCCTGATGTGCAGCAAGATGCTCTCAAGCCACTTGCAAGCGTTGAGGGGGACCTGACCCATGAGAGGGAAGTTGGTGACAGACATCAAGGAAGTGGGGGCTCCTCTCCAAGCGGTCACATTTCCATGCCACTGCAGAGCCCTCGGTCAGAGCCCCACCAGAGTCCACACCCATCTGAGATCGGTGTCTTAACCTCTGCACAGCCGCAGGAGCAGCAGACTGTTGACGAGCCCTCACAGGTTCGCCATCCCAGAGGATGCCCACCAAAGGTGTCGCGACAGGAGCAGCAAGAAACTGAGCAAGGGGCCTCCACATCTGCTGAAGCCACAGGGGAAGCACCATGTAGGAGCACACGTAAGAGAAAGATACTGCACAAATAGTCACAAGGGTAGTCACTTGGGTGAAATTTGATGTTTTATGTGTAAAAGCCATCATATGAATCATGTACATAAAAAATCGGATGGCTACTGTTGTAGTTGTGGCGTGTGTCATTTCGAGAATGGGACTTCCACATTGGGGGCTTAGGATTACTTGCAATTGTCAGTATGGTGATCAAATTGCTAGGAATCAGCTGGTTCATGGCCATTGTCGATGCTCGGGTAAGAAGATGCGAGGCAAAAGTGCTTAAGTGGCTTGACTAAGCAAATCTGACCAGAATGAGTGTGTTCCTTGCATCCCGGGCAGCTATGTTCTCGCGTACTGCTGCCGCTGGTTGATGGGCCTCTGCAGGATGTTCGTTTTCGCTCTCCTCCTCCTCCTCATCTGAGGAGGATATGTGAGGAGCCACTTGGTCCTCAGGAATCTGCAAGCCACGACGTTGTGCCATGTTGTGAAGTGCACAGCAAACCACAACGATTCTGGAGACCCTGGCTGCTGAGTACTGTAGGGCTCCACCTGATCTATCCAGGCATCTGAAGCGCATCTTCAGCAAACCGATGGTTTGCTCAATTATGGCTCTGGTGGACATGTGGCTGGAGTTGGCGCTCTCCTCAGCTTCATTGGATGGTCTCCTCAACGGCGTCATTAGCCACGTCCTCAGGGGATAGCCCTTGTCTCCAAGTAGCCATCCGTTAAGTTGGTCTGGTGGACTGAATAGCGGAGGCACACTAGACTGGCACAGTATGAAGGAGTCATGGCAACTGCCAGGGTACTTGGCACAAACATGCAAAATTTCCTTCTTGTGGTCACACACCAGCTGAACGTTAAGGGAGTGGAAGCCGTGCGATTGACAAAAATACCTGGATTGCGATGGGGTGCCTTAAGGGCCACATGTGTGCAGTCAAGGACACCCTGCACCCTTGGAGAGCCTGCCAGATTAGCTAATCCAACCGCACGCGCCGTGACACTTGCTCGATCCCTGGTGAAATGGATGTGATTGTGTGCGAGGGCAAAGATGGCATCGGTTACCTGCGTGATGCAAGTGTGTGCGGCCGCCGGGGAGATGCCGCTGATGTCTGCTGCTGATCCCTGGAATTAGCCTGAGGCAAAAAAGTTGAGTGCGGTGGTAACTTTGACGGCCACTGGTAAGGGTTGTCCACCTGATCCTCTGGCCTGCAGGTCTTGTTGCAGCATTGCGTAGATGTCACCCACTACCTCTCGTGAAAGTTAGAGCCGCTTTTGGCACTGCTGCTCAGACATGTTGCGATAACTGCCCCTATGTCTGTAGACCCTGTTTGGGGGGTATCTCCTGCGCCGACGGGCTTCCATACGCTGACCCCTTCTGGCCTGTGCATCTTCAGATGGGTGAGCAGCAGCTAGGCGCGCCTGTTGTTGCTGCTGCTGTTGGGGCTGCTGTTGTTGCTGCTGCTGTTGTTCGGCCTCGTCTAATATCCAGAAGGGAAGGAAATAAATGGCTCCCATGCTTCTGGTAGATGCCTCAGTTGAGGAAGCGCTCAGTGAAGGTGGCGAGAGGGGTTTCCCAGGAGGTCACATTGGAGATTGGTGTCAGGCTCCAAACTTCCACAGCTGTGGTTATGCCTTCTAAAAGTTCCCCCAGACCTGAGACTACAAAGTCCTGCCACCTGCAAATGATGGCTGATCAAATCTCCTCTTTAATGGTTGACCTGCAGCTGATAGTCAGCAATCCAATTGTGCTCCCGTCAGGTTTCACCGTCGTGTTTCCCACCAGGCATGTTTCATGTGGGAAAAGGGTTAAATTCGCAATGGCCATTCAAAATGGCATTATAGAGGCAATTTAGTACTTGTTAAGGGCCTTAACGGCCTATCCCGCCTCTTGGAGGCGGGACGGAGACGGGACCATCAGACACGAATTTTTGAAAATTGCGTGGAGGCGGGATGAAGGCGGGGTCGGGCCCGCCCGCCAGTTTATGCAATTTTAACCACCCACACGCCTCCAATCCCACCTTCACGGCCCCATGAAAATCCTGCCCCTAGTGTCTGCACCAAGTATTTCCATGTGAGAAAGTGGGCTGCCCAAAAATGTAGACTTTCAATGAATGGGCCAGCTGAAGGTTTACAACCCCACTACTCTATTCCAATAACTTGCCTTAACCTCAGCGGTCACCCCCTAATGCCCCAGTGTGACATCACTCAATTCGCACACCAGCCATCCTTGTGGCCTCTCTGAGTGAAATTGCTGGCTGGATTTCTCACTGAATGCGGGCAGTATAGTGGTGGGGGGGCAGAGTAAAAAAAGGCGGGGAGACCTATCACTAGCTCCCTCCCCTGAATCAGAGAGTGCAAATATTCTCCCCGATGTTCTGGCCAATTCCTCAACCAACATCACTAAAATGGATTATCTGGTCATTATCTCATTGCTGTTTTTGTGACCTTGCTGTGTGCAAATTGGCTGCCACGTTTCCTACATTACAACAGTGGCTACACGTCAAAAGTACTTCATTGGTTGTAAAGTGCTTTGGAACATCCTGAGGTCATGGGCAGTGCTATATAAATGCAAGTCTTTCTTCTTTCTTTTCTTATTGCCCTATGGCTGCTAGTACTGCCTCCACATTACAGAGAATGGAGTCACCTCATCTGCTCTTTTAAAAAAAAATCTGTTTTGAGAATTCCATAAAAGACACATCCTTTATTAATTTTTAATGCACAAGTTATTTTTCTTGCAATCATTTTGTGAGCAAACAAAATTTACAATCACAAAATAATTTTTTGTCAGCTAGAAAAAAAATTTGACTAGCGGAATCTTGCACATTTTTAAATACTTTGAAGCTCACATAAAAGACCATAATAGACCTTTTCAAGTTTAATGAATGAGCCAAATAAATCAAAGAACTGGAGCTAATTCTGATCAGTAGATCAAAAGCATATACGTTATCAACACTTGACGATGTAAATGCTAGCAAGCAACCAGCAGGCTAAAGGTTAAGTGGCAACTGGAGCATTCACCCATATGAGCAACGTTAGTTTTAACTTCTTCGGATTTTATATGAGTAATAAACCCCCATAAATCACCGTAGAGATTGCAGCATATAGCACAGCGCAGGAGGCATTGTAGCTATGATCCCTGCAAAATTAAACTCATAAATTCTCTCCATGAGATAAAGGTATTGTAGTATATTAGGAATCACTCGTTGCAGGCATGTACAAAATGATTCATCCAAAACACATGGCAATGGTCTTAAGAGATACTTTAGCCCAGAGTTTCTTAAACTATTTTTGCTGAGCCCTGTTCGGAGATTCACATCCCATGCACGACCCCCTCTTTCTACCTGCCCCACTCACCTCAAACCCAGCAATTTGGGAGCCTGTCTCAGGATATTCTTAACACTTTAATTTGAAATAGCAGATCAGTGCAGACATCAATTCAAGCGAGGATCTATCTGTACTTGTAACAAACTGTTATGATATTGGGCCAAATCTTTCAGGAAAAATAACGGCGTGTTAATGATGCACGCCGTTATTAATGCACAAATCGGCCAGCGAGTTCAGGGGATTAAGAGATACGCTGTGAGTTACGAATCGCCAGAACTTGCTGGTCTATTTACGCCACTGCCACTGCGCTGTTTGCTTCACACAAATGGCATCTCACCCTTAGCCTCCCCTGTGAATTTTAAGAACTTGCTGGATTTGCACATTAATTGCCCTTAAACTCACCACAGAAAGTTAGGGTTCATAATTAATAGCATAATACCCTTTTAACAATGTGGTAACTGTTAATGCAATGCCAATCAATCTCTCCAGCCCAGAAAGGGAACAATTTAAACTGTTGTGTTTTATTCCTGCATGTAGTAAATTGTTGGAGATTTAAAAAATGTCAAATTTTTTAATTACTTTTCCTTTCTGTTTCTTTTTCTCTCTCTCTCTCTTAATCCAATCTTTTTTCCCGTCTCTTTATTTCTCTTTCTGTACCTGATTTGACTCTAATTCACTCTATTTCCTTCTCCGTTGTTTCTGTTTCTTTGTTAATCCTTCAATCTCATTGGTAAAGAGATACACTGTTGATCCCATCGTTGACTAAGGTCCCAGATGTCCTGTGGCCCTCACTGCGTCGTTATCAGCTTGCACTTCCAGCAAGTAATGGCGAAAATTATGTTTGAGCTGAAGGGTGCAGGAAATAGTTTAGCTAAAGGCGCATATCGCAAGATGACCGCTCCAACAATATTTGGCCCATTGTCAAAAGACACTACGTACCTAGTGGGTGCCTGCAGCTGTCTAAACTAATAAATGCAAGAGCCCTGCACAGCCAGAGGTGGTACATTATGGGGCAATCTCAGCACAGTGCAACAGTCAAGCAGCTCTGATAAATTCAACATCCACTTCTACAAATCAGCAGTGACTCAGACATCCCATGCTGTGCTAAGACCACTCCATAATGTGTCCCCTCTGGCTATGCAAGGCTGCATTGGTGGCTCTCGTATATGTTAGCTTAGGCCAGCTCTTGCAGCTCCTTGCACCCCCGATAACCTTGTTGCATCCCCCAGTTTGGGGATCTCTGATTTAGACCTTTGGACAAGCCATTGGATTCCCTCCCTAAGCCTCTCCCCCTCTCTACCTCTCTTTCCTCCTTAAAGACGTTCATTAAAACACACCTCTTTGGCTCGATGTCGAATTTTGTTTTTGTTTTGTGAAGCGCGTTGGTACATTTTGCTATGTTAAATACACTATATAAATGCAAGTTGTTGTTGCTGATTGCTGCTCTGAATATTTCCCAAATAGCAACACGACAGCTACAGTAAAAATAAATAGTGCAATGAAAAGATACACGACATTGATCTTGTTAGGCTCAGGAGTCTTGAGGAAAGGTGACAGGTCATTCTGCCCAGCAAGCCTGCTCCTTTCATCTATCCTATCATGGAATCTCCTGAGGGAATGTTCTGTATCAATATATCCTGTATCCGAAAGGGAAATATGCAGAATATCGATCCATCTCCACAATTAAACCCTGGCTGGCCACCCTCTGCAGGTGACACTCCCTAGGATAGGAATCACCATGTCTAAATTTATCTTTATGACCTTCATATCTATTCTCAGATATTTATACAGATCTTCTTTAATCCGAATACTTTTGCTTCTAATTGAATCCATGTATCCATCAACCGGTGGGGAGACATTCTCCTTGTCTTACTCAATTTTAGCTCCCTACTGAGATCAGTTAATTCATCACAGACCAGGAATTGAACATGGAGACCTTCCAGGTTTGTATGGCTCAGCTACTCACTGCGTTAAGCTGCTGAGCCAATAGGAAAACAGAAGATTTGTTACGATAGAATCTGACACCCAACACAATCATGTTTCTATTTTTGGTTGGTGTTGGCCAATAAGATCAGTAAATGCATTTTGTTGATGGCTTAAGTTAGGACAAAATGGAAAAGAGCAGCTACATGCAAAAAGTCCAGATTACATTGCCTTCATCTATATCTCACCCTGCCAGGTCTCTCTCACTCACACACACATACACACACACAAATACATGCTTCATCTCTTTCAAACCAACAGAGTACACAAGGCAGATAGAAAAGTCCATCAGAGATTGCAGCTATTAGAGGAAATTTTCTGACCGGCGAGATTGGTCCACTGGTGAGATTTGAGCAGGTGGGTGCTGGGACATTCAGCAGTGTTCAATCCCAGCCAGTCCTTACTGGAATCCTAGCACCTACAATTTTCTGTTTGAGCTTAAGATCTGCATCTCTCACATTTTGTGCAAGAGCTTAAATTAATATTAAAATAAGATGATAACACATGCAAATGTAAGCACACATGATTTCTCATTGTTTACCATGGAATTCTGCTGTCCAACAGCCAGCCCATCTACAGCGGGCATAAAGGATGTCTTAAAGGGGCAGAGCAACTTTTTGTGATTTTTTTTCCCATAGGCCTTTTACTGCTTTTTAAAAAATATTTTTTTTTTTCTGCTTTTCCTGTTTATTGGCTTATTTTGTTTTATTGGCATCAGAGCATTGTTGGAAATCTTCTGCAGACACAAAAATAACAAATGTTATTTGCAAAATCTTCAGGAATTAGATTATAATTGAAGATTTCAACAGAACAGAAAAATGATAAAAGTAGGTTAGACATGAAACCGGCCTATTGCAATACTCCAGCTCAGGAAGGCATGGAAATTACCTAAATAATGAAGAAGTGAATGACAAAAGGGAATATGATAAGCTTAGGAAAGAGGCTAAAAAGACAATCAGGAAGGCAAAGAGTACATTTGAAATGAAAATATCAAAGTATATAAAAAGCAGTAATATATTCTATTAGGCACATAAAGTAACAAAAGGAGAATTAAGATAGGGATAAGGCCACTAAGGGATGAGCAAGGTAAACTCACAGGAGATGATACTGAAATGGCAAGGATACAGAATGTTGCCTCTGTTTTCACTGAAGAGGCTACCAAAGAGGAAATGACAACAGTAGAAGAAGTCAAGAGGGATATTACAACAGTTAAGATAGAAAGAAAGGAGATACTTGACAAACTAACCAAACTTAAGGAGGACAGGTCCAGTTGAATTACACCTGCAGATACTCAAAGAAACTGGGAAGGAGACATATATATAGAAAAAGTCAATAGAAAAAGAAATAGTGCCAGAAGACTGGTGAACAGTAAAGGTAATTCCTGTCTTCAAAAGAGGCGATAGAACTAATCCAGGGATCTATAAACCAGTTAGCTTAATGTCAGTGGTAGGAAAGATATTAGATTCATTGCTAAAAGATCAGATCACAAAATGTATAGAGACAGAGAATATAATAAAAATAGTCAGCATGGATTCCTAAAGAAAAGGTCATGTTTAACCAATCTTATTGAATTCTTTGAAGAAGAGTATAAAGGGCAATGCAGTGGATATAGTATACATGGAATTTCAGAAAGTCTTCGATAATATGCTACATAAGAGGGTCATGATAAAGGTCAGGGAGTGTGGACCCAGGGGAAAGGTAGCAGAATGGATTGAAAGATGGCTACAAAGCAGAAAACAGAGGGTAGGAGTCAAGGGAAATTTATTGGACTGGCAGGAAGTGGGAAGTGGTATTCCACAGGGATCCGTGCTGGGACCACTGTTGTTCACCATATACATAAATGATCTGGACTCAGTAATTGGAGGCATGGTTTCAAAATTTGCAAATGATACCAAATTGAGGGGCATAACTAATAATGTGGAGGATTGCACTAAAATACAGGAAGACATAAACAGGCTTACAAGTTGGGTGGATATTCAATATAGTGAAGTGGGAAGTGGTTCATTTTGGTAGTAGGAATAAGGAGACCACTTATTCTTTGGAAGGTAAGAAATTAAATGGGGTAAATAGATCTTGGAATATACTCGTTAAAAGTAGCAACACAAGTTGATAAGGCCATAAAGATGCAAACAAAGTACTGAGGTTCATTTCTTGAGGAATCCAAAAGCACAAGCTAATGATAAATGTATGTAGGACCATGGTTCGACCACACTTGGGAGTATTATGCACAGTTCTGGTCTCCACACCACATAAAGGATATTGAAGCACTGGAGAAAGTACAGAAAAGAGTAGAAGGATGTTGCCAGAATTGAAAGGAGGCAACAACTATCAGGAAAGATTGAGCCGGCTGAGGCTTTTATTCACTGGAAAAGAAAAGTCTAAGTGGGCACCTGATAGAGCTCTTCAAAATTATGAAAGAGTTTGATAGAGTGGATGTGGAGAAACTGCTTCCACTTGTGGATGAGTCCAGAACCAAGGGGCATAAATATAAGAAAGCCACCAATAAAGAATTTAGGAGGAGTTTGTTTACACAGAGAGTGGTGAGAATATGGAAAATAGATTGGGTGAAGCATATAGTGTTGATGTATTTAAAGGGGAGGTTTGATTGATACATCTCTCTTCTCTTAGGCAGTCCCTCGGAACTGAGGATGACTTACTTCCACACTAAAAATGTGTTCTCAGGTGACTGATGAGTCCAATGCGGGACATACAGGGGGGGATTTTAACTCAGGTGCGGGATGGTGTCGTGTTATCCGAATTTCATGTTTCCTACACGAATCAAAATGGATGTGGGAGATTGATGCAATTTTAACTGAATTGGCCAATTGATTTCCAACGTGTGGGAAGCCTTTGCAAATGGGTTTTTCATGACTGAAAGTCCCCTCAGATGACGTCATCATTGCTGCTGCATTTAAGGTCCACAGCAAGCCTTGCTTCTTCTGCAGGCTTCCAAGCTTTCTCCATTTGGTTTCAGAGGGACCTGCAGGAAAGATGACAAATGGGAGGGCAAGATCAGCTCCTCGCTTTGACGAGGTGGCACTGCAGGCATTAGTCGATGGGGCTAGGGCCAACAGAGAGGTGCTCTTCCCTTCATCAGGGAGGAAGAGGCCTCCCACTCAGACCAAGGCAGTGTGGATGCAGGTGGCTGAGGAGGTCAACTCCTTGGGAGTCACCTGCAGAACCTGGATTCAGTGCCGGAAAAGATTTCATGACCTTCAGCGCACTGGAAAAGTGAGTATGAGTTTCCCATCACCCTCAATCTGACCCCCATTGCCTTTCCTCACCAGCACTCAGCTTTAGCAATCTCTTCCTCCGCATCCTACTTGACACTGACATCCATGCACCCTTACCCATTCCCTCTCTCTCTATGCTCACATTCACATAACTATTCAACTATGCAGCCCTCACACTCCCTATTACTCTGATGCTATGAAAACAACTGACAACACACAGGGAGGGCCCTTGGTCTTGCCACCTCACTCCATCTTTGTCTCCTTCTAAGTATGTATGCCATGCACTCACTCCTTCATTCTCACTCAACCTTGGCTTATCTCCCTCATTGCAGGAAAAGAGAGCTCACAACAAAAGAGAGCGAGTGAGGACAGGAGGAGGGACAGCCTCTATAGTCCTCCTGGCCCCCTGGGAGGAGGCCGCCCTGGAAATTTATGGGAATAGAGGATGATTCGTGCATGGGGGACAGGCAGATGGGTGTAACACAGCAAGCTGGTGACAGAAAAGTTTCCCATCCCTCTCTTTGACATTGCATGAGTCGCTGATAATGATTGTGAAGCTCTAACAGATGGACTTATGAGCATCTGCAAAAAGCAATGTGCATGTAGCCTTGGCATCACATCTCTGACTCTTACCCTTACTCCCCCACAGGACCATCACAAGCACCTGTCCCCACTAGCCAGGAAGAAGAGGCTGAGCAGCCAGACTCCTCAGAGGAAACTGCAACCTCTGAGGGCGCAGCGTCAGCAGAAATCTGGGCACCCAGCAGCAGCGCAGACACTCACACCTCGGTGGGATCTTCGGGACATAGAGTAGTGTTGTCACCTGGTGTATCACAGCTCACAAGTGAGCATCAGCAGATTGTGGAGACAGGGACAGCAGTGGAGAGTCCTAGTCGGAGGGCGCAGGACTCTGCCAGCTCGGCTCAGCAGCATGTCGACCCTCTGCCTCTGGGTCCATCCATGAGATCAGCGGTGATGGAACTCCAGAAACAGATGCAGGAGTCTCTGGCAGGTTTTGTCTCCAGGGTCACTGCGAGTGTGGAGCGAATGGAGGAGTCCATAGCGACCATGACCAGAGCCTTTGTGGAGTCATTGGCGCATGAACGCATCACCACGGAAAGGATGGCAACCTCCGTGGAAAGGATGGCTACCGTAGAGGAGAGGATGGCTACGGTAGAGGACAGGATGGCTACGGCCATGGAGGAGCTTAGTCGCCAGAGTATGGAAAACATGGTCATTGTTCAGAATAGAATGACATCTCTTGAGGAGCGATGAGCATCAATTGAACAGAGAAACCAGACCTTCATGGAAGACCTTCTGAGTAGGAATGCCATTGCAGATACGGGTCCCCATGGCCCCCCTGATGTGCAGCAAGGTGCTCTCCAGCCACTTCCAGGTACTGGCCCCTTCTGGCCTGTGCAGCTTCAGGTGGGTGAGCAGCAGCCTGGCGCTCCTGCTGCTGCTGATGTTACTGGTGCTGCTGTTGTTCCTGGTTCTGCTGGTGCCGCGGCTGGTGCTCGAGCTCCTCTAATGCCCAGATGGGAAGGAAATAAATGGCTCCCATGCTTCTGGTATATGCCTCCATTGAGGAAGCGCTGAGTGAAGGTGGCAAGAGGGGTTTCCCCAGGAGGCCACACTGGAGATGAGTGTGAGGCTCCAACCTTCCACAGGTGTTGTTAAGCCTTCTAAAAGTTGCCCCAGACCTGAGGCCACTAATTCCTGCTACCTGCAAATGATGGCTGATCAAATCTCCTCTTTAATGGTTGACCTGCTGTTGATAGTCAGCAATCTAATAGTGCTCCTGCCAGGTTTCACATTCGTGTTTCCCACCAGGCGTGTTTTACGTGGGAAAAGGGTTAAATTTGCAAGGGCCTGTTAAAATAGGATTATAGAAGCCATTTAATGGTTATTAAAGGGCCTTAAAGACCAGTCCCACCTGTTGGATGTGGGACGGAGTCGAGACCTTCAGACACACCTGAGTTAAAATTGCTCGGAGTCGGGAACCAGGCAGGGGAGTCCCGCCCACCAGTTTTTGCGATTTTAACCCCCTGCACGCCTCCAAGCCTGACTCCACGGCTCAATGAAAATCGAGCCCACAGCCTCTGTCACAGGTGGGGTAGACGGTGGTTGAAGGGGTGGGTGGGTGGGGTGCTTGGGTTGACGTGTGCTCCTTCCACTGTTTGCGCTTGGCTTCCGCTTGCTCCCAGCGAAGAGACTCGAGGTGTTCGGTGCCTTCCCGGATGCTTCTCCTCCAATTTGCGCGGTCTTGGGCCAGGGATTCCCAGGTGTCAGTGGGGATGTTGCACTTTTTCAAGGAGGCTTTGAGGGTGTCCTTGAAGTGTTTCCTCCGCCCATCTGGGGCTCTCTTGCCGTGTCGGAGCTCCGAGTAGAGCGCTTGTTTTGAGAGTCTCATATCGGGCATGCGGACGATGTGGCCCGTCCATCGGAGCTGATTGAGCGTGGTCAAAGCTTCGATGCTGGGGATGTTGGCCTGAGCAAGAACACTGACGTTGGTGTGCCTATCCTGCCAATGGATTTGCAGGATCTTGCGGAGGCAGCATTGGTGGTATCTCTCCAGTGCTTTGAGTTGCCTGCTGTACATGGTCCATGTCTCTGAAGCATATAGGAGGGCGGGGGGTATCACTGCTGCTTTGTAGACCATGAGCTTGGTGCTGGGTTTGAGGTCCTGGTCTTCAAACACTCACTTCCTCAGGCGACTGAAAGCTGCGCTGGCACACTGAAGGCGGTGTTGGACTTCGTCATCGACGTCTGCCCTTGTTGACAGTATGGCAAGTGGTCCACATTGCCCAAGGCCTCGTTGTGGATTTTGATAATTGGGGAGCAGTACTGTGTGGCGAGGGCAGGTTGGTAGAGGACCTTTGTCTTACGGACATTTAGTGTAAGGCCCATGCTCTCGTACACTTCGGTGAAGGTGTTGACGATGGTTTGGATTTCGACCTCAGAGTGTGCGCAGACGCAAGCGTCATCTGTATACTGTAATTCAATTACAGAGGATGAGACGACCTTGGATCTGGACTGGAGGCGACGGAGGTTGAAAAGTTTCCCATTTGTTCTGTAGATTAGCTCCACTCCAGCGAGGAGCTTACTGAGGGTGAGATGGAGCATTGCAGCCAGGAAGATCGAGAAGAGCGTTGGTGCGATGACACAGCCTTGCTTGACCCCAGTCCGTACGTGAATTGGGTCTGCCACAGGGAAAGTCATCGCAAGAATCCTCCTCAATTGCCTTCTCCCAGTGGTTGAAGAACTCCTCCCAGAGTCGCAATGCGATTCCGCCCACTAAGGGGCACAATGGACACGATCTTCACCGCGCGTCAACTACAAGAGAAATGCAGGGAACAGCACCAACCGCTGTACATGGCCTTCTTTTACCTCACAAAGGCCTTCCACACCATCAACCATGAGGGATTATGGAGTGTCCTCCTCAAATTTGGCTGCCCTCAAAAGCCTGTTTCACGACGACATGCAAGCCGTGATCCTGACCAACGGATCCACCACAGACGCAATTGACACATGAGGAAGAAGGGAATAGGGGAATATGGGGGGGGGGGGATAGAGTGGGAAGAGGTGATTAGAGTTGGAGGAGGCTCGTGTGGAGTATAAACACTGGCACAGACCAGTCGGGCTGAAAGGCCCATTTCTGTCCTGTAGATTCTATGTAATTCTATATAATATGGCAAGTGTTACTGTCGGGTAGTTTCACCTTGGCCGTTTGTCAGGTGTGCCATCTTCTTCTGCATCAATTCTCAGTGTACACAGCGTTGAACTTGGCTGCCACTTCCTGTCAGCCATGCTGCAGTGCTGTTCCCTGTGGAGGGTGCCCTGGAGTGCAAAAACAAGAAAATCCTCCACTTTGGCTTTTTTACAGGGTGCTCAGGTGCTGCCTCTCCATTATTTGCTCACAGTCTCAGTTTCCTACAAACCTATTTATTTTGGTTGGCTCTGGTTTATGCCAGCCACTTTTATGCCCTGTATAGCCTATGTAAAAACAGAAGAATAATACTACCTTACATATATGTGGCCACATCTCTTTAAGGGCTACTGATACACAATTACTTGTTCTTTCCTTTAGGCAAGCTCACAATGCCAGATCCAATATGAGCCTGAAACTCACCCTGAATAAGTAATTAAGGCCCAACCTAAAAAATATTAGCTAGGCAGAAAGTTCATCTGCATTATGCTTTCTTCGCTCTAGTCTAGCCACTTAAGCACCAGGACGAGAAATCTGCTGCTATTAGGTAATTTTTTCCTGATATATTACCCTTCCTAGGTTTACTTAGTACTAGTGGATGTCCCAAAGCATTGTACATGGTAAGTT
Organism: Somniosus microcephalus; assembly: GCF_052327205.1. Classification (NCBI taxonomy): domain Eukaryota; kingdom Metazoa; phylum Chordata; class Chondrichthyes; order Squaliformes; family Somniosidae; genus Somniosus; species Somniosus microcephalus. Next base: position 135,368,967 of record NC_140998.1, read on the forward strand.
GGAAAGTAAGGCCTCACTCTTCCCTGCCTATGTTGTTTTTGTGCTGCTGTTTCTCTGTCTCTCCTCTTCTGTTTGTCTCGCTTTCTCTTCTGCTTCTCTCTCCCGAACTCCTTTTGCTTCTTTCTCTGTCTTTCCCTCCTTCTTTTCTTTCAGGTGACAGGTGGTGCGAGAGATGGCTGCAAGCTGCATTTTTGGTGGAGGCTGTGGGGGAAAAGTGGCATTCAGCAGTTCTCTTCCCATCCTATTGCTTTTCACTCTTGCTTCCCACACCCCCTTGTTCTCATCAATATTTTTAACTTTTCCCTTTTGAATTAACTTCCCTTAGTGTCAAAAACTAGGGGCCATAAATATGAGATAGTCACTAATAAATCCAATAAGGAAATCAGGAGAAACCTCTTTACCCAGAGATTGGTTAGAATGTGGAACTCGCTACCCCATTGAGTAGTTGAGGCAAATAGCATAGATGCACTTGAGGGGAAGCTAGATAGGTACATGTGGGAGAAAGGAATAGAAAGATATGTAGGGAGGGTTAGATGAAGGAGGGTGGAAGGAGGCTTGTGTGGAGCATAAACACCAGCAAAGACCAGTTGGACCAAATGGTCTGTTTCAATGCTGTAAATCACTTGCAATTCTTTGTAATTCTACTTGCTCTGCTGTCACTCACCCTTTAACCTCAATCCACTTTCCTCTTTCCAACTTGTTCCCCCCAAAAAGTTGGTGGTGAGAAGTGTGCCCTCAGCCTGTTACTCTTTCTCCTCCCCTCTCTATCTATTTCCCTCAAACAGGCTTTATTTGCTTTTAAAATTTAGCTTTTTTTATTTAAATAAGAAGGAAGTAACATAATCTGTTTGTCTCTCTCTAACTGCCTAACAAAAGATGAAATAATTAGAATTTCTATTGATTTCAAAATTCAACTCTTTTTAAAAAATGAGATAAAATTACTAGGAGGAAACATGCTCTCCCTCTCAGCTTAATACGCTTTCTGAAGTTGATAGATCACAAAAGAAAAGCTATGACAAATGTGTAATCAGGACACTGTCATTTTTTTCACACAATACACAGACAGCCTCTGTTTAAAAAAGATCTCAATATAAACCTTACCTGAATAATGCTTTTAAAATTGCTCCCCTGGCTTTTCTTCAAGTCATTTTGGAAAAAAAACTGAACAGAAACTGCTTGAAGCAAAAAAAAGTATTCCATTGGCTCAGCTGCTGAATGGTTTTGATATACCCTAGGAAATTAGTACACTGCACATACTCAGAATGTGAGCGAGGAAAATCACAGCTATGGGCAAAAATATTTAATCCAAACCCAGAATTATGAGAGGGTCTGAAGTTTTCAAGTAAAAACATTAACAAATGCAAGTGAATTCTAGAGATGAGGTGAGAGTGACTGCCCTTGACATCAAGGCAGCATTTGAATGAGTGTGGCATCAAGGAGCCCTAGTAAAACTGAAGTCAATTGGAATCAGGGGGAAAACGCTCCACTGGCTGGAGTCAGACCTAACACAAAAGAAGACGGTTGTGGTGGTTGGAGGTCAATCATCTCAGTCCCAAGACATCGCTGCAGGAGTTCCTCAGGACAGTGTCCTCGGCTCAACCATCTTCAGCTGCTTCATCAATGACCTTCCCTCCATCATAAGGTCAGAAGTGGGGATGTTCGCTGATGATTGCACAGTGTTCAGTTCCATTCGCAACTCCTCAGATAATGAAGCAGTCCGTGCCCGCATGCAGCAAGACCTGGACGACATTTAGGCTTGGACTGATAATTGGCAAGTAACATCGCGCCACACAAGTGCCAGACAATGACTATCTCCAACAAGAGAGAGTCTAACCACCGCCCCCTGACATTCAACAGCATTACCATCGCCGAATACCTCACCATCAACATCCTGGGGTCACCATTGACCGGAAACTTAACTGTACCAGCCACATAAATACTGTGGCAACAAGAACAGGTCAGAGGCTGGGTATTCTGTGGCAAGTGTCTCACCTCCTGACTCCCCAAAACCTTTCCACCATCTACAAAGCACAAGTCAGGAGTGTGATGGAATACTCTCCACTTACCTGGATGAGTGCAGTTCCAACAACACTCAAGAAGCTCGACACCATCCAGAACAAAGCAGCCTGCTTGATTGGCACCCCATCCACCCACTTAAACATTCACTCCCTCCACCACTGGCGTACTGTGGTTGCAGTGTGTACCATCTACAAGATGCACTGCAGCAACTCGCCAAGGCTTCTTCGACAGCACCTCCCAAACCCGCGACCTCTTCCACCTAGAATGACAAGGGCAGCAGGCGCATGGGAACACCACCACCTCCAAGTTCCCCTCCAAGTCACACACCACCCTGACTTGGAAATATATTGCCATTCCTTCATCGTCACTGGTCAAATCCTGGCACTCCCTACCTACCAGCACTGTGGGAGTACCTTCACTGCATGGACTGCAGTGGTTCAAGAAGGCGGCTCACCACCACCTTCTCAAGGGCAATTAAGGATGGGCAATAAATGCTGGCCTTGTCAGCAATGCCCAAATCCCAGGAACAAGTAAAAAAAAGCATTAAAATAAAATGCAATTAATAAATGCAATCATGTTACATATTATGAAAAATATATTTTTGACTATTTAATTTTGTTTAAAAACCTTGGGGGTGATTTTCACTCAGAAGTTGGGAAGGAGGCGGGACTGCAACTTACGGGGTTGTAATCCTGCCTCCATCGAGATGCGGCCAATCCACGCGATTTTAACTTGATTGACCTTGTTGAACCCGCCCAGCAGGCTCAGCAGGCCAATTAAGGGCCACCTGGCAACAGGTGACGTCACAGACTGAAATTTCATCTGTCAAGACGTTTTGACAGCTGAAATATCAGTGTTTCACAGTTGTTTGAAGCTGTCAAACACTGACAGTCTTACTTCTAACCTGAGTCCTTCTACACAGACTCAGTTAGAAATCTCTCCGGCACAGAAAGCTGCAGGCTGTCACTTTTGACAGTTCGCAGCCATTCTGCTTTCTGTGCCGGTTGGATGATGGACTCCCAAAACCTAGAGGAAGGAAGGCTAAAAAGGTAAGTACAGGTAATTTAAACTTCTTTGCACACTTTAGACACACCAAGCACACTTACCTTTGCACTCATGCACCCATCACTCACCTGAACACCGACATCTCGACCCCTCCAAGTCCTTCAACCCGACAGCCCGACTCCTCTAACCTGGCGTGGTTTGGCGCTGTCAGGAATCCCACAGTTCAAGATTAAAAATAGGGATTAGGATAAAAACTGCCTGTTAACTACCTGTTAACAGGCAGTTAATTGTCACTAATCCCTTCCCGCCTTCGGTAGGCAGGTCCCAGTGCGGGGCGGGTACCCGCCTCCCTTGAAACTTACATGGAGGCGGGTTTTGGGCAGGATGGTGTCGGGACCCCCGAATTCAGGGCCTTAACCCCCCGCACGCCTCCAATCCCGACTCCACGGGTCAGTTAAAATCGAGGCCCTTATTTTGGACTTTTTAAATTTCAGTTAGTGAGAATAGTTGGCAGATGAATTATTTTAGAGAATGCATTTGAGTTATTTTTGGGAAACAGATATAAGCCCCTGCAGAACATCAGTGAGCGACAGACGATGTGACTTCTCAACTCAGCATTTAATGCTGAAACTCCTACCACAGCACCACCTAGTGGAAGCCAAGGGTTACAGCAATGTGAACAATTTAATATCAGATTTTCTATATGAAATATTTGCATAGGACCTTTGAATTGAACATGTGACATACATATCAAACTTAATCTATATATATAAAACAGTATGTCTCTCTGTCTCTCTGTCTGTCTGTCTGTCCGGCTATACAATCAAAAGTTATAGAGCGTACCTACACATATGTTATATCAAAAGAAAGCTCATCATTAGGGGACTCTTGTAGGCATATTTACTTTTTGGTCGGACAAATATTGTGCCGACGGTATCCAAAAAACGTTCAAAATTCCGCTCATTATCCGCTCATTAGCATCGAGTGACGTGAAGGTTGACCAATCGTACAGTCGAGCGTCCCGACGGTCAACCAATCGCTGCGTCATGGGGGCGGGTTCATTGCGTGTGCGGGCGGGCCATCCTACAGTCGAGTGACAGGACGATTGACCAATCCTACAGTTCAGTGACCTGACAGTTGACCAATCGGTGCGTGTGTGGGCGGGCCTTATCATTCTGAAATGAGGTGAGTGGCTGCCATCTTCATTTCTTTTTCCCACTTTCTGCGTGTTTCTTTTCAAATCTACATTTCCAGCAAAAAAATAAGTTGCTTTTAAAACACAAAGGCCTAGAAATTCACTATGGCCCCACCAGCTGGCTAGCGCCCAAAAGTTAGCGCTGGGCGCGGAGCCATTTGCGACCGTCAGATATTCACTTTTTGCGCCCCAAGTCGGAACCGGGCGCTATTCCAGGGTGTGCCCGCCCCCGCTTGGGGCGCTGAAACTGAATTTCAGCGCTCTAGGTGCCGCTGCGCCACCCGATGCGGTGCGGCAGGCTGCGGTACTGCAGGCCTCCTCCTTCTCTTAAGGTGGAGGTGCCTGCAACGGGGAGATCGCCGCTGGATTGTGCTGGCAAATGAGCCCGGCACCATGGAGAAGTGCCGGGCTCGCGGAAAGCAGCTGGCAATGCCGCAGGGGGGGTGGTGGAGGAGGCCGGGGAAGGAGGTGCGGGCAGGCGGCCACCGAAAAAGCGGCCGGCCGCACCTCCACCTTTATGCGCCCCACTAAGGCTGCAGTAAGGCCCTGGTCTCCAGATGTTAGTAGCGGCTGCCACGGAGGAGGCGGCGGCAACTGAATATGGGGGTCGGGCCGGCATCGGGGCGGAAATGGGGCACTGCGCACACCGATGACGTCATCGGTGCCGGCGCAGCGCTACCAGCTACCGCCGCCATTACCGCCGAGCTCAATATCAGCACAACCTCCTCTACTGGCGCAGAAGCCCTCTTTAGGCGGTAACTGGGCGCAAAGCTTGCAGCGCCTTACTGAATTTCTAGGCCAAATTGTTTTAAAAAAAAGTTAATTAATCTGTAAATCTTTTCTCTAACCTCTATAATTTTCCTACCTTTCACCATTTTCCAGGCCTGGAAGCCTGGGCCTCTGTTGCCCAGCCATGCCCGAGCTAGGCACCTCCCGTCCCGCCGCCATCTTGATTCCTAACTACTAACTATTGATTTATTTTTCCCACTTTTTGTGTGTGTGGAGGGGATTTTATCCAGCACAAATTTGGTACTTAGGAGCCCAACTAGCTCATTATATAATTTGCGTGTAATAAATGAGTCCAGTATGTGATTTATTTCTCGGGGCCATGTCAGTGCGGGGGCCCGGGGCCTAGGCTTCTCCAACCACCAGCAGCGCAACTCCAGTCCCAGGCTCCCGGCCTAGACAGGGACCAACACTGGCAGAGGGGAGAGGGTCTGCTGCCTCAGCTCCATTCCCGGGGTCGGTAGGTGGGGAGGCTTCATAAGCAACTGGGGTAGGTCGCAAGCCCCGAATAATTATCTGAAGATCCCGTGTTTGCAGCTGAGGGGATTTCTTCTGCTGACAGCCCCAGGTTAACGGCAGCCATCTTTGTCAAGGAGGGTGAAAAGTTTCAGTGCGACGCCATTTTGATTCAGTGTGTAACAGAGTACATGCGCAGCCATCTTAGTACAGGAACATAGAGTGGGTGGGGCTTCAGTGCTCCCAATCGGGTCCTAATCTTTCCAACTGAAAAGCAAGTGGTGGCCATTGTTGTTTCTGATACAGCAGTGATAGGTGAGGACCCCCTTATTTAATAAAAAGATTGGTGAGGTTGTAAAGTGTATGTTGTAGTGTCCGCGCATCAATAACACATGGACTGCAGGAGAACGATAATAATAGGTGTTTACTGAACAGAGAGTATGCTGGAACTGAAAGTACAGAAGCCTGCTACTGCTTTACATACAGGGGTGGTCACTGCCGGTACTACAGCATAAAAGCAGTTCTCTCTTAAAGGTACATACACAACAATTCCTCCCCTTTTAGATAACCAGTACATAACATTCATTTAACAATTGAATAATAACTAATTACAATTACAATTTTCTTTGTACTATATACATCAGCTGAAAGTAAACATTTATAAATTCAGTCTTTGAGGAGGCTTCCTGATCCTGTCTGGATAGCGCCTTTCTCGAGTATCCTGTTCTTGCGGTGGAGTTGATTCTGGCTCATTGTCATTGGTTGGTTTGTCAGCTTCCAATACCACTGATTCTGAGGTAGACGCAAGCTGTGCTTCGGGTTCATCACCAGGTGCGCATGCTCGTGGTATGGGTTTGAATTGTTCCTGTGACTCTAGAATCTGGTCAGCATGGCGTCTCACGATGCTCTCTCCAACGTCCACTGTGTACATTAGTGGTCCCTGCCGTGTGCATATCGTTCCTGGCTGCCATTTTTCTGTTCGGTAGTCGCGGGCCAAGACTGGTTGCCCTATCTTGAAGCTCCTGGTTGGCTTTTCATTGATGTGCTGGAATTGCTTATTCTCAACATCTCGTCTTATGTTTGGTTTGAGCAAGTCCAGGCGACATCGTAAACCGCGGTTAAAGAACATCATGGCTGGAGATTGGTTGGTGACTGCATGTGCCGCATTTCGGTAAGCGAGCAAGAAATTATCTACCTTGTGTTGCAGTGGTATGTTGTCGTTATACATCACCTTTATTGCTTTTTTTAAAGGTTTGAACAAACCTCTCGGCCAATCCATTTGTGGCTGGATGATATGGGGCGGATGTGTAATGCTTTACCCCATTATTCCTCAAAAACCTCCGGAAATCCTCGGACACAAACTGTGGTCCATTGTTGGAGCAAATCTGTTCTGGCAAGCCATTCCTGGCGAAGATGGTCCGTAGGACTGCAATAGTTTTCTCCGTGGTGGTGGAGGACATTTTGATGACCTCTGGCCATTTCGAATGTGCATCCACGGCGATGAAAAACATTGAGTCCATAAATGGACCAGCAAAATCAATGTGTACCCGTTGCCATGGAGATGAGGGCCACTCCCATGGGTGTAGCTGGGCCTGTGGTGGAGCGTTTTGGATTTTCTGGCATCCTGTGCATCTCTTGGTCATTTCCTCAATTTCTTTATTGATTCCCGGCCACCACACAAACGCCCTGGCTAGGCTCTTCATTTTTACCCCTCCCAGATGACCCTCATGAAGCTTATTGAGCACTCTATCTCTCAACTTGGGTGGAATTACCACTCGGGATCCACACATCAAGGTCCCCCGGCACACTGACAGCTGTTCTCTCCTTGGCGAGAATGCTGGCAACAGTGAGTCGCCATGTGCTGGCCATCCCTTCACCGTCAAATCATAGACCCGAGAGAGTATCGGGTCATTTCGGGTTTCCTTCTCTATACTTGAGTTACTAACAGGTAGACATTCGACTATGGTCGAATGGAATATCTCAACAGGGTCCACTGCAGGTGCTTCCTCCACCGTAGGCAACGGTAGGCGCGACAGCCCATCAGCGTTTCCATGCTGTTTCGTACCCTTGTACTCTGTGTCGTACTGATGTGCCCCTAGAAAAAGGGACCATCTTTGCAGCCATTGCGCCGTCATCATCGGAACGCCCTTCTTTGGGTTAAAAATGGAGACAAGAGGCTGATGATCAGTCAGTAAGGTGAATTTCTGCCCGTGCAGGTAGTGATTGAACTTCTTCACCCCCCACACCAGGCTGAGGGCCTCCCTGTCAATCTGGGTGTAGTTACGCTCGGCTGATGTTAACGAGCGTGACACAAAGGCTATTGGCCTCACTGAACCATCAAGGAATTTGTGCGACAGCACCGCTCCAATGCCGTAGGGAGACGCATCACATGCCAACCGAATCGGTAGAGATGGATTGTAGTGAGCCAATACTTCTTTTGAAGTGATTAGGCATTTACATTTCTGAAAGGCACGCTTACACTCATCACTCCACTTCCATGCTACTCCAGTTTGCAGCAGGGCGTTCAGCGGGTGCAGAATAGTAGACAAATTTGGCAATAACTTATGGTAGTAGTTCACCAACCCGAGGAACTAACTCAGTTGTGACACATTTTCCGGTGCTGGAGCCTTGACTACTGCCTCAATCTTGTCTGGGGACTTATGCAACCCCTCTTCATCAATCACGTGGCCACAATACGAAATTTGTTTCCTGAAAAACTCGCATTTGGGGCGGTTGGCTCATAGTCCATATTCTTGTAGTCTAGTGAGCACCTGCTCCAGGTTGGCAAGGTGTTCACTGTCATTTCCGCCCGTAACCAGGATGTCGTCCAAATAACACTGGGTCCCCGAGATCCCTTGCAGGACTTGTTCCATCGCCCTCTGCCAAATAGCCGGAGCTGATGCTACCCCGAATACCAGTCGATTGTACTGATAAAGACCTTTGTGAGTGTTTATCGTGAGGTATTTCCTAGATGATTCATCTACCTCCATTTGTAGATACACTTGGGCCAGATCAATCTTCATAAAGTGTTTCCCCCCAGATAGCGAGGTGAAAATATCTTCTATCCGCGGAAGTGGATATTGTACCGTGTGAAGGACTGGGTTCACAGTAACCTTAAAGTCCCCACAGATGTGAACCTTCTTCGGTTCCCCAGGCGTGCTGCTCAATGATTTCTTCATTACAGGGACGATAGGTGTGGCCCACTCGCTCCAGTCCACCTTGGAGAGCACACCCGACGCTCCAGACTCTCCAGCTCTGCTTCAACGGCTGGGCGGATCGCATACGGTACCAGTCTGGCCTTAAAAAATTTTGGGTTTGCGTTATCTTCAATTTTTATCATTGCCATTACGCCTTTTAGAGTCCCAAGTCCTTGCTGGAACACCTCTTTCGCGTCAGTTAGAATTTTTGACAGTCGTCCAGGTGTGGCGTCGTCATCTTTTTTGTCAGCCACAGTTAGTGCCTGAATGGAATGCCAATCCAATTGTATTTTTCGGATCCATTCACGTCCCAATAATGGTGGTCCTCCATCTTGCAGTATATATAGATACAGTTTCTGTGTTTCCTTGCTGTTGTATTTAACGGGCATCCTTATTTTTCCTCTGGGGTAGACTTTTTGCCCCGTATATGTCTTCAAGACAATGGACGTATCCTTCAAAGGAATGTGTGCGAATAGACGCTCATAGTCTCGTCGATTCATGACTGTTAGGGCTGATCCTGTGTCCAATTCCATCTTTACTTGGGACCCTGCTATCACGAGGGTGACCCAAATGGTTCGGTGATCCTCCTTTGCGATCACGTTGTGTAGCTTTAGACAACTTAGTCCCCTGCTCCCGGAGTCATTGTCACTACTCTGGTCTTCTGAACTACTGTCCGTGATTTTTTTTACTTTCTTGTACTTTTCCTTAGTCGTTCTTTTAGTGTTGGTTTTCTTTCCCGACCTGCAGACTCATGCTATGTGTCCCATTTTTCCACATTGCCTGCATACTTTGTCCTTAGCCCAACAATCCTTCTGGTCATGGGTTGTTCTGCCGCAGCGATAGCACTTTTCTGCTCCATATGCCATTTCATTAGTGCTATATTCTTGCTGCTGCTTCGTAGGATACTGCAATGCTGAAAGCCTTTTCTAGCGTAAGGTCCTTTTCCGAAAGTAGTCATTTCTGGGTTCCTTCACTCTGGAGCCCGCAGACAAACTTATCCCTTAAGGTATCTGCCAGTCCTGTTCCGAACTGGCAGTGTGTCGATAACTTGCGTAGTTCCGTAAGATAGTCAGCATTACTCTCGTCTTTGTGCTGGTTTCGTTTATGGAACTTGAATCTTTCTGCTATCAGCAGCGGTGTAGGGTTTAGATGTTCCTGTAAGATATTGACAACCTCTTCAAAATTTTTCTCCATTGGTTTAGCTGGGGTAATTAAATTTCGCAATAGGCCGTACGTTCTCGCGCCCATCAAATTTAATAATATCGACGCCTTCTTTTCAGCGGCCACCTCATTTGCCCTGCAGTACACTTCAACTCTTTCCACATACGTGGTCCAGTCTTCTCTTTTGTTATCGAAAACAGTGATGCTGCCACTCTTCGGCATATTGGGTGGTTTAAAATGGCACCTCCCGTGCTTTTCCTTCTTCCCTAATGGATTAAAATGGCGCCTCCCGCGCTTTTCCTTCTTCCCCTTGCTGCCAATGCTGCTCCTCGCATTCTAACAGGTAATGGTGGCGCCCCGCGGCTTTCTGCGCGTCTCTTTTTCAACGCTGCCCGACTCTTGAGCACCGGCCGCGCCCTGTGCGCTCCACCTTCTCTCTCTCTTTGTCTTCCCGATGACGCTGCTCGGCCCCCTTACAGAGCCGCTCGCCCGAGCTCTAGCCCGCCGCAGTCCGGGGAGGGTCAGCGCACTACCTGCTACCAGCCCGATTTGCTGGGGTGCCTTGATTGGAGAACCAGGCCCAGCTCTCCACAGCTTCCCCTGCAACTCTCTGGACTCCGATGGATCACTGGGCGGTTGCCCCCGGTCGACGCCCGTTGCTCTGGCTTCGACCTCCAAGAAGCTTCTTCCCAGGGATGGATCCCCGTGAGGTGATGCAGTACTGCAGGTGAGTTCAATCCTGCTCGTCGCCACTGTAGTGTCCGTGCATCAATAACACACGGACTGCAGGAGAATGATAATAATAGGTGTTTAGGGAACAGAGAGTATGCTGGAACTGAAAGTACAGAAGCCTGCTACTGCTTTATATACAGGGGTGGTCACTGCCGGTGCTACAGCATAAAAGCAGTTCTCTCTTAAAGGTACATACACAACATATGTTATAGAAAGATTTACCAAAAATGTTTTATAAGCACTTTAAGTTTCATGTTTCAAGGTATTAAAAGGTAGGCTGGGCCATGTCAGTGCAGGGGCCCGAGGCCTAGGCTTCTCCAACGGCCGGCAGCGCAACTCCAGTTCCAGGCTTCCGGCCCAGACAGGGACCAACACTGGCAGAGGGGAGAGGGTCTGCTGGCTGCCCCCCTCCCTTTCCCCCCATTCCCCCCCTCCCACACACCCCCTTCCCCCCCTCCCACACACCCCCTTCCCACCCTCCCACACACCCCCTTCCCCCCTCCCACACAGCCCCTTCCCCCCCTCCTTTCCCCCCCTTCCCCCCTTCCCCCCACACACCCCCTTCCCCCCTCCCACACACCCCTTCCCCCCTCCAACACACCCCCTTCCCCCCCTCCCACACACCCCCGTTCCCCTCCCCTCCTTTCACCCCCTTCACCCCCACACACCCCCTTCCCCCCTCCCACACGCCCCCTTCCCCCCTCCCACACACCCCCTTCCCCCCCACACACCCGCTTCCCCCCCACCCACACACACCCTTCCCCCCACACACCCTCTCCCCCCTCCCACACCCCCCTTCCCCCCCTCCCACACACCCCCTTCCCCCTCCCACACACCCCCTTCCCCCCCACTCCCACACACCCCCTTCCACCCTCCCACATCCCCCCCTTCCCCCCTCCCACACACCCCCTTCCCCCCTCCCACACACCCCCTTCCCCCTCCCACACACCCCCTTCACCCCCTCCCACACACACCCTTCCACCCTCCCACACACCCCCTTCCCCCCTCCTACACACCCCCTCCCACCCACACACACCCTTCCCCCCACACACCCCCTTCCCCCTCACACCCCCTTCCCCCCTCCTACACAACACCTTTTTCCCCCAAACCCCCCCTTCCCCCCCACACACCCCCTACCTCCCTTCACCCCCTCCCCCCTCCCCCTCCCTCCACCCTCCCCTCCCCCTCCTTTCCCCCCTCCCCCTCTCCTCCCCCTCCCTTCCCCTCCTCCCCCCCTCCCTTCCTCCTCCCTTCCCCCTCCCCTCCCCTCCCTTCCCCCCCTCCCCCTCCCTTCCCCCTCCCTTCCCCCTCCCCACCCCCTCCCCTTCCCCCACCCTTCCCCCTCCCCTTCCCTCCCTTCCCCCCTTCCCCCTCCCCTCCCTTCCCCCTCCCCTTCCCCCCTCCCTTCCCCCTCCCTTCCCCCCTCCCCCTCCCTCCCCCCTCCCTTCCCCCCTCACCCCCTCCCCTCCCCCTCCCTTTCCCCCTCCCTTCCCCCCTCCCTTCCCCCTCCTTTCCCCTCCCTCCCTCCCCTCTCCCCTCTCCCCCCCTTTCCCCCCTCTCCCCTCCCCCTCCCTTCCCCCCCTCTCTTCCCCCCCTCTCTTCCCCCCTTTCCCTCTTCCCTTCCCCCCCTTTCCCTTCCCCTCCCCTCCCCCTCCCTTCCCCCTCCCCTCCACTCGCCCCTCCCTTCCCCCCTCTCCCCTTCCCTTCCCCCCCTTTCCCTCTTCCCCTCCCCCCTTTCCCTTCCCCTCCCTTCCCCCCTCCCTCCCCCTTCCCCTCCCTCCCCCTTCCCTTCCCCCCTCCATCCCCCCATTCCCTTCCCCCCTCCCTTCCCCTCCCTCCCTCCCCCCTCCCTCCCCCTCTTTCCCCCTCCCTCCCCCCTTCCCCCTTCCCCCTTCCCTCCCCACCTTTCCCCCCCCTCCCCCCTTCCCTCCCCCCTCCCTCCCCCTTCCCTTTCCCCTCCCTCCCCCCTTCCCTTCCCCCTCCCTCCCCTTTTCCCCCCCACCTTCCCCCCACCCCTCTCCCCCCTCCCCCTCCCTCTCCCCCTCCCCTCTCCTCCCTCTCCCCCCTCCCTCTCCCCCTCTCTCTCTCCCCCCTCTCTCTCCCCCGCTCTCTCTCTCCCCCAGTCTCTCTCTCCCCCTCTCTCTCTCTCCCCCCAGTCTCTCTCTCCCCCTCGCTCTCTCTCTCCCCCCAGTCTCTCTCCCCCCAGTCTCTCTCTCCCCCAGTCTCTCTCTCCCCAAGTCTCTCTCTCCCCCCAGTCTCTCTCTCCCCCCCAGTCTCTCTCTCTCTCTCTCTTCTCCCCCATCTCTCTCTCTCTCTTCTCCCCCCCAGTCTCGCTCTCTCTCTCCCCGTCTCTCTCCCTCTCTCCCCCAGTTTCTCTCTCTCTCCCCCCAGTCTCTCTCTCTCTCCCCCCGCAGTCTCTCTCGCTCTCTCTCTCTCCCCCCCAGTCTCTCGCTCTCTCTCTTCCCCCAGTCTCTCGCTCTCTCTCTTCCCCCCAGTCTCTCACTCTCTCTCTTCCCCCAGTCTCTCGCTCTCTCTCTTCCCCCCAGTCTCTCGCTCTCTCTCTTCCCCCCAGTCGCTCGCTCTCTCTCTTCCCCCCTGTTGCTCGCTCACTCTCTTCCAACAACAACATGCCCTCAAAAGACTCTCGGCACCGCCGGGCACTATTGCTCGTATAATTATAGATTGGTATGAAAAATGACTCCTAAGAAAATGCTTCTACAATTTTTCATAATATTGATGAACAAAATGGGCTGGATGGAACTGTACAATTGAATCCTCCGGAGGGAGTTGGTGATGTGTGCAGCCCTATGTGAGGTGGGCTTGGTATCACCGCTGCATGTGGACTGTAATCAGCAGCTGTGTGCAGTCTGTTTGATTACCTCCAAGTTAGAGGCAATACACAAGCTTCCAAATAATCAATCTCAGTTTTCTCACTTTGTGGTTTTAATTTTTGAAAGACTAAACCAAAGGAAGGTGTTTTGGTGGAAAGTAAAAGTCATGAAACAGAAGAAATACACAGCGAATGTCCTGAAGTTTTGGGATGCGGTGGGTGCCACTGAATTTATATTTGATTTCATTGAGGTTATTTTTAGTTTAATAAACATGCCTTCTTGAAACAGTTGGCTCCTCTATTCTTTTCATTAGGATATGCTTTATAGATTAAACAGACTTCAACAAGCCTGTGATGCCATTACCCGTGGCAGATATACAAGTCCACAATACAGATGTTCTTTCTCAATCTTGCAGTTTCTGACTCAGATAAGACTATGATTCATCCAGGCCGTATATTAGGCCCATGATACAGAATTTACTTTTCAACTTTCAATGCGAGTCAGATTAGGCTGTAATTCATCCGTGGAAGATATCTATCGGTAAGTTAGAAAAAAGTAAATAAACAGTGCTTGTGAAAGGAAGATCAATCTAAACCAGAGAGTAAAATGCGTCATCATCATCATCTGCAGCAGATTAAGTCGATGCTGAAACCTCAAGGGATGGCTGCATTTTAGCCAGAAATTAGATTTTTATTCCAAACATTAGTTTGAACTAACAATGAAAATGAGCTTCATATAGTTTTGAGCCATGCAGCCCCGGTTCAATCCTCAGCCTGTGCTGAGTTTAGCCCATCTCGGCTAGGGTGGGAGTTGGGGCCTTTCTACAATTAGCTATAATGCTGCTGAGCCAATGCGGAAGAGAAAGAAAATCAGCTCCTGATCGCTAATTGGAAAGTGTGGGTATGTGGCCATCAGGTCAGGACAAGATTGGGCTTACTTGTGTTGGGTGAATCATCTGCCAACTGTCAAGGCTCGCTTACGAAGATTGAGATCTCATGTGAAGCTCTTGTGGAGTTGTGCCCAGTAAGGAGTTAGCACACTTTAGGGAGAAAAGGGCAGAAAATTGAGGGGGAAAACCAACAGTGAAATCTTATTGCTCAGTATGAACAGCCAGTGCCCACGTACATCCAACACGTCTAATGATTTAATGGCAATGAGGAATTCCACGGCAGGCCTATACTGGGATTTTAGCAAAACGACCACTATTTTAGCAGTCAGGTTATCACAGGCATGGTAAAAATCCCATTGTAAGCAGGCCTTGCACTTCTTTAATGCCTAGTGATATTCCAGATATGCACCTATGCTTCTTAAATGTCTTTATATAGGAATTACACAATAAAATAAATCAGTAATAGACAAGGGCCTGCTCCAAACAGAAATAATGGTATTAATTCAGCAACTTCCCGCCAACCAATGTGACATAGGTTCAGCGTTGTTTCCAAACAACGGACCAGAAGGTCCAGAATTCACCGTCCAAAAATCACTTCCATCACGAAGTTTTGTGAGGCCAACTACACTGTTATTAGTATCCTTATCTTCCCCTTCTCCTGCTGTGCTCAGGCTTTTAAAATTCAAACTTGCTGTCATCAAATCATTTCTTCCTGCATTACCTCGCCTTCTCTCCTACTGTTTTTAACCTTGACAGTGCCTTGGCCCTTCACCTAGGTTTCTCAATTTAAAAAAACACTTCCTTTGGTCTTACTCCCCCAGGACTTAGAGGCCGAGGTTCGAGTATAATGTTGCCTTTACACCACATGGCGGTGGGGTGGGTGGCTGGTGGTGAGAAAGCAGATGACTTTTTGAATTCTAACATACAAAAGTGATGGGCATGAAAAGACCAGCTGGTCCTGAAGGGATAATTACTAGTCCTAGCCCTTTTCGGGCTACCCCAGATCAGGCGTATTCCCCAGACATTCACCTTCAACTAAAGTTAGAGATAGCCGAATTCTATAAGATGCTTAATTGGGTCTAAAGGTTCAGACTGTCTCTCCCTAAAGGAAAGGAATGACTTGAAGATGTTACCATCTTCCAGATAGCACTTTTAATAAGTTTAAATGGACTGTAACCTTCCGGATATTATGAGGGTCCGGAAACCCCCCCACCCAGAAGAGTTAAAAACTTACAGAGCCTTGCCCTTCCCAGCAACTTCTGACTTTCCATCTGAAAAGCTCTATTTTTATACCTTTTTTTAGTGGTTTATCCTTTGAAGTTTTCTGCTGATGTAAGCTAATTATCTCTAGTCATTCTCTATTGAATTCTTTTCTATTCTTACTGTAATTTCAGCTGCCAACTCTCAGAATCCTGTCTGTTGTTTAGGTGTTCAAAACATATCATAAAAAACAGTTATAACTTATGTATCTATTTGATGCCATTTTTATCGAAGGCCTTCCATTCATTTCTTAATATTGGCTTAACTGGTTATAATCAGACATCGTGTCTCCTAACTATTCCATTTTCAATACAAACACAATGTGATTGCTTGGTGTATCTTTTGATGTAATATTTTCAAAGTGTACTGTTGGTATCTTATTTACAACATGTAAATTAAAAACACTTCAACCAGGGTGTTCCATGCATTTCTTAGCTATTTCAATGGTTATACCACAGACATCATGTCTGCTTGCTTCATTTGACGTGATATTATGAAGGCATATGGTTGTTTAATGTTCTAAGTTTCTGTTTCCCGGAGTGTTAGTTTATAACACTTTAAGCTGGGCAATGGTATTGTGTTTCTCCCAAACTGCAGACTTTCTGGAAACTCCAATGGTTTGCTTCAATAGGGCCATTGTTTTATTGTTAATAACCCATTCCCATTTCAAAAGCTTGTATGATGTTTACAGCTTGTGTTAACAACTGATCTTATCTCAAAAGCCTGTGTTCTGTTTGCAGCCTCTGTCATTGAGGCTTTTAGATTTTTAAACCCAGTTTTCATGTTTTAATAAAGTCAAAATTCGGTTCATAGGATGGTGTATCTCTTGGAATATGGTTATTTCCTTTATAGTCCATCAAGCCTGCCTGGAGTACCCTGACTAGACACTACCTACCCCACCCCTCCCCCCAGCCATGTAATCTCCTGGGAGAGGCAAAAAGGGGACAAGAAAAATGGAAAAACTTCCCATTAGCACTTCTCAACACAGTTGGTAGGGTTCTGTGGAGGTATCTGAGTTTAAATACTCCGAGCTTTGCCTTTCCCCACTCCCTAGTGATTTAAGCGTGCAGTGTAACTGAAGATGCTCGCTCACATTGATGTCGCCATACTGTTAGGTGCAGTGTAAAGACAACATTGTTATCTTGTCTGACTTAACAGTCACACAAGGACCCCAAATTTACCTCAGATTTCTGGCGAGTTTGTAATTTAAAATGAGTGCACTGGCATTTTTGGAGGTGGCTTGTGAGGCAGGACTTGTTTCCACAGAGTTTCTGCCTGTAATGACAGCACTGTCGTTTTGGTCCTTGAATAAGTGCACTCCATTGCAATCTAGGTCCTTCCATATGTGCACTCGCCGATACTGCTGGGACTCATTTTCAGGCTCATTACACTTAATTGGTACATGAATTAAAGACTGCTCATTAATCCCATTTAGGGAAGAAAGAAAATTACTAGACGGAACTCCCGACTTCAAATTAGCTGTGACAGTCTGCAAAGTTTAAGAAACCACTTTGTAAACATAACTATCTGAATTGTAATCTTCCTTTTCCAGTCATGGATGGAATTTCATTTAAATCTAATTATATTAAAAGCTGAATATTGATATTTTAACAGATTAAAGCAGGGGTCACTGGGGGTAGTTTTGACTTTGTGCAGAAAAGGAACCTTTGCGGAGGAAACATCAGCAGGTTAGCAATGGGGTCACATGGGTGGGCGAAGTCCTGGCCCTGCCCCGCTGCTAACCTGCCAATTGGAGGAACATCCTGCCTGTGCAGCACTAAGGGGTGTCCCTTTTTGAGGTGTGATACTTCACTTCCATGAAAGGTGCGATGACACAGATGTGTGCTGAACACAAGACTTGTAATTTCTACACACATACATATATAAACCATAAACCCAGTCACAACTTCAACAGAGGCAGTAGGGGCGGCTTCCAAAGGTTTCATACCACTGTCAGTGGCAGCACTTTCAGGCAGAAAGATGGGACAACTCCCCTTGCCCCCCTTTTACTTCTCCCTCTGATTTTTCCCCCTTACCTCTATTTTTCTGAAGACTGTTCTCTCTTTGCAAAGGGAAAAGGTGCTCACAACCAGGGACAAAGAAATGCAATTGGAACACCCATTTTCCGAAGTTTGAATGCACACGAGGAGGAAGCTTTGCCGCTCATTCGAAAGCACACAGGAGAGGCTGTGAGAGACAGCGAAGTAGGAGGTGAAATGCCAAGAGCAGGTTGGTTAAGACAGGGCAAGGGAAAATAGGTTTCAGCCCCATATGGAATATCAAAGTATTTAAATGGGAATTTTGACTCAGACACTATTTCTTCAAGGAGCCATATTATTATTTACACAACTAAAGAAGCTTTGGTGTTGTTAATGTCCTAGGGGTTGGTTTGGAGGACAAGGGGAAACTGTCAGAGGAACACATGGCCAACTCCATGCACCATCCATATCAACTCCGTCACCCGCCCAGGAGGAAGTAGTTAGCAAGTCAGAAGGGTTTTCACAAGGTAAAGCACAGAGCCTTAGTGCACATGAGCATCAGTGAGTAGAAGAGGAGGAGCAAGCAGTGAGATATAGAATACCATTACCACAAGTAAGTCATGTGATACATTGCTTCAGCAAATTTGCAATACTGCAGCATACTAAAGATTTTGAGATAGCTCTTAACTTTGTGCGATAATATAAAACAGACAATAGTGAGTCAGCAGCCCGTTTTACATCTCTCCAAGTTATTATTTCCATTGAAATTGAGAGAGGTATAAAACGGGCTGCCAACTCGCTATCACCTGTTTTACACTATGGCACAAAGTCAAGATCGACCCTGTTGTGTTTAGGCTACATCAAGACCAGGGTAAATATGAGAAACTATACTCCACATCACAGATTACCTGTAAGCAAAGCCACAGGAAATCTACATTTACAGGTAAATTGTACCTATCATATAAATAAGTTTGCCTCTGAATTTATCAAGAGGTTATTCCAGTGTTCCATCCAAGACATCAAGCTGTATTTACAAGGATAATACCAGAACTGAAAGGGTACAGCTATCAGGAAATACTGAACAGGATGGGTCTCTTTTCTCTAGAAAAGAGAAGACTGAGGTGACCTGATAGAGGTCTTTAAAATTATGATGGTAGCTGTAGAGAAGATGTTTCCACTTGTGGGGGAGTCTAAAACTAGAGGCCATGAATACAAGATGGTCACTAATAAATCCAATAAGGAATTCAAGAGAAATCTCTTTACACAGAGTGGTGAGAATGTGGAACTTACTACCACATGGAATGGTTGAGGCGATTAGCATAGATGCATTTAAGGGGAAGCTAAATAAGTAAATGAGGGAGAAAAGAATAGAAGGATATGCTGATGGGGTGAGATGACTTAAGGTGGGAAGAGGCTTGTGTGGAGCATAAACACTGGCATAGACGAGTTGGCCTGTAAAATTCTATGTAATTGCTTTCATAACAATGTGATAGAAAAACATCTAGAAAATGAAAATATAATGAAAAGTAGTCAGCACGGATTCCAAAAGGGAAGGTCATTCTTGACCAACCTTGTTGAATTATTTGAAAAATACCAGAAAAGATAGATAAGGGTAATGCAGTAGATGTAATATATTTAGATTTCTAAAAAGTCTTCAATAAGCTACTTCATAGTGGACTCATGACTAAGGTCAGAACATGTGGAGTAAGGGGACAAGTAGCAGAATGGATAGCAAGCTGTATACAAAACAGAAAAAAGAGAGTAGGGGTTAAAGGTAGTTACTTGGATTGGCAAATGGTGGGAAGTGGTGTTTTCCTCAAGGATCAGTGTTAGGACAACTGTTGTTCACCATTTACATAAACGATTTGGACTCGGGAATCTGAAGTACCATTTCAAAGTTTGCCAATGACACCAAATTGGGGGATGTAGTTAATACAGAGGAAGACTGTGACAAAATACAGGAAAACATTAATAAACTTGCAGAATAGCAAGTTATGGGCAAAGGAACTTCAATATAGATAAGTGTCAGGTAATACATTTTGGTAGGAAGAATAAGGAGGCCACATACTCCTTGGAAAATAAACATCTAAATAGGGTAGAGAAACAGAAGGATCTGGGGGTACCGATGCACAGATCACTAAAAGTAGCGACACAGGTTAATAAGACCATAAAAATGCAAACAACGCACTGTGGTTCATTTCTAGAGGGATAAAATTGAAAACCAGAGAAGTTATAATAAACTTGTATAGAGAAGAGAGGCCTTTAAGATTATGAAAGGGTTTGATAGGGTAGAGGTAGAGAAGATGTTTCTACCTGCGGGTGAGACCAGAACTAGGGGCCATAAATGTAAGATAGTCACTAATAAATCCAATAGGGAATTCAGAAGAAACTTCTTTACCCAGAGAGTGGTTAGAATGTGGAACTCGCTACCACACGGAGTAGTTGAGGCGACTAGCAGAGATGCATTTCAGGGGAAGCTAGATAAGCAGATGAGGGAGAAAGGTATAGAAGGATATGTTGATGGGGTTAGATGAAGAAGGGTGGAAGGAGGCTGGTGTGCAGCATAAACACCGGCATGGACCTGTTGGGCCAAATGGCATGTTTCTGTGCTCTAAATACTTTGTAATACTTTGTCACATCTCCCCTGTGCACTAAGTGTGGCGAAATCGTGAACCCCTTCTTTTTAAATTGGCTTAAGATTTCACTACAGTTAGGGCACATAAGAAATCAGGTTTCAGCCTTTTTTCCTCTTACTTTTGGATACCACAAAATGAGGCAACTACAGACCTTATTGGAAGCAAGTTAACTTATTGAATGTGGTTTCCAAATATGTGCAATAACCTTGAACAAAACCTTTGGAATGGTACTTATCATGTGATTTCAAGTAGCTTATTATTACTTTTTATGTACTTCCTTTATCATCCAAATAGTCTGTTGAATAAAAATACTTAAATTCCTTAAATGGGTAACCTTTAGAAATTGGCCACCGTCACTTTGTCTCTTGTCATAACAGAAGATCCAGACTTGGTGGAAAGATGGAAGCACAATAAACAGATTCTACTTGACCGGCATGGTTGGAATGCATTGTGTATGGTACAAGGAGCAGAAGAAAGCTCATTAGTCCCATTTAGGAAGTAAAGAAAACCTCCAGACAGAACTCCTACATCTCCAAGATTACTTGCAAGAGTTGGAACATTCAAGAGACCACTTTGTAAACACATTAAATTGAATTGTAATCTTCCTTTTCTAGCCACTGATGGAAATTTATTCATTTATTAATATAAACCTTAAAATGAATTATATTTATAGCTGAGCATTGAAAGTATTTATTTTAACAGATTAAAGAATAATTTACATCCCCTGACTGGGTCCTGCTGCACTCTGGTCAACTTGTGGGCGAAGTTAATTTTTTGATTGTGTAGCTTTCATGTTCTTTTTTATTTTGTTTAAATGTTCCTTAGTAGATAATGAAAATATACGATCAGGGAAGATGAAAATTTCCTGTGTATATAAAAAATACCACACACGGAGGCTGAGGTATGGCACTCGGTCAGCACGTTAAGTTCTTTGTAAGATGTAATCCGAAAGCAGCAGTTTTAAAGGCATCCAGCACCGGGGTCTAAATTCTCATGTTATTTCTCTTTATTTCTGATAGTCGGCAATCCTTTCCTCTCCTGGTGGCACCGAGTCATCCTGGGATGCGATTCCATGGGCGCTGACAGCCCTCCAATATCTTGCCAAGTGGCTATTCATTCGTAGAGGGCATCATGGCTGAGACTGATTGGGTCCTCCCCCATAATCCAGACCTGCACAACTTTTGAACAGGAATCACGAGAGCACCAACAGTAAGGCAGCAGCCCGAATTCAGGCTGCTTACTTTGGTCATTTAAAGTGCTCGTTAATTATTTGAAGAGGGGAATCATTGCGTACAATCTCAAACATTTTATGCTATTGTAAGTAGAATGCACACAGGAACAGGAACCCTGCCTAATTTTTTTCCCTTCACCAGCTTAGGGGCTCTGAAGCCACCTGTAGCATTCTCTACTCTTACCTCACTGAGATTGGATAACTCAGCACCGACCAGAAATTGTTTCCCAGATAATTTCACCCTACATTAGCAGAACTCCGGTGGGAGTCCAGCGGAAAGGCTGCAGACTCCACTGGGGCCGGGAAATGCCCAGACATGGCCTTACACCGGAGCTTCCAGTGACCTCCGCCCACCCCAAACAAGGCCACTGACACATGGAGGAAGGGGGTGGGGGGAGGGGGGGCGAGGACAGGGCTCCTTACCCTAGGAGTTCTCACTTCCTCAGCCTCAAAGGGAACAGGCATAAGCTTGGAGACTGGTACACCAAGTGAGATGAGGAGTGCCGGCCTGCTGAGGGGTGGCATTAGGACCGTGAAACCCGTGCAATTGCACAGGGCTCTGAGCCAGTCAGGGGCCTCGAGCGGATCCAGTGAAAGGACACCTGTGCAATGGTAATAGCTGACCCCTGACCATTTTCCCACAATTTTTATATTGAAAACATGCCTGGTCACGATCGTACGGGTGTGAATTAAGCAGGTAGTTGTAAAGTCTGTGGGTTGTGCAGTTAATAAATACACAGACTTCAGAAGTAACAAACAAACAGGTCTTTACTATTCGAAGGTCCGGGCGAATCTGCCCCAGAAATCCTGCTACAACACTTATATACTGGTGTGGTCACTATTGGTATTACAGTATACAGAAGCCAAACAAATAGTGCCACACCTAAAGTAGTTCCCTTAAAGGTAGACGGGTACATACACTACAATCCTCCCTTTTTAGCTTATTACTTACAGAGTCCCCGTTAAACATACATATCTTCAACTTCCTATAAAACAAATTACAGCTATAATCTCGGTGGAGTCAATGTCATATAAAACAATTTACAAATATAATCTCGGTGGAAACAGTTCACAGGTTCCGTCTCTGCGGAAACAGTTCATAGATTCAGTCTCTGATCTTGACTCGTTCCGAACAACATTTCTTTGGGGTAGCCGGTTCACCTGGCTAGCGTGACTCCTCCATAGCCTTTTTCTTGACGTAGCAGCTTGAACTTTCGTCCTGTTGAACCAGCAGTGCGGACTTTGACAACCAACTGGCTGTCTTGACATTTACCAGTTTTTCAACTAATTTAGCCCCTTTCGTAATGTCCCGCCTGGAATGGTAGAAGTGCTAATATTTTAGACAGTTATTATCTTCTGCTTCTTCTTTTTCTTTTCTGCCTTTTTGAAACTCTCGGAGCTCCTTTCTCGGCTGCCAGCTGTAGCGCCACCAACTCTCTATGTTCCTTAGACCTTAAGTGCTTCATCCGGATTTCAGCACTTTGAGAGTTTTCATCACAAGCTGGGCAGACCACATCCTCATAATATTCAGTGTCACTCAACAGGTCATGGTAATATTCAGGTTCGTCCTGAGTTAGGCCAGCGAGAGAGACTTCTTCTTCCTCCTCACCCGTCTGGACATTAGCTGACGGTGGTTCCTTCCCTAAACATCTTTCTTGAAAAGCCTTCTTCATGCATTCATATTCATCCCGCTCTTCCTGGGTTATCTGCCATTCCTTCACGACGGACCTCATTTGTGAGTTCAATACCTTCCTTTCCACCGGTAATTGCGTTATCAGGCTATTTAACCCTTCTACTGAAGTAACGGTTTCCACCTTCTTCTGTTCGCCTTGACGTGATTCAACGTACTTTTGGCATCCTTGTAAAATTTGTGTTGCCACCTCAGCTATCTCCGTGACTTTTGAGAGCTCCGAACTCGTTCCCCCTGAAGATTGAAGCTTGTGTTCAGATTGTTCCCCTTGTAGAGTCTTGTCCTTCAGCATATGAAGGAGTTGGCCGACCGTTAACTCTTCCCTGGGAACACGGTGGATCAGAGTCTTCTCCATTTCATCCACCTCTTTCTCCAATACTTCCACCTTATGTTCCTCTTGAACTTTGGCTTTCAGCGCTCGGAAAAGTTGTGCCCTGATGCTCTCTAGTTCATGTTCAGGGACCATTCTTACAGTGTCCTGTCCTCCCACTGCAAGGATTCCCAGTTGAATCTGTTCTTCAAGTTGTTGAACCTCAGACATTGCCGCCTCATATTTGTCTTGGGTGTCCTTCAATGTTTTTATAAGTTCTTGGACATCCTGTCTTTCATGCTCTGCCATGATTTTCACCTCTAATTGCTCATCTATGGATGGAGCTTCTATCGATGAGTCTGTCTTGGCCTTGAGCTCATCAAGAATTTCCTGCAGCCTTTGGACTTCTTGCTCATGTTCAACCTTTAGTTGTTCATATGCTTCTACTGAAACTAGCTTTTCGGAGGCTGCCGAGTTAACCCCCTTCTGAATTGTAGCCTGGGCCTGTTCATACTGTTCTTTCAACTTCTCACACTCTGCTTGTAAGGAGTCGTAAAGAAGAACTGGAATAAAGTCCTGGCTCCCTGAAGATTCCTCTTCCTTTGGTTCATTCTGTAAATATTCTAGTTCCTGAACAGCATCAGGGGAATGTGATTGGTATTTGACCATGATGGCTCTATGGTCGCTCTCTGCTTGAGCTAGCTGTCTCTGTAGCCTTTCCAGGTTCCCCCATTCGGTGTCCCAGAACTTTTCCATATTTTTCATCTCCTGTACGAGACGATCACTCAACTGTTCTAATTGTTGTCGTACTTTGACATAAGTTTGCGTCCGAGCTCGGTGTTCTTCCGTCATGGATGAATCCTTTGCTTGAACAGGCTCAGAATTCTCTGTCAACCTGGAGTTCTGCTCTGCAGCTTTATTCTTCTTGGTACCATAAGTCCTTCTGCCTGTCTTCATTTTCGACTTGGTCTTATCATCATCCATTTCAGAATCTGAGCTAATAGCTTGCACCGAGTCCTCCCTCATTATGGCTTTTAGGTAATGCCATTCCATGTCTATTTTCTTAATCCACTCCCGTCCTAGAAGTGGTGGTCCTCCCTCAGGTAATACGTACAAGCTCATTCTTGGGTGTTCTTTACCCCTATCTCTCACCTTGACTCTTATTTTCCCCACGGGGTATACGTTATGCCCCGTGTATGTCTGTAATACGAACTTGGTATTTCTTAAAGGTATGTGAGAGAATAGCCGGTGGTAGTCCCTTCGGTTGATGACTGATAGAGCTGATCCAGTGTCCAGCTCCATTCTTATTTGGACTCCAGCTATTTTTAGTATGACCCAGATGGCCTGTAGATCCGTTTCTTTACCCACATTGTGGATTCTCAGACTACCCAGCTCCTGGTTGTTTGGGTCTGAGTCTGAATTCTGTTCGTCTGAACTCTTCTCAGCCACCTTGTGTACCTTGTTGTACTTTTCTGGTAGTGGTTTCCTTTGATTATTGATCTTTTTCCCGGACCGGCATACCTTCGCGATGTGACCCAGTTTGCCACATTTCCTACACTCTTGGCTCTTAAACCAGCATTGATTCTGGTCATGCGTTGTCTTCCCACAACGGTAGCATTTTGTTGTGCTTGAAGTAATTTGGTCCACCCCGAGTGCCGCCGCCTTTAGTTGCATTTCTGCCGTTCCTTTCGCTGCGGCTTCGTGCGATGCAGCTATAAGGACAGCCCTGTCCAGTGTGAGGTCATTCTCTTCCAGTAGTCGCTTCTGCGTCCCTTCTTTGGACAATCCGCATACGAACTTGTCCCGCAGCGCTTCTGTCAGATTCCCTCCGAACTGGCAGTATTTCGCTAGCCTACGCGGTTCGACCAAGTATTCCGCATTGCTTTCGTCTTTCTTCTGCGTTCTTGCGTAGAATTTGAATCGTTCAGCCAGCATCAGCGGTGTGGGGTTCAAGTGGTCCTTCAGCACAGCCACAATCTCTTCGAAGGTCTGATCCGCTGGTTTATTTGGTGCTATTAGATGCTTCAAGAGCCCGTATGTTTTTGCCCCCATCGAGTTTAGCAATGTTATCGCCTTGTCGTCTTCCTCTATTTTGTTGGCTTCGCAATAGATCTCTATGCGTTCCACGTACGTGGCCCAGTCTTCTATTTCAGAATTAAAGTCGTTAATATTCCCTCGCTTAGGCATCTTTCTTCCCTTGGGAGCAGCACCAGTATTTCTTATTTATTTATTCGTTTCTAAGATGGCGGTTTTCCTGCGAAATCGGCGGTTTCCCGCTCTTTCCTTCTCTCCCCGCCCACTTCAATGGCGGTATGTCAATCAAGATGGCGGTTTTCCTGCGAAAATGGCGGTTTCCCGCTCTTCCTTTCTCGCCCCGCCCACTTCAATGGCGGTTTCCCGCTTCTGGCGTCTTCTCCGCCTAATGGCGGCTTCCCGCGTTTCTTCCCGGTGGAAGGGGTACGCTTCCCCCTCAGCGGACAGGTTCAGCCGCTGGCTGGCTACCGCACAGCTCCCCTTACTCGGCTATGTCTTTTCCTCCCGCCCGCACGGCTCTACCGGCGCTGGGTACACCCCGTTAGCGGAGGACAGTTCAGCCGCTGGACTGGCTCTCGCGCAGTCTCTCTCTCCATACCCGGCTCTGTCTCTCTCACCCGCACGTTCGATGCTACCGGCCCTGGGTACCCCGTTGGTGGAGAACAGCTCACCGCTGGACTGGCTCTCGCGCAGTCTCTCACCCCGTTTTCGGCTGTGTCTATCACCCACTCTCGCACGTTCGGTTTTGCCGGCTCTGAGTACCCCGTTGGTGGAGAACAGCTCAGCCGCTGGACCGGCTCCTCGCAGTCTCTCTCTCCGCACCTGGCTCTCACCCGCACGGTTCCCGTTCGCCTCCCCAGCCCTCTCGCAGACCGGTGTTTCCCTCCCCGGCTGCGGCTGGGTTTCTCTTCCCGCGCCTACTCGCAGGCTCAGCGCTTCGTGGCTGCGGTCGCTGCCCCGATTGTCCCGCCGATCGCGGTCCGGCTGTCACCCGACGCCGTTGGACCCGACTTTTGGCCGGCACAGCTCCCCCTCGACCGAGGTCGAGTGCTCTGCCCTTATCCTCCGGATGCTTCTACACCTTCCCCTACTCACAGTCTCTCCGGCCGCCTTGTTTCTTGCTGGTCGGCTCACTCCGCACCGTGGCAGAAGGGTAGTCAGTGCCTGTTGCTGATACAGCTTTTGTTGTTAGTCTTCCTGCTTTCTGTTGTTGCAGCCTCGTGTTTTCTTTTGGTAGCACGACGAGGGCGGTTGTCTCTCTTCGACGCTCTTCGTTGCTTATGGTAATCTTGCCGCAGGGTACGATCGGACTCGTCGCCACTGTAAAGTCTGTGGATTGTGCAGTTAATAAATACACAGACTTCAGAAGTAACAAACAAACAGGTCTTTACTATTCGAAGGTCCGGTCGAATCTGCCCCAGAAATCCTGCTACAACACTTATATACTGGTGTGGTCACTATCGGTATTACAGTATACAGAAGCCAAACAAATAGTGCCACACCTAAAGTAGTTCCCTTAAAGGTAGACGGGTACATACACTACAGTAGTATTTAGCATTATTGTCTAGTAAGGTGCCCCAAACTGAGCATTTCCACAAGGCCCCCACAAGGCAGCTACCGCTGCTGAGTCTCCTGAAGGGTGGAATTTGGGGTCGTTCAAATTGGAATTGGACCCCCCCAAGATCAGGGGTCACTGGGGTCATAAACCGCTACTTTCTGGGAGGGGGACTCTGCAGCCCACAGCCAGCAAACCTTTGCCCTTGTTATTAGGGTTTTCAGTAGAGGGCACCACTGGTTCTGTCTCTTCCCAATAGGGAACTTTTCATCCACCTTCTGTAAAAAGAGCTGAATGATCATAGAGGCATCTGCACTAATTTAGTAGCCAGTATACGGAGAAGGAATTCTCTGTTATTGCCCCCTCGTACATGTCGGCCTGTGATGTGCACTGTTGTATAATGTGTTCTATTACGGGAGCCAGGCAGCTTTGGTGCTGCTCCCTGAGCCTCACCTCCCTGAAGCTGGACTTCAGCTGTGGGTTGTGGGAGTCAGTGAATTGAATTAGGGTTTGTTTTTTAAATTATTTTTATAACTTGCTGTG
Organism: Somniosus microcephalus; assembly: GCF_052327205.1. NCBI lineage: Eukaryota > Metazoa > Chordata > Chondrichthyes > Squaliformes > Somniosidae > Somniosus > Somniosus microcephalus. Next base: position 135,396,476 of record NC_140998.1, read on the forward strand.
TATTGTAAAAAGTCATAAATTTGTATGAAAACTTTCATTACAAGTTACTTATATCGATGATGTTTTTGTTGAATCAGTGGCATTTACTTGGTGTTTCTCACTATAGTTGATACTGTAGGAACATCATAGAAGCAGTTTTTATTTTAGCATTGCTATATCTTTCTATTCTTTTGTGCTTTTCTTTGATTTATGAATTACATTATTCATCTCACTATAAAACAAAATGTCAAATATTATATTCGGAGCTTGGTGATACTGAGACACTCAAACATTCATTGAATCTATTCAAGGCGGAGATAGACAGATATTTGAGCAACAGCGGAGTCAAGGGTTATGGGGAGTGGGCGGGAAAGTGGAGTTGAGGCCAAGATCAGATCAGCCATGATCTTATTGAATGGTGGAGCAGGCTCGAGGGGCCGAATGGCCTACTCCTATTTCTTATGTAACAGTGGGTAAACGCCATGTGATCAAATGTCATGTGATTAAGTATCACATGAGTGGTGTCACATAATCGAATGCCATGTGATCAAATGTCACATGATCAAATCTCCAGGAATACGTCAAACCATGCTGTTTAGCATGCATGTAGTCCTGTGTTGCAGCTTCCCCAGGTTGGCACCTCATTTTTAGGTATGCCTGGTGCTGCTCCTGGCATGCTCTTCTACACTCCTTATTGATGGTAAAAAGTAGAGTGAGGGATATGCCGGGCCATGATTACAGATTGTGGTGGAATACAATTCTGCTGCTGATGGCCCACAGCGTCTCATGGATGCCCAGTTTTGGACTGCTAGATCTGTTCTGAATCTATCCCATTTAGCACGGTGGTAGTGCGGCACAACACGATGGAGTTCCTCTCCACAATGACTGTGCAGTGGTCACTGCTACCAATACTGTCATGGACAGATGCATCTGCGACAGGTAGATTGGTGAGGACGAGGTCAAGTAGGTTTTTCCCTCATGTTGGTTCTCTCACTACCTGTCGCAGGCCCAGACTGACAGCTATATCCTTCAGGACTTGGCCAGCTCGGTCAGTAGTGGTGCTACCGAGCCACTCTTGGTGATGGACATTGAAGTCCCCCACCCAGAGTACATTCTGTGCCCTTGCTACTCTCAATGCTTCTTCCAAATGGTGTTCAACATGGAGGAGTACTGATTCATCAGTTTGACTGGCTTGCTAAGCCATTTCAGAGGGCAGTTAAGAGTCAACCACATTGCTGTGGGTCTGGAGTCACGTAAGGATGGCAGATTTCCTTCCCTAAAGGACATGTTCTTATACATCTCTCCTGATTTTCATTTTGATTTCCTAAAAGGAAAAATTTGCAGAGCAAAGGGGAAAGAGCAGGGGAGTGAGACTAACTGCATAGCTCTTTCAAAGAGCCGGTACAGGCACAATGGGCCAAAAAGCTTTCTTCTTTGCTGTATGATTCTAGGATTCTATGTATAATGGGTGGCTGGATTGATATTGCCCATTTTACACTGTAACCCAAAGTCAGAATTCCCCCCAATGTCTTTCTGTTGGAAATGCCTGGGGGGAAACTTGTTCCATTTAAAATACAAGTGTGTGTCCTGCTGAGACCAGCACAGTATGTATGCTGAGACCAGCACAGTATGTATGCTGAGACCAGCGCAGTATGTATGCTGAGACCAGCACAGTATGTATGCTTTAAGTAGGATGTTCCTACAAGACATGTGACTTTGGCCCAGGTCTCTGTACTGATTAGCAACATGATGGTACCGTAATACCTTTTCTCTAGACAAATAACCTATCTTGTGCACATTTATAAAGCTATTATTGCAACAATTATGAATCATACCTATACTTACTAAAATGCAAGTGACATTTTAAGTATATATTCTAATTGAGTGATCAAGTCCCATGCCCTAATTATTCGTTTAGTTGATTAATTACAGATTCCGCTCACATTTTCAACTGATTCATTTAAGCATCCTTTTTTATTATTATTTTAGTAATGACACCGTGATTATTCACTTTTAGTCAATGAGTAATGCAGTTGAGTACTTACTTTGAGTAAAGCAGTTGTACATGATCATTTAATTTGTCACATTAGAGATAACAAGGTTGCATTTATTCAGTTTTGATGAGGTGGGGGCTGAGAGAGTCACAGAGTTGATTTATGTATTTTGCGTCTCTATGTGACAGCAGTGTTTGATTACACAGTGTCTTTAACACCAAAGCTTGACATTGTATTAACCTTGCAAATTAATAGGTTTCAATAAGATGACATTTATTAAAGCCAATCCATGGACTACCAGCATGCGTAATGAATTGGAGCCCCAAATTAGGGCCCAGTGTGAAACAGGCAGCATTGTGCATTGGAGTATGAATGTGACATGGTATAAAGTACTCTGTGCTGGTAATCTGGTTAGCCGGTTGAACTCCAGTAACACCCTTATACATATTTGTTTCCCTAGTAACAACAGAAAATGCTGGAAAAACTCAGCAGGTCAGGCAACATCCGTGGAGAGAAATTTGAGTTGACGTTTCGGGTTGGACCCTTCTTCAAAACTGGAAAGAAAAGAAACTAGATCGGAGGCAGGGCTGCGATCGGACAAAAGAATAAAAGAAACAAAAGAAGTAAAAGAGATTAGAAGCTAGACGAGATGGTAATAGGCTTTGGCACTTCACAACCTGTGCGTTACGTTTTCTGAACTTAGTTAAGTGAGATGTGACCTTATGGCCAGATTGGGCAAAAAGAAAGTACCTGTGTGGATTTGGTTTAGAGAATCTTGGCCAGTTCATAGACTTACATCTGAGTCATAAACCCCATTCCAGAACTTGAGCACATAATCCAGGCTGACTGTGCAATACTGAGAGAGAGAGTAATGCATTGTCAAAGGTGCTGTCCCTTAGATGAAATGTTAAACCCCAAGCTCCATCTGTTGTTTCAGGGATCACTGGAGATCCCACTGACTGATTTGAAGAATGAAGAGTTCTCCAGGTATCCTGGCCAACATTCTTCTCTCAACCCACGCCACCGAAAACAAAGTAACTGGCCATTTACCTCACTGTTATTTGTGGGATCTTGTGTATACATTTGGGTGGATAACAACAGTTACTGTACTTCAGGGTATAGCATTGTATGTGAAGTGCTTTGAGATGTGTCTGAGAGATGCGATAAGGTGCCATATAAACGCAAGCCCTTCTTAAACATGGTATGGAATCGTTTAACTGCCACAGCCTCATCCCTCAGAGTTCTCCATCACAAGGCGGCACTGAGAGGAGCCAGGCATTTCCAAGCAGAAAGAAAATAAAACAAGAGACAAAAGCCAGTCTCACACACCTCCTGGTGGCCAGTTCAAGAACTACTCTGGAGGAGGCTTGGGTGCAGGTCACCAGGAGGTGATGCATGGGATGCCTTGTCAGTATGTGGCTCCGCGACCAGTGGGCCCCAGAGGGACTGGAGTGCTTCATCACCCCGGAAACAACTTTTTGATTTGATTTGTTAAGTTTCATTTAAATTTGGTTTAATTTGCGGTTTATTGGTTGTGCCCCGTTAATAGGAGACACTTGCTTCCTTTCTAATTGGTGATGGCACCAGCCATCAATCACCAAATTCAACATAAAAGGTGTCAGTATGTGGAGGTCCAAGAAGAGGAAATACCTTCTGAGGAAAGTAAAAATAATGATGCAGTATCACATCAAATTAAAAAAAAATCAAAATCCTGATTCGGCACCTCGACTGTCATGGCACACCTCATTTGATCTCCATGTACAATGTCCCCATACTGCTCACAGCAGCTGTTAGGATGGTCAAGGAATGGTGACTGCCATGGAGACATACCTAGCTTGAACTATTCAGTCTTTGACTGTCAGCTGTGGCTCAGTTGGTAACACCCTTGCCTCGGAGTCATGAAGGTTGTGGGTTCATAGTCCCACTCCAGAGACTTGAGCACAAAAATCTAGGCTGACACTCCAGTGCAGTACTGAGGGAGTGCTGCACTGTCTTTTGGATAAGATATTAAACCGAGGCCCCGTCTTCTCTCTCAGGTGGATGTAAAAGATCCTGTGGCACTATTTCGAAGACGAGCAGGGGAGTTACCCCCAGTGTCCTAGCCAGTCTCTCAATCAACATCACTAAAACAGATTATCTGGTCATTATCACATTGCTTTTGTGGGAGCTTGCTGTGCGCAAATTGGTTGCTGCGTTTCCTACATTACAACACTGACTACACTTTAAAAGTACTTAATTGGCTGTAAAGTGCTTTGGGAAGTCCTGAGGTCGTAAAAGGCGCGATATAAATGCAAGTCTTTATTTATTTTCTTTTTCCTTTCCCTATAGAGGAGAATAGCATGTAGGCCGAATGGAGAAATAAATTACAGAACAGAAATAATGGCCTCGATTGTAGCCCGCTTCCCCCCCGACGGGGAGGAAAGGGTCAGACAAGTGGTTAGCAGTGCGAGTCTGCCTCCAACCTGCCATGTTCCTGGTTGCCATAATGTTAACGCCGGCGATTCAGCCCATCAACAAGACTCCCACTAAAGGCAAGCAGGGCCTACATAAGATGCACAAGTCAAGGCCCAATGGCGTCATCGGCACTGCGACATAATATTAACATCAAGCCAGGGGGAGTTCCACATTGTCTGCTGCCCGGCAACAGAACCACAGCGGGAGGAGCGACTGGCAAGAAAAGGCCAAGTTTTTCAAAAACATTTCTTCTCTCTAAACTCCTTCTGGACCAGGATTAGCAGGATTCCACCCCACGCCACCGCCCCCCACCCCCCGGCCCCTCAAGGAGTCCTTGGGCCTCCCTAGCCCGGCCATCCCCTCCCCCGACCGCGAGTGAAACCCCAGCCCTGGCCTCTCCTCAACCATCAACAGCGCCGAACACCAATCTATGGTTGCCCTCCATCCCCGCAGCTGGGTACGTCTCCATGGAAGTTTCCACAGATGTCTGGCTATGGCCTCCTGCGGCCAAATTCCCCCTCCCGCCTGCTGGCCAGGAAATGAATCTGTCCGAGTGTCGGGCGGGACTCCGGGAATTTTTATTTAAATGAGGTAATTTCAGAGGCTGTTAAGATTGCTATTACATAGATTATCATAACTGATGCTCTAAATTTTTTCTATTTAAAAAGTAACTGGACAGAAGCAGGTGGAGTCACAGATAGTTACATATTCCCCCTATTCTGTGAAGAAACTAAAGCATATTTTTATTCTGGTACAGAAATGTACAGTCTTCAATGAGTCTGTGTGTGGCAATTTTCAGACATTTCAGTATAGCTTAGACCTAAAGTTGTCTAATTCATCCCTTCTTCCTTCTTGCCATCCATGAAGAGAATATATGATGAAAGCCACATATTTGCTAATGGTGGACCTGCTTCCCATTGTAAATTGAACACATTCCCAACATCTTGTGTGGCTAAAAGCAGCCAACTTCCCCAGGAATTATGCTCTCTTTTAGCTCTGCCATTTCTTGCTCCCTACATTTTGAATACTTCAAAATGAAAAGTTGGATATTTGGGGTACATTATTACCCACATATCTGAGGGATCTTTTGATCAGGGAAAGGACTCTTTCTAATACTGTAGCATAAAGTTATTAATAACCATATTGACAGTTTTTAGCTGTAATCATTCAAATGTGAATGCCTGTGGTTTAGAAGGCTGCCTCTGTCTCATACTACATTAATAACATAATAATTGTTGTCTATGTTTTTCCCCTCCCTATTTTATTTTTGAAGAAGACTGCATCCTTCTGTTGGCCTGCGTAAATCATGTTCAACTCAAATCTCCTGAAAACATAGCAATTAAAGTGTTTCAGCAAATTCCACATGCAGCTGCACCAATCTGTTATTGTAGGGGGTCAGGGTCCTCGCCCAATGCCTTTTGTGACATCGATTAAAGTTCTAGCAATGGTTGTGAGGTAGGGATTTTGTTTCTGACATTCGGCCAGTTTGGAAGTGCTTTGACTGTCAGTTAATCCACAGAGTATTATTTGCACTGACAGTCACAGTAGAATCTGCAGCCTGTCTGTCTGGGGGTGAATATGCAATTATGAGGGAAAGGAAGGTGACAGAGAAGAGATGGAAAATACAGAGGCTGGAAAAAAATTGTGTAAATAGTAAAAAGTTTTGCAGGTTCTCCAAAAGATAGCAATTATTAGAAATTAGATTTGTGACAGAGCAACCACAAAAGCAAGTGCAATGGAGATTGTGAGATATACCTACGAAATAAACCAGTGTGAAGAAAGCTGCCATAGATAACCAGCTACAATCTGAGAACTGTTTCTGGAGCAAACTCCTTCATGATGTAAAAAATCATGTTCTCACATCTCCTGGTCTGCACATCTTATAAATAAGGGGGGCTTTCACACTCAAGAATTAACATTTCTTTTTAATGTTACACCTACATCAGAGTACTGCCACCAATGCCAGCCCCAACTTCAGCAGCTGGCAGCTAGCCCACTCCAGGAGGTGGTACTGTGCCATAGCTGGCACAGCCACGTGACTGGTTGCTACCCATGCTGTGAGCCATCACTGGCGGACATTGTTTCTGGGCATGGCCAGGCTGAGCACGCAGCCCACCCATGAAGACCAACAGTGGTGTTTTTGCATTGCTGGTCTGCACATCCTTCCCTGAGGAAGGTCTTAGGGCCAGAAACAACTGTGTGTACACAATCTTGCACATGCACAGTTATGTATTAATTCTGAGATATGCTCTGCGATGTAAATGGAACAGATTTCAGCACCAATAACTGAAATAAACTGGGCCACAACTACACGAGGTGATTTGGTATAATATAAAAGTGCTATTATTAAAAACAAACAGCAACATCCTGCATTTATATAGCACCTTTAAGGTAGTAAAAAGTCCCAAGGCGCTTCACAGGAGCGTTATCAAACAAAATTTGTCACCAAGCCACATAGGAGAAATTAGGGTCAAAGTGGTAGGTTTTAAGGAGCATCTTAAAGGAAGAGGGAGAGGTAGAGAGGCAGAGAGGTTTAGGGAGGGAATTCCAGAGCTTAGGGCCTAGGCAGCTGAAAACATGGCAGCCAATGGTGGAGCGATTAAAATAGGGAATGCGCAAGAGGCCAGAATTGGAGGAGTACAGAGGTCTCGGAGGGATGTAGGGCTGGAGGAGGTTACAGAGATAGGGAGGGGACAAGGCCATGGAGGGATTTGAAAACAAGGATGAGAATTTTAAAATCGAGGCTTTGCCGGACTGGGAGCCAATGTAGAGCAGTGGTGAACGGGGCTTGGTGCGAGTTAGGATACAGGCAGCAGAGTTTTGGATAAGCGCAAGTTTATGGAGGGTAGAAGATGGGAGATCGGCCAGGAGAACATTGGAATAGTCAAGTCTAGAGGCAGCAAAGGCATGGATGAGGGTTCCAGCAGCAGACGAACTGAGGCAGGGGTGGAGTCGGGCAATTTTACGGAGGTGGAAGTAGGCTGTCTTGGTGATGGAGGTGAGGGTGGAGGAAGCAGGGGAGAGGGCTTTAAGAAGATGGCTTGTAGTGGAGATGAGAAGCCGGGGATTATCTTTGGATTCCAGGATGATCCTGGAATAGTGAGCAGTTTTGGCAGACGAGAGCAGGACTTGATAATGCTTTATGTGGTCCAGCCAGATCGGGAAATGTACGGCTAAACCAGTTGTCCACCATAAACGTTCAAATCTACGGCCCTTGGACATATGACAGCAGAGATGAGTATGGGTAGGGGCATTTATATGGAGGGAGAGAGTAAGCAAGTGTAGGAGGATAAATGCCATACTGGAAGATAGAGAGTGGTAATATCACACTGTCACGGGGAGCCCTCTACTGAAGAGCATCCTTGTGATAATAGTCACTTAACAGGGACAACAAGAGGTGTAGGTAAGAGGATTTTGGGCTGTTCAATATATAACTGCTTATAGAATAATAGAAGTTTACAGCACAGAAGGAGGCCATTTGTTCCATTGTGTCTGTCTGTGCCGGCCGAAAAAAGAGCTATCCAGCCTAATCCCACTTTCCAGCTCTTGGTCCGTAGCCTTGTATATTACGGTACTTCAAGTGCATATCCAAGTACTTTTTTTAATGCGATGAGGGTTTCTACCTCTACCACCCTTTCAGGCAGTGAGTTCCAGACCCCCCACCACCCTCTGGGTGAAAAAGGTTCTCCTCAACTCCCCACTAATACTTCTACCAATTACTTTAAATGTATGCCCCCTGGTTATTGACCTCTCTACTAAGGGAAATAAGGGCTTCCTATCCATTCTATCTCAGACCCTCATAATTTTATATACCTCAATTAAATCTCCCCTCAGCCTCCTCTGTTCCAAAAAAACAATCCCAGCCTATCCAATCTTTCCTCATAGCTAAAATTATTCAGTCCTGGCAACATCCTCCTAAATTTCCTCTTTACCCTCTCTAGTGGAATCACATCCTTCCTGTAAAGTGGTGACCAGAACTGTACGCAGTACTCTAAATGTGGCCTAACTAGTGTTTTATACAGTTCAAGCATAACCTCCCTGCTCTGATATTCTATGCCTCGGCTAATAAAGGAAAGTATCCCGTATGCTTTCTTAACCACCTTATCTACCTGTCCTGCTACCTTCAGGGATCTGTGGACATGTACTCCAATGTCCCTACCATTTATTATGTATTCACTTGCCTTGTTAGCCCTCCCCAAATGCATTACCTCACACTTCTGGATGAAGGGACCGAGTGTAATGTATCCAAGTTTGCTGATGATACAAAGCTTGGTGGGACAGTAAGCTGTGAGGAGAACACTGTGGGGGCGATTTTGCTGGCGCTCAGGGGTCTGGTTTGGAGGCGGGACTGCTGTTAAAATCAAAAAGATTGGCAGCAGGTCCCAAACCCGCTTCCAACCCACCTCCAGTCAATCTTCCCAGGAGTTGGGTCCCCAATTTGAGCAGGGACCCGACTCCTAGCAGTGGGAAGAGGATTATAGCCTCTTAAATGCTTGTTAACAAGTAATTAACAGGCAGTTAAGAGGCTTTATCCCATTTGACACTTCTACTACGGGCTTCCTGACATTGAAAAACCCCGCTAGGGTAAGTGTGGCATGCTTTGGGTCGACTGTAATGTTTGTGTATAGATGACAGCTGCAGAAGTGGTCTGAAGGATCCAATGGGACACTGGTGAGTTGCAGAGGTAAGAAAATGTTGGGAAAGTAATTTTTAATGTGTTTAGAATTTTCTGTACGTGACAAGCTTTGAAGTGTTTGTGTAGTCCCACCTCATTTGGAGAACTTTTCTCACCAGTGACAGATTGCCATCTGTTTTAGCCTAAGGAGAGAGTCACTGGAGAGCCTGGATGCAAGGGCTCACCTTTGTACAGTGATTGTCAGTGTTTGCAGCACCTCAATATCAGCATAACCCTCTATTCCCTTCTCCCTCATATGCTTATCTAGCCGCCACTTAAATGCATCTATACTATTCACTTCAACCACTCCCTGTGGTAGCGAGTTCCACATTCTCACCACTCTGGGTAAAGAAGTTTCTTCTGAATTCCCTATTTGATTTCTTGGTTTATCTTATATTGATGGCCTCTAGTTTTGCTCTTCCCTGCAAGTGGAATAATGTGAATATATGTAAACAAATAGTACAGAACGGCGTTAGTACACCTTAACATATGTAGTACAAGATAGTGTTGGTTTATCTTAAGTAGTGTGAATGTATGTTACCAATAGTACAAAAGAGTGTTAATATTTTAACATAAACAAATGTGAATATGTTAGCTTATAGTACAAGATAGTGTGAATATTTGCTTACTTACAATACAAAATATGGTGAATATATGTTACTGTTAAATTTTTGGGACTTTTCTAACCTTCTTACTCCAGATCTCCTACCTTAGATAATTTTTGTGGGCAAGTTCTGACTTCTCAAGTTTATCAAGGTAAGCTTTTGATAACCTGCCCGGAATAACAAAAAGAAAGCCCTGTCTGTTAACTACTTTAGCTACTGGACTTAGAGAATTTCCCTTATCGTTGATGAATGACTAGAGCATTACATCTTCAGACCTTGTTTTTAAGCTTAAAACCAAGAAGGCAATTTATTTCACGAAAATGACAAGTAGATAAACAACAGTCACATGTTACAGTTTTATAATTTACATCAGACATTCTTCCAGCTAGCTCCTTGAATGAACAAAATGCTAAAATGAATTCAACGCTAAGAACTAAGCTAACCCATTATAAATAACTTAAATACACACAGTGGCCCCGAAATACATGGGTTGGGGGAGGGTATAAGCTGCTAATTGTACCTTTGCAGTAGCAGCAATTTCTGATGGGGCTGATGTACTCTGAGGTTCCAATACACAACCACCACGCCGTGAATTCCATCCAGTTCCAGGGACCTCTGAGAAAGTGCCCACAGCCCCAGTGACAGCCACATGCAAATGGCGGAGTTGGGATGGGATGATGTGATGGGATTATGTCACGCGTCCTAAGTTTCATGACTTCTACCTTCCCAAGTTCCCATCCACCCTGGAGAATGTGCGCCGCTATTTAAAATTCACAGTTTTCTGGGACCTGTTCATCAAGGCGGAAGTACTTGGTTAAAATGAAACTGCTGAACAGAGCTTGCTTGTAGAAACATTTTGTCATATCTTGGGACTCAATGCAGGCATTGGAAAAAAACATTTTCACTGTTATAATCAGTAAGCCTTTCTCCTACATTCTGCATTACCCTTGGAACGCATTCAATTTCAAGACAATTACCGAGCTAGGATTGGAGGGCTGCACAATAGGCTTCCCAAAGGGAATCCCACTTTACATGATACATATGTTGCTGGAATCAGGAGACTGTAAGGGAAGCCAGATTCAACAGGCAGCACCAAAGGAGAGCCACATCACCCCAGCACTATACATACAACAGGACATATAGACACAGGAGCTCTTTCTGACATGTTTCCCAAGAGCTATCTCATGAGACTTCAGTCTTGAACATACAAACATACAAAATTGAAGGGCAGGAAAGGTCCCAGCTGAGCCATCAAGCCTGCCCCACACCTCACGGTGTCTCCTGGAAGTGGTAAAAAAAGAGAAAAAAACATGGGCCAATAAGGGAAGAAATACACTGGGATTGTTTTCTTTGACCCCCTCAGGCGATTAAAACCAGTCCAGGAGATCACATGGACCAAGTGTTATATATAAAGGCACTTACCTTCTATATGATGCGATCTGTGCGCCTCTTGAAGGCAGAGAGTCAGCACCCACCACACCAGCCGACAATGTATTCCAGAGGATCACTACGCTCCATGAAAGGAAGAACTGCTGAACATCCAGTCTATTCCTACTCTTACATTGTTTAAATTCATGTCCCCTGGTCCTCTCCAATCTATTGAATTGGAATAACCTATCAATCAGCACACTATCCAGCCCTTTAATTATTTTATAGACCTCTATCAGGTCGCCTTTACGTCTATGCTGCTCTAAAGTAAATAGACCAAGGTCTTTAAGCCTATCTAAGTAGCTGAGCATCTTTAAGTTAGGAATCATTATTGTAGCTCTGCTCTGAACCTTTTCAAGACTACTAAATCACTCACCATGTGTTGGAACGCAAACTGGGCACAGCACTCCAGATGCGGTCTGACCAGCATCTGATCCCACAGAAAGAGAAATAAAGCGGGGGAAAGAAAGATTGGATTAAGGGAGAGAAAAAAGAGGGAGAAAGGAAAAGTAAGGGGGAAAAAAAAAAAAAAAATTATATTTTTAAAATCTCCTAAAACAATTCACTACCTGAAGGAATGAGACTGTACACTTTTAATTGTTCACTTTCTGAGTCAGTGAGGTTGATTGGCCATCATTAACAATTATCACATCGTTAAAAGTGTACTTACGCTATTAAATTCTAGACTTCACTTTCTGTGGCGAGTTTAATGGGCAATTAATGTGCAAATGCAGCAACTTCATAAAATTCACAGAGTTAAGGGTGAGATGCTGTTTTCGTGAAGCTAATGGTGGAGCAGCGCGAATCGTCCAGCAATTTGTGGTGATTCACAATTCATGGGGTATCTTTTCCTTGCCTTGTTGCTGGCCGATTTGCACATTAATTATGATGTGCGTCATTCACACACCGTTATTTTTTCAGCAAATTCTGGGCCGGTGATCAGATAATCCGTTATAATGATGTTAGTTGAGGGAGATTGGCCAGAACACCGGGGAGAACTCCCCTGTTCTACTTTTAATAGTGCCATGGGATCTATTACATCCACCTGAGAGGGAAGATGGGGCCCCGGTTTCATGTCCCATCCAAAAGATGGCACCTCTGACAGTGCAGCACTCCCTCAGTACGGCACTGGAGTGTCAGCCTAGACTATGTGCTTAAGTGGGATTTGAAACCATAACCTCTGACTCAGAGATGAGAGTGCGACCCACTGAGCCATAGCTGTCACCTAAAGAGGGGAATGTCTCTTTAAAAGGGAATGAGAAAAAGAAATGAGACATCAAGAGCAACATTGGCAGACACCTGGAAGGAGATCACGGTCCATCTTTTCACCAGTGCAGTCATGTGTAGGACATGTGTGGACTGGAGGGGGAGAGGGAGACAAACAAAACACAACCAAAATGATGAAATAACGGACTAATGCCCCATGACTTCTCGTCAAAGGAGAAGGCTTTTATTTAATGCACATTTACATTCCTTACATGAAATGATAGCAAAAAGATTGATCAGTCTGTACAGTACCAACAACCTGTGAGAGCAGTCTTGCCAATTCCACTTGTATACAAGACAGTACAGAGTAGCCAAATCCACAGATCTCTTACTGGCTTTAAATGGAAGCAGCTGAGTTCCTGTCTGAAGGGTAACACTGCCAACTTGTAATGATGAAATGTCTGAATTGGCGCATCATTATGAAATCAAATATCTTTTGTAAACCCTTCGACATTGTGTCCTGCAAATTTAGCGGTCTTGTAAAACCAGACTGTTTGGCGCTTCTTAATCTGGCATTTTTAAAACTGATTCCAGACACATTTTTCCTCTCTTTGTTTTAGTGAAATTATTTTAAAATACAAGAAACATGACTTTCCTCTGTGCGCAGCCTACTATATTAACAAGAAGAAAAGATCATTTGCTTCTCCCACTCGGAGCAAAGTAAACAGCTCACAGATCAACTTGCTTCATCTGGAAGGTACAGGCCCGATTTTAACCTGGCCCACCCGGCAGGAATGGAGCGAGCGAGTGCTTAACGTTGCAGTCGGGCGATACTTGCTGTGATCCTGCCCACCACCATTTTACCCATGCTGATTTTGGTCATGAGATAGTTGCCCGCCACAGGCAGGCGAGGGTATAATTAATACGTAAAAGTCATGGTCCCATGACATAATTAAGACCCCAACGAGATTTTAACTCAAAATGCTGGACGTCCCGTCCACTGCCCGACTCACCAGTAAAACCTGGCAGGATTGGTGTATCAGAGCCACTGAAGCTGTATATAAAGGGACACTCAGTGACAGGTCAGACTATCAGAGGATCTTTTTGCTGTCTGCTTTGCCAGGAGAGTTTCCAGCTTCCATGTAGCGTCTTTGCTACTTTTTTGCCTTATCATCCTCAGTATGCTTTCTGTGTTTATCATGGGTGCTATTATTTCTAATTTGTTCTGGACGGAGCAAGACTTGGAGGGAGAGGAGCAGCAGCAGCAACTAGTCCCAGCAGCAGTTGCACCTATCATAAGTCACTCATCACCCCTGTGCTCGCTGACCTACATTGGCTCCTGGTCTGGCAACGCCTCAATTTTAAAATTCTCATTTGTAGGAATGTCTAGTTCCTATCCAAAGACTGAGGTCCACTCAGGCGCTTAAACAAAACGAAGTTTAATGGAAACTAACAGGTTTAAACAAGTAACTGCAGGAGAACATCGAGTGTAGGTCTATTCAGTTAGGAGGCTCCACGAGGACTGCTGGCTGGTTCGTGGTTGACGTCATGACGTCATGACGTTCTTCCCGCCAGTGGGAGATCACGTGATGTACGGCGTGACGTCATCGCGTTTACCCGCACTGTTAAAACAATCACGCTCTATACAAGTAAACAGTATAAATAAAGATACAGACTCAGGCTGTAGCTAACATGTTGTTAAAGGGAATTATATACAAATGGTCTGAGTCCTTTAATGGCTCCGCCACATGCGCCCCCCCAGAATTGTCTTTAACAGCAAAAGTGAGACGGTGAGGAGGCCGGACAAGCCTGTCCGAGCGACTTCTGTAACCCTGAAGTGGAAGCTGATGGCCGGTGGTCGAGCTGTCGGGCGGCTGTGGTGGAGCTGGCACGGCGACTGTGGGCGGTCGGCCCCGTTTTGGCGGTTGAGCGATTTCGACTGGGCTGTCCAGGTCTAAGTGCGCCGGCTTCAGTCGGTCAACCGATATGTGGTCCGGTTTTCCTCCGATATCGACCGAAAAGAGTTTGTCTCCCGGCTCTATAACACGGAAGGGACCAGTGTAAGGAGGCTTGAGCGGGTCCCGGTGAGCGTCGTGGCGGATAAACACGTACTCGGCGCTTTTCAGCTCAGTTGGGATGTGGAAGCTCTGTAAGCCGTGATACGACGTAGGCACTGGAGCGAAACATCTGGCCGCTTCCTGGTGGCTGACGAGTTGCTGGGATGTGGACCATGGCTCTGTTGGAGACGGGAGGAAATCCCCTGGTACTCGTAGTGGTTGGCCATATATATACGAGTTCCGCCGAGGAGGATTGTAAATCTTCTTTGGGCGCCGTACGAAGACCCATCCCGCTCCTTGAAGACTGGCCCGCAGAGCGGCTTTCAGGGACCTGTGGAATCGCTCGCACAGGCCGTTTGCCTGTGGATGATAGGCGGTGGTGCAATGTAGTTTGGTGCCGAGCCCCTGAACCACAGTGTTCCAGAGCTCAGAGGAAAACTGCGGTCCACGATCGGAAGAGATGTCCGCCGGTACGCTGAAACGAGCAACCCAAGAGGAGATGAAAGCTCTGGCCACATCTGCCGACATGGTGGAAACCAAAGGAACTACCTCTGGCCATCTAGTGGTGCGGTCTACCATTGTGAGGATGTGTGTAAAACCTTGAGAAGGTGGAAGTGGCCCCACGAGGTCCACATTCACGTGGTCGAATCGACGCTCCGGAACAGTGAATGTGGCCAATGGAGCTTTTACATGACGCTGTACCTTGGCCTTTTGGCAGACCACGCAGGTGTTGGCCCAGTCGCGGACATCCAGGTGCATACCTCTCCAGACGAATTTTGACGACATCAGCCTTTGCGAGGCCTTCATGCCAGGGTGTGACAACCCGTGTATGGCGTCAAACACTTTTCGGCGCCAGGCGACTGGAACTATAGGGCGGGGAACTCCCATGGAGACGTCGCAAAGTAGCATGGCGCCTGCGGCATGGAACTTGACGTCGGCCGCTTGGAAGCTAGAAGGGCTGGTCCTGTATGCTTGGACCTCCGGGTCTGAGGCTTGATCTGCAGCCATGAGGGCATAGTCGATTCCGAGTTGGACTGCGTGCACAGTTGCGCGGGAGAGACAATCCGCCACCAGGTTGTCTTTGCCGGACACATGCTGAATGTCCGTGGTGAATTCTGAAATGAACATCAGGTGACGTTGTTGCCGAGCTGACCACGGTTCGGCAGTCTTGGCCATAGCGTACGTTAGTGGCTTGTGGTCCACATAAGCCGTGAACAGATGTCCCTCTAGTAAGAACCGGAAATGGCGGATGGCTAGAAAAAGGGCCAGCAACTCCCGGTCGAAAGTGCTGTACTTTCTTTCATTCCGCCGTAGTTGGCGGCTGAAAAACGCAAGAGGTTGCCACGTCCCATTCACCCACTGTTCCTGCGCTGCGCCAATTGCGTAGTCCGACGCATCAGTGGTAAGGGCAATGGTGGCACCTGGAAGCGGGTGCGCCAACATGGTTGCGTTGGCCAATGCGCCTTTGGTGTCGACGAACACCCGGTCCATCTCGGCCGTCCAGCTGATCGGATCCTTACTGGACTTGGCCTTGAGGGCCTCATACAAGGGCTGCATAAGCAGAGCCGCCTTAGGGACGAACCGGTGATAGAAATTTACCATCCCAAGGAACTCCTGTAGGGCCTTGATGGTCTGCGGGCGCGGGAAAGATGTAACCGCCTCGACCTTCGTCTGTAAGGGAATTGCGCCGTCTGATGTAATGCGGTGGCCCAAGAAATCAATCCGCTGCAGGCCGAACTGGCACTTGGCCGGGTTGATAATCAAACCGTGTTGACTGAGGCGTGTGAAGAGGGTACGCAAATGGCAGAAGTGCTCCTCTTTGCTAGGGCTTGTGATGAGGATGTCATCGAGGTAGACGAAGAGGAATTTTAGATCCCACAGCACGGAGTCCATTAAGCACTGGAAAGCCTGTGCAGCGTTCTTTAAGCCAAACGGCATTCGCAGAAATTTGAACAGGCCGAATGGGGTGATGACTGCAGTTTTCGGGACGTCTTGCAGGTACACGGGGACCTGGTGGTAACCGCGGACGAGGTCGACTTTCAAAAAAAAAGTATTTCCCGCCAAATGGGCCGAGAAATCTTGGATATGCGGGATCGGGTACCGATCAGGAGTAGTGGTGTCATTCAGGCGTCAGTAGTCGCCGCATGGCCGCCATCCGCCGCCGGGTTTCGGAACAATGTGGAGAGGCGAAGACCAGGGACTATCCAACCGACGAATAATCCCCAGCCGCTCAATCGTGTCGAACTCCGCTTTCACAGCCGCGAGCTTGCCGGGTTCGAGGCGTCGGGCCCGCGCATAAACCGGGGGGCCGGTGGTGGTGATGTGCTGTTCCACACCATGTTTAGTAGCCGAGGAGGAGAAAGTGGGCCTGGTCAGATCTGGGAACTCTCCGAGGATCCGAGTGAAGTCGTCTGGAGGTGGGACCGCACAGAAGACAGTGCATGGCACAGCGTTACCGCGGTGGCATGTGATGGAGTGGAACATGGTCGCTTTGATCAACCGGCGGTGCCTGACGTCGACCAGGAGGCCGTTGGCGCACAAAAAATCTGCCCCAAGGATGGCCTGCATGACTTTGGCCGTGATGAATTCCCAGTGGAAACGCTGACCGCCGAAACACACCTGGACCCGCCGCCTTCCGAAGGTCCGAACGGCCGCGCCATTAACCGCCGCGAGGGTGGGGCCGTGGCCGCCAGTTAGTATATCGAGGTTTGACGCAGGTAGGATGCTACACTGCGCCCCGGTGTCGCAAAGGAAACGTCGACCAGATAGGGAGTCGGTGATGAAGAGAAGCTTCCCTGAGTCTCCGATGGCCATTGCAGCTGCGGGGCGCTCGTTAGACCCGGTCCTCTTTCGCCAGGGTGTCTGAAGATGGGTTTTTTTTGTGCGAAAAGCTGCAGGGAGGGCAGCAACATCTTGCTTTTGTGCCAAAACGGGTGTGGTAAAAACACAACCCCGCTGATTGAGGAGCTGGAGCAGCGTCTGTGGGGGATGGGCGCCTCGTGGCCGCGCAGTGCTGTTGTGTCACCGCGAAGATCTTGTCCGCTTCGGCAGCAAGCTCCGCACAGTCTGTGACTTCGGACCCGGCTAGGGCAGCCTGAACTTGCTCCGGGAATAGGCTGAGGAATAGCTCCCTGAAGAGGAAGCATTCCGGCTCGGACCCGAGGAGCGTGAGCATCTGGCTCATGAGCTCGGATGGCTTGGATTCCCTGAGGCCGGGCATAGCGAGCAGCCGGCGGGCGCGCTCCAACTTCGTGAGCCCGAAGACCTGCAGCAACCGTGCATTTAAGGTGTCATACATGCGATCAGTAGGCGGACTACCAAGTAGGCTGACGATCCACGAGGCTGTGGCGCTGTCGAGGGCGGAGACCACGTAATAATAACGGGTCTGATTCGCAACGATATCCCTGATGGCGAACTGGGCTTCAGCCTGGATGAACCACGCGGCTGGTTGTTGCTCCCAGAACTGCGGTAGCTTCAAGGTAACGGAGTTCGTTTCCATGCTGATTATCTTCTGCGAAAACCATTCGCAAAAGTTGGGGTCACCAATGTAGGAATGTGTAGTTCCTATCCAAAGACTGAGGTGCACTCAGGCGCTTAAACAAAACGAAGTTTAATGGAAACTAACAGGTTTAAACAAGTAACTGCAGGAGAACATCGAGTGTAGGTCTATTCAGTTCGGAGGATCCACGAGGACTGCTGGCTGGTCCCGTGGTTGACGTCATGACGTCATCACGTTCTTCCCGCCAGTGGGGGATCACGTGATGTACGGCGTGATGTCATCGCGTTTACCCGCGCTGTTAAAGTAACCACGCTCTATACAAGTAAACAGTACAAATAAAGATACAGACTCAAGCTGTAGCTAACATGTTGTTAAAGGGAATTATATACAAACGGTCTGAGTCCTTTAGTGGCTCCGCCACACATTCTTGTTTTCAAATTCCTCTATGGCCACGCCCCCCTCCCTATCTCTGTAACCTCCTCCAGCCCTACAACCCTCCGCGATCTCTGCGCTCCTCCAATTCTGGCTTCTTGCGCATCCCTGATTATAACAACTCCACCATTGGAGGCCGTACCTTCAGCTGCCTAGGCCCTAAGCTCTGGAATTCCCTGCCGAAACCTCTCCGCCTCTCTACCTCTCTCTCCTCCTTTAAGATGCTCCTTAAAACCTGTAATGATATCAGCAAATAGAGATGGTATTTGCCTGTTCGATTATGATGCCTTAATAGCATGATTGCATGTATTGATTGCTTGTGCCTGACCAGCAGAGGGCATGTGACCGAGAGAAGCAAGGCAGTTAGTTTAGTTTCAGTTTTGTTCCAGATGCATCACTAGCATAATGGTGTCTCCTGAATGCTGTATAAAGAGTTGAACAGACTTTAGATTAAAACTCATTCTCTTTCATAAATGTCTCATCATTGAACCCACAAAGAAATCAATACATGGTGTCAGAAGTGATTGAAAGAGAACAGAAGAGAAAAAATCTGAAGTTAAATCAGCTCTCCACAAATTAGCAAGCCAAAAGAGAACATCGTTGCTTACCATTAGAGAATAGCTAACGAAGTGAAAAATGGAAGGTTTACTCCCACCGGCGACGCTTCAGTTGACAGGTAATGTGGCTGAAAATTGGAGAAGGTTCAAGCAACGTGTGGGATTGTATTTATCAGCAATCGGAGCTGACGAGAAAAGTAATAAAAGGAAATCGTCACTGTTCTTACATGTCGTGGGTGATGAAGTGCTGGAGGTGTATAATAATTTCACATTCGCTGCTAATGGAGACAAAATGAAGCTAGATAAAATAATGGAACAGTTTGAGGCCTACTGCATACCTAAACGTAACGTGATGTTTGAGAGGCACAGATTTTTCACATGTGTTCAGAAAACGGGTGAGACTATTGATCAGTATGTGACTGAACTGAGAAACCGAAGCAAAACATGTGAATTTGGGGGACTGACAGACTCGCTGATAAAAGACAGACTGGTGTGTGGTATTCCGAATAATGGTCTAAGGGAAAGACTGCTAAGAGAGCAAGATCTAGACCTGGGAAAAGCCATAGCACTGTGTAAGGCTACAGAGACTGTGAAGTTGCAGGCAAAGGAGCTGTTCAGTGACAATAGCTGCAACGTGGATGCAGTGAGTAAGAACGGACACAAACCGTTTAACAAAAAGAGCGCCAATGTGAAAAAAGAGGCGTGGCCAGCGAACGAAAATGAAAGGGACAATCGAAAGTCATGTAGTCGATGCGGTACACAGCATACACCAAAAAAGTGTCTAGCATATGGTAAAACATGCAATAGTTGCAACAAAAACAACCATTATGCCCGTTGCTGCAAGAACCAAGTGCAACAAAGCAAGGTCCATGCAGTAGATGAAAGCGACATAGAGGAGTTCAATGTAGATGTTGTGTCTGAAAACAAAGAAGAAAAAAGAGACTGGATGTTGACACTAAAAGTGAATGACATACACATTCCATTTAAATTGGATACTGGAGCACAAGTTAATGTGATATCAGAGACTGATTTTAAGAAAATTAGACCCAGACCAAAGATACATGGAATCAAAGTGAAAGTGACAGGATACTCAGGTACTGATATACCAGTGAAAGGAAGATGCATTGTCAAAGTAACACACAAGGACAGAGAGCACACGCTAGCATTAATCGTGGTGCCAAAGGATGTGCAAGCCATACTAGGTTTAAAAGCCTGTGAGAGACTGAACCTGGTAAAGAGAGTCCTCGTTGTGGAAAGCGAAGGAGAGACAGTCTATGATGAACTGAATGTTGCGTACACACCGGGTAAGCTGATGTATACAGCAGACACGTTGTCCAGAGCTGTTGATCCAGGAGAGCCCGCAAACACAGTGAAAAGACTGATGTACAAGGCAAAAGACAGTGGAACTGACTTCTACCAGAGCATGCTTGTATACCGCACAACACCGCTCGAGTGTGGTATGTCACCAGCCCAACTCCTGATGAGACGTCAGCTAAGGTCAAACCTACCCATCCCGGAGAACCTCCTGAAAACAAAAGGGGGGAGAAAGTGAGGAAGTTCAAAGAACAACAGAAAGAAAAGCAAAAGTACTACTATGACAGAGGAACACAAAACCTACCTGAACTCCACACTGGTGACCAAGTAAGGTTGAAAGACAAAACAAACACATGGACTCAGAAGGGAACTGTCCTGAGTGAAGTTCAACCAAGATCATACACCATTCAGACAGATGAGAGTGCTGTTCTGAGAAGAAATCGTAGGGATCTTCTCATGGGACCAGCCACAGCAGGTCAAGAGACTGATACTGTTGAACAACCTGATCACACAGCTGAGAACACATCATCTGAGGCAACAACTCAGATTCAAGGACAATCAATCAGAAAATCCTCAAGACATGTGAAGCCTCCTGAGAGACTCATTGAGCAAATTTAAGGACTATTGTTATAGAAGGAAGTAATGTTATCTTATTCTTTCTTCAAATTCTAGTGTATTGACATATTTCATGTGAACACACAAAGCAAGGTTAAAAAACCTTGATCATGATAATGATAATGTAAGTTCATTAAGTGTTACAGTTAAAATGCAGATTAATACAAAGAAAACATGTTGTTAGTTAAAAGTTAAATACTTTTGTTTTAAGAAAAGGAGATGTAATGATATCAGCAAATAGAGATGGTATTTGCCTGTTCGATTATGATGCCTTAATAGCATGATTGCATGTATTGATTGCTTGTGCCTGACCAGCAGAGGGCATGTGACCGAGAGAAGCAAGGCAGTTAGTTTAGTTTCAGTTTCGTTCTAGATGCATCACTAGCATAATGGTGTCTCCTGAATGCTGTATAAAGAGTTGAACAGACTTTAGATTAAAACTCATTCTCTTTCATAAATGTCTCATCATTGAACCCACAAAGAAATCAATACAAAACCCGCCTCTTTGACAAGCTTTTGGTCACTTGTCCTAATATCGCCTTTTGTAGCTCGGTATCAAATTTTGTCTGATGACGCTCCTGTGAAGCGCCTTGGGATGTTTTACTACGTTAAAGGTGCTAGATAAATGCAAGTTGTTGTTGTTTTTGTTGCTGTCCTTGACAGCAGTGAGGGGCACTACTCGTAGGAGGCCATACCCAGCGCACAGTGTGTACAGGCTCTTTCTTAAAGAGTAGTGCATCAGGAGGCTACGCTTCTTCAGGCAGGTTGTTGCAGACATCTGCAGCCTCCCGCAACGGGACCTGCTGCCTGCTGGACCAGGGGGTGCCATGCTTCACTAGTAGCTGTCAACTTAACTTCTTTGTCATTCATTCCTTTCACTCTGCTCCCTGGGACATCAGCTGCATTTCCCAGTCTGCAGTACACAGCTGTGTTAAAGTAGGTCAGGGCTGAGCAGTTCATCATCTTCACCAATGGCTTCAACAGTCAACAGGCGAGAGCTCGAGGAGTGCGTGCAGCAGTGGTTGGCTTCCTCCGTGCACAGGGCGTCATTGACTGTACACGTGTTGTCATCAGGGCACCAGAACACCAGCTGGCAAAATTTGTAAATAGAAAAGGTTACCGCTCCATCAATGTGCAGCTTCTGGCTGAGCACACAAACAAGATTGTGCAAGGTACCCAGTCATGGCACATTTAACGTGCACTAATCTACCACCGTCCCCCAGGAACATGGCACAATGGCTGCTGGGGGGTACACGGGATACCCCCTACACGTGTGGTTCATGACCCCCCTCCACAGCCCCACCACACCTGAGCAACACATGTATAATCAAAGCCAGGGGACCAACTGGACCATTATTAAGCGCACCATCGAGATGCTGAAGCAGAGGTTCAGGCATCTGGACAGGTCTGGGGGCTCCCTACAATATGCCCCACAAAGAGTCTCCCACATCGTAGTGGCGTGCTGCATACTGCATAACCTCACCATACAGAGAGGCCTGCATTTGGAGGAGGCAGAACAGAAGCAGCAGTCTTCAACGGATGAGGATAACCAGGGGGAAGAAGAGGAAGCAGCAGAAGAAGGAGGGCCAGCGCAACGCCTTGCAGCAAGAGGTGTGAAAGATCAGCTAATTGCTGAGCAATTCTGTACCCTGCCCATGCTCCTGCACTGAAAGCTTACACAGAGCCCCTCTGTTTAACAGTCCTTGTTACATCCTTTCCCATTTCCTTCATGAGAGTGAGCCTTTGGCACAGTGGTAGCATTCCTGCCTCTAGACCAGAAGGTGCAGCGTTCAAACCCCGCTCCAGACAGTCCTGGCAAGTGGAGTCGGAGCTCCGGCTCTGGGTTGACATCCAGCAGATACTGGTGGGTGTGGGAGCCTATAATACCCTCCTGCCATATAGGACTAACCACCCTATCAGCCACGGCCATGGAAGGAGCATTAACGTGGCCAGTCAGACTGTTAATCAGCCTGTGAATTCTTCCAATACTTTGCACTGTTCCCCAAAGGAAACAGTAAGAAGACTCCATTCACCCTGTATTAAAGAACATTCAAACCATTCAGATAATGTCTATATCAATGACAGCGCAGACTCAGATGCTGCTACTAAACCACACTGCAGACAAATGTGAAGAGGGTGGTTACATTTTATGCCAAAAATTATAATTGCCTTCCATTCACTTCTCACTGTTCAACCCATAAAGCTTTTCTTTGATGAAGGTATACTTACTCTACTACCCCTACAAGTGGCCTCAGCAAAGCTGGTGGAAGGCTACTGTTCCTCATGTTGGAACTCTTACATGCTCGTGGCCGGTGACTTGTAGGTGCTCGAGCCTGTGAAGGCCTGGCTGCAGACTGCTGCACCTTGGTTGCTGCTGGGTCATTCTGGCCGATCAGACATGCTGGCACCATAGCGAGTATTGGTCGAGGGTGTGGAGAAGGAGCAGATTTGTGAGAGAGCATGTCTACCAGTCCTGTGGTGCTGGGCTTATCACTTCCACTGAGAGCAGACTGCAGAAGGTGAGTGGCTCCTTGAAGGCCCCTATCATTGCGCTCCATTAATTTGTCTAAGGTGGACACCTGTCTCTTCAAGGTGAAGCTGAGAGTCTGCATGGCTTCCACCAAACTGTAAAGGCTGTGAAAATTGCCTCCTGTTGTGAAGGCCAAGTTGCAGCAACCCCGAAGGCTACCACAATCTCCAAAGTAGACTGCAGTGTGCTGATGCCCTGGAAGCGGACTCCTCCATACTCTCAGCCATAATGCTGAAACTCCTTGGCAGACCTTCCAATACCTGGTACAACTGCTTAAGTGAGGTCAGTAGTTATGTTTTGAGGGCTAGGCCCATGAAGTCCTTATCTTCCTCTTCCTCAGCAGAGGACTTCTCCCTTCAGTGAGGTGTTTCTTGGGCTGTTCAGGCCACCAGTAGCTGATGCTTCTCACTGGTGCTGGGTGTTTCACCATGTCCCGACCACGGGCTCACTATCTAACCCACATGGAGTGCCAATGCCTGAGCTGGTACCTGGGAGGGATGTAGCAACTAATGGTGCATCCTCAGGTTGGTTGTCCTCCTCTGAGTGTTTTCTGCAGTAACCTTTTGCTGTTGAGAAGGACCTAGAAGAAAGAGAAAATAGACAAGAGTTAGGATGGCAGATAAAAGCTGGACATTTGCAGGTGACCATATTGAGACTGCAGCTTGAAGTTGTAATGGTTGCTCCATATTTATTGAGGTGAAAGAAGGGATACAAGCAATATGTAGATACCTCATCTTCCATGATTCTCATGACTCTGTTTGGGCCACTGATCTCCAAGGCTTCTTGCTCTGCTTGGATGCGGGCGATGGTGCTGGCGACTCCTCCCTGGTCTTGGTCCTCTCCCTCATATTATTCACTGCTTTGTTTTTGCAGAAAGCGAGGACGAGAGTTAGTGATTGGCTGTTGAACAGGAAAGTGGAGGTGTGTAGGGCTTGTGCGCACAGTGCATGTAATGGGAGGTAGAGAAGAAGCAAGATGGATAATGATGGAGAGGCGAGGAAGGAGTAGTGGGAGTAGCTGATGGTTGTGCAAGTGGTAGTATGTGAGTAGAGAATGGTGTCAGTGTGAGATGTGAAGATAGGAAAGGAAGTGGTGAGTGTGTTTGGAATAAGAAACGAGAGGTGTTGCAGTTGCCGTTGTGAATGTATGCTGAAGGAGGTGATGGACGGGAGGGAATTGTGAGTGTTGGGAGAGGGAGGGAAAGGAGTATTGTCAGGTGCTGTTGACAAATGGCGAGATGAAGAGCTGTACTCACTCTTGCTGCTCTTGTGAAGTCATTGAACCTCTTTCTACATTGAACCCACATGCTGCGGGTGATGCTGGTGACACTGATCCTGCCAACCACCCCTGTCCAAGGCCTGCTTCCTGGTGACCTTGAGGATGCTCCTGTGGCTGCTGGGGAAGAGTACCTCCCTCCTTGCCCTGACTTTGTCCACTAGGACCTCCAGGGAAGCATCAGAAAAGCAGGGTGCTGACCTTCTACTCACCTCAGTAGCCAGGACATCTCCGGTGTTCTTCAATGAAAAATCCAAGCATGGGATGCAATCTCGCTTTAAATAGGCCTTGAGAATCGTGGTGGTAGGTGGGCGGGCTGCCTGGTTCCCAACGTGGTCAGGAGAGCATCCCATCAGTCAAATGGAAATGAGGCCCAGGAATTAAAATTGCATGGGCCTCGTGTCAATAACATCATGAGGACTTCATGCTGCCACGTCCCTTGCATGCCGGATTTGTGCTCTGAGTTATAAAAAAGGGAGAACTGATGTTATTCTAAAATGAATTTGCACCATTTATATTTTAATGTTACTAGATCTGTAGAAAGTACTTAACTATTGTGTCATGTTTACTTAGTTAAACTTAATCCTCCTTGGACCTCAGATGGCCCGAAGGACAGCAACGAAGCGACAACATCTGTTCCCATGCTCAGCTCTTCTTGGTATTTTGTTTACATTGTGAATATGATTATTTAAATCTCTCAAAGCTACTCTGCCTTACATACCACTCAGCCTACCAAGGTGCCTTCTCCCATGGGATTGCCAGATATTTACATAGATATCTATTATTCATTCTCGGTACACAACCACTGCCATTGATGGAGTCTCACATTCTCCATTCATTCATTGTTGCCACTGACTCATAAATTTTCCTCATGTCCGCTGTGGCTCAGTGGATAGCACTCTCTAGGTGGGAGGGGCTAGGAGTGAGCCAAGTGTTACTGGTTGCCTAATTGCAGCTGGGTGTTGGAGGGAGCTTTGTAAAAAGTTGGTGGTGGGTTTTGTTTTCAGGTTTTAGGGCCTTTTTGGCCCACAAAAACAGCCAGATGGCTGCTGAGGGGTCCGGAGTGCCGGGCCCCTCAGAGGACAATATTCCCGAGAGGAATTTAATTAGGTAAGAAACTGTGGTGGGAAGGGGAAAAAAAGGCCCAAAGATTTGGGCCGGGACCTCAGGAGGTTTGGTAAAGAAAATACGGTGGTGGTGCAGTGTGAAGATAAGAAGATTCGAGCCTGGGATATAATCCAGGCGGTTCATGAGGACTGTGGCGAGGGAAGCTGCTTTGCCTGCCGACCAAAGCCGAATGTGGGATTTGAGGTGACGGTCAGTGGCCGTGAGGAGGTGGAAAAACTGCTACTCAGTCTGAAAGTTGGTGAGAAATTCTTGGAGGTGACTCTGCCATATTCAGAGGAGGTGGTGGTTTCATTTTTGAACTTGCCAGTGTACATTGAGGAAAAAGTGCTGAGCAAAAAGTTGGAGTCGTGGGACATTAAAATCTGTTCTGAAATAAAGAGGAGGTACTATCCGGGAACACGGGTAGCAGACGGAACCCGGTATGTAAAGGTGCGGTTCCCAGAGGGGGTGAGGTCTTTGTCATACAGTATGAAGTTCGAGACACTGGAAAGAGTGCAGTACTTTTATGTGCTGCACGATAACCAAGTAAAGGTGTGCTACTATTGTCTGGGACATGACCATCTCGTAAGAAACTGTCCAGATTTGTATTATTACAATTGCGGTGAGTCGGGACATATCGCTCGGAGCTGCAAGGTGGAGAGCTGTGGGGTGTGTCACAAAGGCCCCACCCGCTGTGAGTGTGTGGCAAAAGGGAGCGATATGAGTGATGAGGAGATGGGAGAACGAGAAGGAGATGAGAGTGGAACGGCCAGAGGAGCGGTGCAGTCGGAGGACACAGCCGGTAAAATGAAGGAGAAAGGAGCACAGGAAGAGGCAGAGGATGGCGGAGTGGAGAATGGGATGGAGATGGCGGAAAATACGCCGAGTGCTGTGGAGGGGAACAAAGACAGCAGCGGGCAGCGAGGTCGAGTGCAGACTCGAGCTTTAGTGCAGTTCGGCTCCCCCTGGGGCGTCTGGTGGCTGCGGGGGGAGAGGAGGCAGGAGCGGGGTGTGTGGTGGATGTGGGTGCTCCGGGGAGAGGTGGGGAGTCGGATATCTTGGTGAGCGGGAGGGGGCAGGACGGGGAGAGGGAGCAAGAGGCAGGAGCCTTAAAGGGACAGCAGGATGGGATCGGCGAGATAGAGACATCAGAAGGGAACAATTTAGGTGCGCCATTGTCCCATGGAGAGAGGGAACAGGGTGCAAGGGTCAGAGGTGGAGATGTGGTTGAAGGGAGCAGCACAGTGGGAGAAGCTGCGATAGCAGGAAGACTCTCTGTGGGAGATGAAGTATCTGACGGGGAGCAGGATTATGTATCTGACGGGGAGCAGGCACAGGGGGTTGCAGAAGAGCTTGAGTGTGAGGAATTAGAGGGGGACAGAGACATGGAAGTCGGGGGTGGGGTGGCATCATGTGAAAAGGGAAAGGTTGGTGAGGGGCAGAAGGAGGGAGGGAAGGCAGCTCCTGGGCCCAAACTTAATGCAAGGAAGAGGCTAAAACAGCAGGGAAAGTTTAAACAGGAGGGGGAAAAAAATCGGAGGCTGTCGGAAAAAGCAACAGCTGCCTGAGAAGTTGGGAAGGAGCATGTGAGGAGGGAAGGGCCAGAGATTAAATGATGGGGCGATTATCAGGCATACTTCCCTTCTTTGGAGCCATGATTACATTGGTCTCGATTAATGTGAACGGACTGAGGGGTGAGAAGAAATTGCAGCAGTTGTTGCAGGGTTTTAAAGGTACGGACTTGTTGTGTCTGCAAGAAACCTTTTGGGATGAGGATATCCTAGAAAGAGTTCAGAAGGTTTGGAAGGGAGAGATGTTTGCGAGTTGTGCAAACAATAACCGTAGAGGGGTGGCTGTTTTGGTGAGTCCGTCCATAAAAGAGAACGTTGCCTTGATAGACAAGAACGCTGAGGGGAGATTTTTATGGCTAAGGGTAAAAATGGAGGGATTTAATTGCGATCTCTTTAATATCTATGCACCGAACGACCATTGCAAGCGTCGCGAGTTTTTTCGGGGGTTATTCACTGAAGCGGCAGAGGTGGAAAATCCTTGTATAGTGGGGGATTTTAATGTATTTTTATCTCGGATGGACATTTCAGCCCAGATGACCTTTAAGGATGATAACTCCAGAGGGATGATTGTAAAAATGATGGCAAATTTAAATTTGAGAGACTTATGGAGGGACCGGAACCCCATAAAAAGGGAGTTCGCCAGATCAGGTTGGGTGGGTGATGTTTTAAAACAGAGCCGAATAGATTTTGTGTTAATGCGGGAAGAGTTCAGTTCTGAGGTGATGGAGATTTATTATAAAAAAGTATTTTTTAGTGATCACTCGGCTTTGGTTCTTAGAATTAGGAACAGCAGAGTTAAGATCGGTTCAGGGGTGTGGATTTTAAACAATCAATACCTGAAAGAAATTGCTTATAAAGAAGGGATTATAAATATAACAAAGAATGCTCGGAAGGAACCTTTGTTCTTGAAAGAAAGAAGAGTTTGGTGGGATAATTTCAAATATGAGGTAAAAGTTTTTTCGGTACGTTATGGGAAAAAGAGGGCAGCAGCTAACCAGCGTCGAGAAGAGAATATAAATAAAAGGTTTACGGATGTCTGTAAAGCAGTTGACGGAGGGGATAAGGGAGCGGAGACTAAGTTCCGGGTGCTAAAGGAAGAGTGGGAATTATTGCAAGTTGAAATATGCAAGGGGGCCATTCTCCGTGCAAAGGCTAGAGATGCATTGGAGGGCGAAGGATGCACTAGATATTTTCTAGAGCAAGAGAAGCTGTGACAGAGATTATCGTTAATTGAAGAGTTGAAGGTTGGGGATGTGGTGTAAGTAACCTGTTCCACCTTAAGAGAACTTAAGCCTGTTCCACCTTAAGAGATGTACTACTTTCTCTGGCTGCTGTATACGTAATACCGGTGGTGACCACCGGTATATAAGCACTGTGTAGTAAGATTGTATTTAATATAGTCCTGACCTCCAACCAGTAAAGACCTGTTGAACTTTAATCTTGTAGTCTGTGTATTATTAATTACAACTAGAACACACAGACTTTACAGTGGCGACGAGTCAGATTCTTACCCTGCGGCAGTTATATCCACGGCGGCTTCATCCACAGAACGGACGTTGAAGAGAGGCTTCCACCCTCATCACCCTGCTGGAAGACACGTCGCGCAGCAGACATCGAGAAACCAGAGTGCAGAAGACATCCTGAACTCGAAGCCTCCATCAGCGGCTGTCAGCTATCTTCTTTCTACCTCGGTAGTGGGTAAGCCGGGCAGCGACACGACCAGAAAGTCGGCCGCGTTGGCTGTACAGACGGGGAGGGAAGACGGAGGAATAAGGGCGGTGAGATCGATCGCGACCGGAGATAAGGGCCGGGCCGCATTGCGGCTAAAAAGGCGCAGCGTCTGGGGGCAACTGAAGGCGCGAGAGCCGCGGTGAAGCGGAGACAGCGTCGGGGGACGGGTGAAGACCGCCAAGCGCGGGAAAACCGCCATTTTGTAGGCGGAGGACGAAGACAAGAGCGCGGAAGCCGCCATCTTGGATAAAAATAAAAATAAATTAAATTGCAACGATGCCTAAACATGGGAACATTAATACCTTTGATAGCGACATCGAAGATTGGGCTATGTATGTAGAACGCATACAAAATTATTGTAAAGCAAATAAAATCCCAGATGAAGAGAAAGCACTAACATTATTAAACTTAATGGGTGCGAAGACATACGGGCAATTGAAATACCTTTTATCACCAGATGAACCGGCGGATAAGACGTTCGAGGAGATTGTTACTGTCCTGAAAAATCACCTAAACCCCACGCCGCTGATGCTAGCGGAACGATTTAAATTTTACAGCAGAAGGCAGCTGAAGGATGAAAGCAATGCTGAATATTTAATGGAATTGCATAAGCTAGCAAAGTACTGTCAATTTGGAACGAGACTGACAGAGGCGCTACGAGATAAATTTGTGTGTGGTTTATTAAAAGAAGATACACAAAAGCGATTGCTCGAGGAGAATGAGCTGACGCTTGAGAAAGCGGTCACTATGGCAGCAGCACACAAAGCCGCAGCGAGAGGCACGGCAGTAATGCAGCTACGGTCACCGGAACTCAGTACAAATAAATTGGGTTTGAGTACTGTAAAATGTTATCGTTGCGGAAAGACAATGCACGATCAGGACCAGTGTTGGTTTAAAAACCAAGAATGCAGAACGTGTGGCAGGCTTGGCCACATAGCTAAAGTATGCCGGTCAGGAAAGAAGACCAGCAACAAAAAGTCACCGCAAGGAAAATACATAAAGGTACACAAGGTGACAAAGAACAGTTCGACCGAACAGAAGTCGGATTCAGACGCTAGCAGTAATGAACTGGGTAGCTTAAGGGTACACAACGTTGGTAAGGATGCAGATCTCCAGACAATTTGGGTCACCCTTCAGATAGCAGGAGTCCAAGTAAAGATGGAATTGGACACTGGATCGGCATTGACAGTCATGAATAAGAAAGATTACAAAAGGTTATTCCAACATATTCCCCTACGGGATACGGAGATTATATTGAAAACATACACGGGGCAAAGAGTGTACCCCATCGGAAAGATAGAGGTAAAAGTGGTCCACAAGGGCGAAGAAAGCCAAGTAATGGACTTATATGTGCTACCTGAAGGAGGTCCACCACTACTGGGACGGGAGTGGATTAGGAAAATGAATATGGACTGGCACTCCTTGAAGGCACTAACGGTAGATTCCGGGGAAACAGATGTCAAACCTAAACGATTGTCCAGAATATTGGATGATGCTAAAGAGGTGTTCCAGCAGGGACTGGGAACACTGAGAGGAATTACGGCAAACATCAAGATTGATGAACATGCACACCCAAAAATTTTTAAAGCCAGACCGGTACCCTATGCAATACGACCTACTGTAGAAGCGGAACTGGAAGCGCTAGAACGTTCAGGTGTACTGTCTAAGGTAGATTGGAGTGAGTGGGCTACGCCCATTGTTCCCGTTATGAAACGTCCTGCGAGCAACAAGCCAGGAGAACCAGGGAAGGTTCGCATCTGTGGAGATTTCAAAATCACCGTTAATCCGGTGCTTCACACGGTGCAGTATCCGCTTCCGCGGATTGAGGATATTTTTGCTTCGTTGTCTGGCGGGAAACACTTCACCAAGATAGACCTGGCACAGGCGTACTTGCAGATGGAGGTTGAAGAACAGTCACGCCAATACCTCACGATCAACACGCATCGAGGTTTGTACCGGTACAATAGGCTGGTTTTTGGAGTGGCATCGGCTCCAGCAATTTGGCAGAGGGCCATGGAGCAGGTATTACAGGGAATTCCAGGCATACAATGTTACCTGGATGATATTCTGATTACAGGTGATGGTGATGAAGAACACCTCGCAAACTTGGAACTGGTGCTCAACAGACTGAAACAGTATGGACTTAGAGTTAATCGGCAGAAATGTGAGTTCTTCCAGAAGCGGATCTCGTACTGTGGTCATGTCATTGACCGGGAGGGGCTTCATAAGTCTCCTGACAAGATAGAGGCAGTTGTAAAGGCTCCCGCTCCGGATAATGTCTCTCAGTTGAGGTCGTTTCTAGGATTGATTAACTATTAGCATAAATTTCTACCAAATCTATCCACGGTACTGCACCCGCTAAACGCTCTTTTACAGAAGGGGGTACCATGGGAATGGAGCGAAAACTGTAAGAAGGCATTTCGCAAAAGCAAAGAATTGATCACCTCAGAGGAAGTGTTGGCTCACTTCAACCCGACACTGCCTATTCGGTTGGCTTGTGAAGCTTCTCCATATGGTATTGGGGCAGTACTCTCACACAAGTTGCCAAATGGCACGGAAAGGCCAGTCGCGTTTGCATCCAGATCATTGACCTCCGCTGAGCGCAACTATGCGCAGATCGATAGGGAGGCTCTCAGCCTTGTATGGGGAGTGAAGAAGTTTAATCATTACCTGCAGGGCCAAAAATTCACACTTCTGACAGACCATCAGCCGTTGGTATCCATTTTTAACCCTAAGAAGGGTGTTTCAGTGATGACAGCACAGCGTCTCCAGAGATGGTCCCTTTTCCTAGGGGCACATCAATATCAAATAGAATTCAAAGGTACAAAGCAGCATGGCAATGCTGATGGGCTGTCGCGCCTGCCACTACCTGAAGAAGAAGAAACGACGAAAGTTGACACTGTTGAGTTATTTCATTCGACCATCATCAAGTGTTTACCAGTCACCAATGCAAGTATTGAAAGAGAAACCAGGAACGACCCGACACTGTCCAGAGTCTACGAGGTGACAGTGAAAGGATGGCCAACACGTGGTGATCCTCTGTTACCGGCATTCTCGGCAAGGCGAGACCAGCTGTCCGTCTGCCATGGTACTTTGATGTACGGGACAAGAGTGATTATTCCTCCCAAGTTAAGGGAAAGAGTTCTAAAAGAACTGCATGAAGGTCATCTGGGGGGAGTTAAGATGAAAAGTCTTGCTAGGGCTTATGTATGGTGGCCGGGTATTGACCAACAGATAGAGGAGTTGACGAAAAGCTGCGCTGGGTGCCAATAAGTGCAAAATGCACCTCCGATCGTACCACTACACCCATGGGAATGGCCTTCAGCCCCATGGCAACACGTACATATTGACTTTGCTGGTCCATTCATGGACTCCATGTTCCTAATTGCGGTGGACGCACATTCCAAATGGCCAGAAGTGATCAAGATGAATACCACTACTTCAGAAAAGACAATTGCGGTGTTAAGAACAATATTCGCAAGGAACGGATTGCCAGAACAGATCTGTTCGGACAACGGACCACAGTTCGTGTCGGAAGAATTCCAAAAATTCTTAAAGAAGAATGCGGTGAAACATTATACCTCTGCCCCATATCATCCGGCGACAAACGGGTTGGCCGAGAGATTTGTCCAAACATTCAAAAAGGCAATAAAGGCCATGAACGATGATCAGATTCCGCTACAGCACAAGGTGGACAATTTCCTAATGGCGTATCGAAACGCCGCTCATGCAGTGACTAACCAAAATCCTGCCATGATGTTTTATAACAGGAGGTTGCGGTCCAGGTTGGACTTGTTAAAACCAAATGTGCGGAGGGAAGTGGAAAACAAACAGTTCCGGCATATTAATAACAAGTCCACTCGAAGTTTCGAAGTAGGACAACCAGTGTTGGCAAGGGGCTATGGAAACGAAAAATGGCAGTCCGGAACAATTCGGGCCAGACAAGGACCTCTGATGTACACAGTAGATATTGGTAACAATGTGATAAGGCGTCATGCGGATCAACTGGTAGAATCAAGAGCAAGGATCGTACCCATGGTTGCGACAGAGACAACTGTGGAAGACGTTAATGAACCTGAAGCATCTACCTCGGCAGGGACTGTACCTGATGATGACGTCCAATACATAGGAAACCAACAAGAAGAGTCACCTCAGCAACAAGAATCAGAGACCACTGAAAGGCGTTATCCAGACCGAATCAGAAGGCCTCCTGAGAGACTGAACCTTTGAACTGTTTATACCTGAAGTGATATATGTATATATGTTATGATGTTATGTTAAATGGGGATATGACTATTAAGCTAAAAAGGGAGGATTGTGGTGTATGTAACCTGTTCCACCTTAAGAGAACTTAAGCCTGTTCCACCTTAAGAGATGTACTACTTTCTCTGGCTGCTGTATACGTAATACCGGTGGTGACCACCGGTATATAAGCACTGTGTAGTAAGATTGTATTTAATATAGTCCTGACCTCCAAGCAGTAAAGACCTGTTGAACTTTAATCTTGTAGTCTGTGTGTTATTAATTACAACTAGAACACACAGACTTTACAGGGGAGAAGATCATTCATGAAAGTGGGGAGACTTTAGAGGCGGCTAGCAGCTTTTATCAAAAATTATATACTAAAGAAGACATTTCCAATTTGGCGATGGAGAAGGTTACTGCTTTTATTGAAGAGGGTTTAAAGGAGGATGAGAGAAGCATGTGTGACAAAGAAGTAGGATTAGCGGAAATAAAAGTAGCAATAAGTGGAATGAAGGGGGGGGAAAAGCCCAGGGTCCGATGGACTAAGTGCAGAATTTTATAAAGAATTTTGCGAGATTTTAAGTCCATTGCTCTTAGAAGTTTTTAAGGAAATTAAAATTGAGTGAAGCCTGGCCCCATCTATGAGGAGAGGGATCATAAGCTTAGCTTATATAAAAATAAAGGGGATAGACAGGATCTGAAGAATTGGAGGCCCATCACATTATTAAATCTGGATTATAAGATCTTGGCGAGGGTTATGGCAAATCGTTTGAAGGAGGTGTTACCGCAGATAGTTTGGCCCTCTCAGTCCTATGGAGTCATAGGCCGGGATATCGCAGACTCTGTGGTCTCAATCCGAGATGCGATAGAGCTCATGGAAGAGAGTGGGAGGGAGGCTTATATATTAAAGATAGATCAAGAGAAAGCCTTTGATAGGGTCTCTCATGAGTTTTTATTGAAGGTTTTGGAAGCATTTGGTTTCAAGGAAAATTTCATTCAGTGGATAAGGATTTTTTATTCAAACATATTTAGCTGTGTTAAATGTAATGGTTTTTTATCCAAGTATTTTCCGATACAGAGATCAGTGAGACAGGGTTGTCCCCTGTCCCCATTGTTGTACACATTGGTAGCAGAACCATTAGGTTACATGATGCGAAAGAAACAAGGTGTAGTTGGGATTGTGGTCCCCAGTTCTGGGCTGGTGTCGGTGATACACCAATATGCAGATGACACAACCTTAACATTGAGAAATGGGGAGTCAGTGAGGAAAGCTATGGATGTAGTGCAGGAATATTGTAGAGCTATGTTCGACAGTTGTGTGAAGCTTTTTGCTGGGTGGGGACCGAAGAGCGAGAATGGGAATCCCGTGGGACTCAATTTTGAGATGGGGATTGCAGGAGAGTCTGCCCAAGTCTAGCAGAGCAGCAATTAATTTAATGTTCAGTTTGGCTAGATTCATGATTGTGCAAAGAAGGAATGCTCTGTTTTTTAAGGAGAGGAGAATCAATCTAAAAGAGTATTTTAAATATAAGCTAAAAGATCATTATAAGGCTCTGTGGATGTTTTATTCAGAAAGGAATTTAAGGATAGTATTTAACAACCAATTTTTTAAGTACAATCGATTAATATATGCTACAGGAAACAAATTAAACTTCAGGTTTTAATGTTAAAGTGTGGTGGCGGAATGGCTGTGCAGAGCGGCGGAATTGATTTGTATCATACAGTGAAATGATCAAGATGTTGTAAATGTTCTTAATGTTCAATAAAGTATATTTATTAAAAAAAAGTGGTAGCACTCTCATCTCTGAGTCAGAAGGTTGTGGGTTCAGGTCCCACTCATGAGAGATGAACACATAATCTAGGCTGGCACTCCAGTCCAGTGGAGGGAGTTCTGCACTGTCAGAGATGCCTTCTTTCAGATGAGACGTTAAACCGAGGCCCCATCTTCCCTCTCAGGTGGATGTAAAAGAGCCCATAACTCTATTTTGAAGAAGGACAGGGGAGTTATCTCCGGTATAACAACAGAAAATGTTGGAAAAACTCAGCAGGCCAGGCAACATCCGTGGAAAGAAATTTGAGTCGACATTTTGGGTCTAACCCTTTTTCAAAACTGGAAAGGAAATGAAATAGATCGAAAGGCAGGGCTGGGAGAGAACAAAAGAAGTGGAGAGACATTAAGAGGTATTCAAAACGAGACGAGATGGTGATAGGACTAGTGGAGACAAAAGGCAGCTCAGATTAGGTGTGAAATGTTCTGGCAGAATGAGAGACAGCAGCCATGTGGGAGAGATTAAAAAAAGGAAAGGGGGGGGAGGGAAAAACCAAAACAAAGGGGTGGATAAAAAATATAAGTAAAAATGTAACAGGGGCCGAGGTTATGATCTGAAATTGTTGAACTCGATATTGAGTCCGGAAGGCTGCAAAGTGCCTTCCAGACTCAATATCGAGTTCAACAATTTCAGATCATAACCTCGGCCCCTATTACATTTTTACTTATATTTTTTATCCACCCCCTTGTTTTGGTTTTTCCCTCCCCCTTTCCTTTTTTTCTGTCTCCCACATGGCTGCTGTCTCTCATTCTGCCAGAACATTTCACACCTAATCTGAGCCGTCTTTTGTCTCCACTAGTCCTGTCACCATCTCGTCTCTTTTTGAATACCTCTTAATGTCTCTCCACTTCTTTTGTTCTCTCCCAGCCCTGCCTGTAATGATCAATAACATGTCATTCTAGAGTGGTACACTAGATGGAGCCGTAGAGCTGTATAGAGCTGTATATTTATGTGTTTAAGACTACACTACCCATGATGCACTAGGCTACCCACAAGGCAGTAGTCAAGATGGCTGCCTGCACACAGAAGTACACATGCTGAATCTCTACAGATGCTGTACCTAGAGAACGTGTACTGAATAAATGACTAGCTAGAAGCTAGCTGTTCATAATGAGAATGTCTAGTTATTAATGAACATAACATGGTACCAGGATTGGTGAAGATCTGCTCAAAATTGTGAAACACGACATGGAGAATTTGAAGCCACCGGAGTTTTTGAATCTCACGGGAAATGTCAACTACAATTGGCGGACTTTCAAACAACAATTCAAACTCTACATTGCTGCCATCGGGTTCGGTACGAAGCCAGACGCAAGGAAAATAGCGTTGCTGCTCACGGTTGCAGGCCCACAGGTGATAGAGGTATTTAATACATTTGTATTTAATCCAGAGGAGAACAGAAACAAATTAGACGATGTGCTAAAGAAATTTGATACACATTGTTCTCCCAAAAAGAATGAAAGCTATGAGAGGTATGTGTTCTGTTCAAGGACACAGCAGCAAAATGAGACTTTTGATAGCTTTGTGACTGATCTGAAACTGAAAGCACAGACATGTAATTTCTCTGAGCTGAAAGCATCCATGATTCGTGACCAGATTGTGTTTGGTATTCATGATAAAAAGGTCAGGGAACGTCTGTTGAGAGAAACCGAACTGACATTGGAAAATGCTGTGAAAATATGCCAAGCCAGTGAGCTAGCTCGACAGCACGTGAAGACTTTCAGTGAAATCAATAATGATGCGATTGTAGTAAGTGCTGCTGTTGGTGCTGTGTCCTACAAAGGGAAGAAACATGGGCAGAGCAGAAATGAAAAGCAATCGGAGGAAGGAATTTTTAATTGTAAACGCTGTGGTTACAAACACCAGTTAAAACAATGCCCAGCATTTGGAAAAATATGCACAAAATGTCATGGAAAGAATCACTTTGCCAAACAATGCTTTTCAAAAGTAAAAACAAAGAAAGGGCAACAAGTCAATATGATTGAGGACACTGATTTAAGTGAGACATTTTTTGCAGGAATGGTGTCATGTGACAATATAGAAAAGGATACAGAAAATGTGCAGCCCTCAGGAATAAACAATGCTGAACATAAAGTTAATGCAGTAAAAGAGGACACATGGATGATCCCACTGCAGGTAAATGGAGCATTAGTTACATTGAAACTGGACACTGGGGCAAAAGCAAACTTAATCAGTATGAGTGACATTAAAAACATAAAAGAAAAGCCCAAAATACAGAAAAAGTCAGTACTACTGAAGGACTATAATGGACAGAAAACAGATAGCTTAGGTGTATGCAGAATTAAAGTGACAGTCAAAGACAAAGTGCATCATCTCATGTTTTCTGTTCTGGCTGAAGGGCTTGATTCACTACTGGGTGACAAAGCTTGTGAGGACTTAGAACTGGTAAAGAGAGTATACCGTATAAACTGTGCCATAAACAGACCAGATGACTCAGTGGATTCTGTAGTAAATAATTTCCAGGATGTGTTCAAAGGATTTGGAGTTCTACCATTCACTTACAAGATCCAGCTAAAGGAGAATGCTCAGCCAGTGGTACATGCTCCACAAAGAGTTCCAGCACCCCTGCGTGACCGGCTCAAGAAAGAACTGGACAGAATGACCACGCTAGGAGTCATCAGGAAAGTCGAAGAGCCAACAGACTGGGTTAACTCCATGGTATGTGTAAAGAAAAAGAACAATGATCTAAGAATATGCATGGATCCAAAGGACATAAATGCAAACATAAAACGTGAACACTACCAGATTCCCAAGCAAGAAGAAATCACCAGTGAAATGTCAGGTGCCAGATACTTTACAAAGCTCGATGCCTCACAAGGATTTTGGCAACTAAAACTGGATGAAGAGAGCACCAAATACTGTACCTTCAACACACCATTTGGCAGGTATTGTTTCCTCAGAATGCCTTTCGGGATAATATCTGCATCTGATATCTTTCATAGAGCGATGGAACACATAATTGAAGGTCTGGAAGGAGTTCGGGTCTATGTTGATGACATCATCATCTGGGGCTCCACACTGAAAGAACACAATGAGAGACTGACTAAAGTGCTACAGAGCATACGCCAGAATGGACTGAAGCTCAACAAAGCCAAGTGTCAGTTTGGCATCCAGGAAGTCACTTTCCTAGGAGATAATCTATCTGGTAAAGGAATAGAGCCAGATATGGAAAAAGTAAACGCCATACTCAACATGCCCCGACCCACTGACAAAAAAGGAGTGCTACGCATCATGGGGATGATAAACTTCATTGGAAAGTTCATTCCTAACTTGTCAGCCAAGACAACCTGTCTGCGAGACCTGCTACATAAAACAAATGAGTTCACATGGACAGAAATTCATGAACAAGAGTGGATGAATCTCAAAACAGTGCTGACAACCACACCTGTACTCACTTTCTTTGACCCAACAAAGAGAATCAAAGTGTCAACGGATGCACCAAAGGATGGCCTAGGCGCGGTCTTGCTACAAGCAGAGGGTGAAGATTGGAAGCCTGTTGCCTATGCCTCCAGGTCTGTGACTGATACTGAGTGTTGATACGCCCAGATTGAAAAGGAATGTGTAGGCTTGGTAGTTGGATTAGAAAAGTTCCATGGCTACATATATGGACTTCCCACCTTCACAGTTGAGACAGACCACAGCCCACTGGTTGCCATCATAAAAAAAAATCTGAATGAGATGTCTCCAAGGATTCAACGACTCATGATGAAGCTGCAAAGATATGACTTTGAACTGATCTACACACCAGGCAAATACATAGTGTTAGCAGATGCACTATCACGAGCACCCACAATGAGTCAAGTGAGCTCTACTGAAGAAGACGTGGATGTTCATGTGAGTATGGTCACTGCTGCGCTGCCCGTGTCAGACACAAAATCAAAGCAAATAGCAGAAGAAACAGTAAAAGATACAGTGTTACAAACAGTAATAGAGAACATTCATCATGGTTGGCCAAAAGGATCCTGTCCAAAATACTATCACATAAGGTCAGAGTTGAGTGTCGTAAGTGGACTATTACTAAAACAGAACAGAATAGTCATTCCACAGGCTCTACGTCAAGACATGCTCAAAAGGATTCATGAGGGACACCTCGGAATTGAAAAATGCAAAAGGAGAGCAAGAGACACTGTTTATTGGCCTGGCATAAATAAGGACATTGAGAACATGATAGGCAAATGTGAGACATGTCAGAAACACCAAAACAAACAAACAAAGGAACCAATGATAGTAGCTGACATACCAACAGCACCATGGCAAAAGGTTGGTATGGACCTTTTTCATTTAAATGGTAAAGAATATCTAATAGTGATTGACTACTATTCTAACTATCCTGAGATGGCGCTGCTCTCAAGCACCACAGCAAGCAGTGTCATAATGCATGTGAAATCCATCTTCGCCAGACATGGAATTCCCAGGATTGGCATTAGCGACAATGGTCCGTGCTTCAACTGTAAGGAGTGGCAACAGTTTGCAGCACAGTATGACTTTCAGCACATCACATCCAGTCCTTTGTATGCTCAGTCAAATGGTAAGGCAGAGAAAGGTGTTCAAGTTCTCAAGCAGCTACTGAAGAAAGCGACAGAAAGCAAGTCTGATCCTTATCTCGCCCTGCTGAGCTACCGAGCCTCACCTTTAGACTCTGGTTCTTCACCTGCTGTTGCGCACCATGCTACCCTGCTGTGCAAAAGAAAAGCAAAGTAAGGAACTGAGACAGAGTCTTAAACTGCTAAAGCTGAAACAGAAATCATACTATGACAAGTCATCCAAAACTTTAAAACCATTGACAAGGGATGACGTTGTCAGGATTGAGGATCCAGATGCATGGAACAGGAAAGCTACAGTTCTTGAGGAAGTACGACCAAGGTCATACACTGTTAGAACTGAGGAAGGGCAGGTTCTCAGGAGGAACCGCCGCTCCCTCATAAAAACACAAGAAACTATCCAACAGCAAATCGATGACAATGCCCCAATTGAATCTTGTCATTCACCACCAGAACAATCTCATGAAAACACATCAGACTTACCCGTGTTGAGAAGCTCCACACGTGAAGTAAAGAAGCCTGTTGACTTAATCTTTGAGTACAAAGAGAACTACTTTGAAAATGTATTGACTGTTGTGAAAATGTTTATGTTTATAGAGCACTAACAAATGTGTTACTGATATCATCTTTATCATTTTTCTTGAAAGTTGATTGATATTGATTTTGTTAACCTCAAAGAAAGGGGGATGTAATGATCAATAACATGTCATTCTAGAGTGGTACACTAGATGGAGCCATAGAGCTGTATAGAGCTGTATATTTAGTTGTATGTGTTTAAGACTACATTACCCATGATGCACTAGGCTACCCACAAGGCATTAGTCAAGATGGCAGCCTGCACACAGAAATACACATGCTGAATCTCTACAGATGCTGTACCTAGAGAACGTGTACTGAATAAATGACTAGCTAGAAGCTAGCTGTTCATAATAAGAATGCCTAGTTATTAATGAACATAACACTGCCTTTCGATCTATTTCATTTCCTTTCCAGTTTTGAAAAAAGGTTAGACCTAAAACATCGACTCAAATTTCTCTCCACGGATGTTGCCTGGCCTGCTGAATTTTTCCAGCATTTTCTGTTGTTATTTCGGATTTCCAGCATCTGCAGTATTTTGCTATCGAGTTATCTTCGGTGTCCTGGACAATATTTATCCCTCAATCAGCATCACTAAAAAAACAGATCATCTGGTTATCCCTCAATCAGCATCACTAAAAAAACAGATCATCTGGTTATCCCTCAATCAGCATCACTAAAAAAACAGATCATCTGGTCATTATCACATTGCTGTTTGTGGGACCTTGCAAATTGGCTGCCATGTTTCCTATACTACAGCAGTTCAAAAAAGTACTTAATTGACTGTAAAACACATTGGGATGTCCTGAGGTTGTAATAGGCACTATATAAATTAAAGTCTTTCTTTCTTATAATCTTAAAATAACAGTCAGCAAAATAAAAATCTTAGGGGCTAAGTAAAAAAAATGCATTTTTAAATGTTGTCACCAAGTTAAAAACAAATTAGTTTCACCTTCTCTTTGGGTTTTCAGTAACACAAACTACCCTTCCTTCCGATATAAGCATCACTACAAGGAGATAACATGACATGTGGAATAATAATTCATCACCTCGTGTTTAGAATGATTGGAGTTTGTCATGGAAAAAATGTGCTTATAAAAGAACAGAACTTGCATTTACAGAAACACCTTTTTCATCCCAAAGCACCTCATGTCCAATGAATTACTTTTGAAGTGTAGTTACTGTTATTATATGGGCAAACATACAGGTCCCACATAGAGCAAATGAGACGAATGACTCAGTGAAAATGAATGCTTCTCCAGGAGTTCTGTCCATCTCCCACCGAAGTTACGGCAGGAGACTGGGAGGATCCCTGAGGGATTTCAGGGCCTCAGTAACTAGTGAATAATGCAACTCTAAAATAGTGTGGTTATTTCAGAAGGAAGGAAATACTAATGAAGATCAGGAGTTGCAGAGTTTAAAGATCCTGGGAAAAAAAAGTAATTCAGAGTTGGAGAAAACTCAATGAATTTCAATCTTAACACAGTGAAAATACAGGAAAGAGTAAAGCGTGTTTAGAGCTCAGGAAAAACAAGAGTGGAGCAATCCCCTATAGCAGTATTGGTATTGGTGCTTCTAACCAGTTCCTTCAGGAGAGGAACAGTTTCAACAATGTTGCAGCAAACTGCATCACTGATTGAAGAGTTTGTGCCAACTATGGATGCTGGAATAGCAACCCTTCCAACAGAATTCCTTTCATTTGTGGCCCACTTGGCGGTGAAATGTTGCTGGAGGATTTAATGCTTTACCTATTCCCTCTTTTGCTCTTCCGGATGGGAGTTCACAGCCCAGTGGGCAACAAAAGAAGCATCCAGCCTGCCAATGGGTCACAGGTGAGAGGTAGTTTGGCTACAGGTGGCCCTTGGGCTATATTATTAGCACCACTGATTTTCTGTGGATGGGATGGGATGGCTCGATGGGCCAAAATGGCCTCTATCTGCACTGTGAGGTTTCTGTGATTCTGTGATTCTGTGATATGATAAGCCTTTAACAGACACCCAACTCTCCATCAGGGTCTTCTTAACCATGCATCAAATTGTTCTTGACTGTTGTGGATCGAGAAGCTCAGATCAGGGTAGGTCACCAATGTCAACATAGAAACATAGAAGATAGGAGCAGGAGTAGGCCATTCGGCCCCTCGAGCCTGCTCCATCATTCAATGAGATCATGGCTGATCATCCAAATTCAGTACCCTGTCCCTGCTTTCTCCCCATATCTCTTGATCTCTTTAGCCTTAAGAAATATATCCAACGCCTTCTTGAATATATTTAATGAATTGGCCTCTACTGCCTTCTGTGGTAGAGAATTCCACAGGTTCACCACTCTCTGGGTGAAGAAATTCCTCCTTATTTCTGTCCTAAATGGCTTACCCATTATCCTTAGACTGTGACACCTGGTTCTGGACTCCCCGACCATCGGGAACATCCTTCCTGCATCTAGTCTGTCCAGTCCTGTCAGAATTTTATAAGTTTCAATGAGATCCCCTCTCATTCTTCTAAACTCCAGCGAGTATAAGCCCAATCGACCCAATCTCTGCTCATATGTCATTCCTGCCATCCCAGGTTTCAGCCTGGTGAATCTTCGCTGAACTCCTTCCATGGCAAGAACATCCTTCCTCAGATAAGGTGACCAAAACTGCACACAATACTCAAGATGTGGTCTCACCAAGGCCCTGTACAACTGCAGCAAGATGTCTTTGTTCCTGTACTCAAACCCTCTCGCTACGAAGGCCAACTTACCATTTGCCTTCTTAACCGCCTGCCGCACCTGCATGCTTACCTTCAGCGACTGGTGCACAAGGACACCCAGGTCTCGTTGCACTTCCCCTTCTCCCAATCTATTGCCATTCAGATAATAATCTGCCTTCCTGTTTTTGACACCAAAGTGGATAACCTCGCATTTATCCACGTTATATTGCATCTGCCATGCTTCTGCCCAATCACCCAACCTGTCCAAATCATCCTGGAGTTTCTCGGCATCCTCCTCACAGCACACACGACCACCCAGCTTTGTGTCATCTGCAAACTTGGAGATATTACATCTAGTTCCCTTGTCTAGATCATTAATATATATTGTGAATAGCTGGGGTCCAAGGACCGATCCCTGCGGTACCCCACTAGTCACTGCCTGCCACTCGGAAAAAGACCCGTTTATTCCAACTCTTTGCTTTCTGTCTGCCAACCAGTTCTCTATCCAAGTCAATACTTTGCCCCCAATCCCATGTGCCTTAACTTTACACGCTAACCTCTTATGCGGGACCTTATTGAAAGCCTTCTGAAAGTCCAAATACACCACATCCACTGGTTCTCCCTTATCTATTTTACCAGTTACACCCTCAAAGCAGACACTACCATGCAGGGTAACAAAAATAAGGTCAAAGTTCAGGCTCAGTTGCAATCGGGGGAATAGCTCAGGTTTGAAGGGTCATCAACTTCAGTTGAGCAACTGTGTCAATGAAGTGATTGAGAACCATACATGTTTACAGTACAGAAGGAAGCTATTCACCCCATTGAGTCTGAGCCTCTTTGTTACAGCAATGGGATAGATTCAGAACTGATCTAGCAGCTCAGAACTGGGCATTCTTGAGGCAGTGAGGGGCATCAGCATGTTGGCAGGGCCGAGGCTTAGGGACCCTTAACAATGTACAAGTGCACAAGTTTAACCAGCTAAAACGGTGCTGCTTACCAGCAAAGAGCACTTTTAAGCTCCCTCCTGTTTGTCCAGCTGGGACCACTGAATCTCATTTGGGTGTTGGTTTGCAGGATTATCTGGAAGCAAGTAAGATGAATCCCAGTTCCCAGTCTACTCCTCCAGTGAGCACTCTCACTCCCATGAGTCAGAAGTTTGTGGGTTCATGCCCC
Organism: Somniosus microcephalus; assembly: GCF_052327205.1. Taxonomy (NCBI): domain Eukaryota; kingdom Metazoa; phylum Chordata; class Chondrichthyes; order Squaliformes; family Somniosidae; genus Somniosus; species Somniosus microcephalus. The sequence goes on from NC_140998.1 coordinate 135,440,577, forward strand.
AGCCCAGGAACTAAGCGCATACTCAAAGCTGACACTTCAGGGCAGTACTCAAGGATTCTGCATTGTCAGAGATACTGCTTCTAGATGAGACATTAAACTGAGGTCCCATCTGCCTATTCAGGTGGGTGTAAAAGCATTCTTCTAGAGCCATCCTTTGTTTCTTAACCTGCCCCATTACCATCTCCTTTTGCCTTGAATATCTCTTAATGTCCCTTAACCTCTCCTGCCTTCTATCCTATCACAGACCTTCCCTTTTGTTCTTTCATCCCCTCCCCCATTTCCCAGCCCCTACACTTGCTTAAAAATCTGTTCCATTTCCTGCTTTTTTCCAGTTCTGACAAAAGGTCATCGACCTGAAACGTTAACTCTGTTTCTCTCTTCACTGATGCCGCCTGACCTGCTGAGTATTTCCAGCATTTTCTGTTTTTGTTGTGTCCGTGTATAATAAGACACAGACTGCGGAGAACGGTACAACAGGCGTTTACTAAATGTGGCTCACACTGGAACTGATCTGTACAGATTACTACTCAGGGCTATATACAGGTGTGGTCACTGCCGATACTGCAGTATACGTGAGCTGTAAAAGATAGTTCCCCACTTAAAGGTATATACATTACAATTCCTCCCCTTTTAGATTAACAGTACCATAACACTCATTTAACAATTAAATATCAAACTAATTACAATTAACACTTTTAACATGCAACATTAGCTGAAAATAGTCTATTTATATATTCAGTCTTTGGGGAGGCTTCCTGATCCTTTCTGGATAGCGCCTTTCCCGAGTGTCTTGCTCTTGGTGCGGAGGTGATTCTGGCCCCCTGTCGTCGGTTGGTTCATCAGCTTCCGATGCTACTGTTTCTGGGGTAGATGCGACCTGTACGTCGGGTTCATCACCAGGTACGTATGGGCGAGGCATGGGGTTGACTTGTTCCTGTGACTCTAGGATCTGGTCAGCATGGCATCTCACGATGCTCTCCCCAACGTCCACTGTGTACATTAGTGGGCCCTGCCGTGTGCATATCGTTCCTGGCTGCCATTTTTCTGTTCGGTAGTCGCGGGCCAAGACTGGTTGCCCTACATTGAAGCTCCTTGTTGACTTCTCATGGATGTGCTGGAATTGGTTACTCTCAACATCTCTTCGTACGTTTGGTCTGAGCAAATCCAGGCGAGATCTTAACCTTCGGTTAAAGAACATCATGGCTGGGACCTGGTTGGTGACTGCATGTGTCGCATTTCAGTAGGCGAACAGGAAATTGTCCACCTTCTGCTGCAGCGGAATGTTGTCATTGTACATAGCCTTTATTGCCTTCTTAAAGGTTTGTACGAACCTCTCAGCCAATCCATTTGTGGCTGGATGATACGGGGCGGATGTGTAATGCCTTACCCCATTCTTTCTCAAGAACCTCTGGAACTCTTCGGACACAAACTGTGGTCCGTTGTCGGAGCAAATCTGTTCTGGCAAGCCATTACTGGCAAAAATGGTCCGTAGGACTGCAATAGTTTTCTCCGTGGTGGTGGAGGACATTTTGATGACCTCAGGCCATTTCGAGTGTGCATCCACGGCTATTAAAAACATTGAGTCCATGAATGGACCAGCAAAATCAATATGCACCCATTGCCATGGCGATGAGGGCCACTCCCATGGGTGTAGAGGGGCCTGTGGTGGTGCATTTTGGACTTTCTGGCATCCTGAGCAGCTCTTGGTCAGGTTCTCGATTTGTTTATCGATTCCCGGCCACCACACATAAGCCCTGGCTAGGCTTTTCATTTTTACCCCTCCCAGATGACCCTCATGAAGCTCATTGAGCACTCTATCCCTTAACTTGGGTGGAATTACCACTCGGGATCCACACATCAAGGTCCCCCGGCACACTGACAGCTGTTCTCTCCTTGTCGAGAATGCTGGCAACAGTGAGTCGCCATGTGCTGGCCATCCCTTCACCGTCAAATCATATACCCGAGACAGTGTCGGGTCATTTCGGGTTCCTTTTCGATACAAGCGTTAGTTACCGGTAGGTATTCAACTATAGTCGAATGGAATATTTCGACAGGATCCACTGCTGGTGCCTCCTCCGCAGTAGGCAGTGGCAGGTGTGATAGCCCATCAGCATTTCCATGCTGTTTCATGCCCTTATATTCAATCTCATAGTGGTGCGCCCCTAGAAAAAGTGACCATCTTTGTAGTCGTTGCGCAGTCATCACCGGAACGCCCTTCTTCAGATTAAAAATGGAGACAAGAGGCTGGTGATCAGTCAGCAAGGTGAATTTCTGCCCGTGCAGATAGTGATTGAACTTTTTCACTCCCCACACTAGGCTGAGGGCCTCCCTGTCAATCTGGGCGTAGTTACGCTCGGCTGAGGTTAGTGATCGTGACGCAAAGGCTATTGGCCTCTCTGAGCTGTCTGAGAATTTGAGCGACAGCACCGCTCCAATGCCGCAGGATGACGCATCACATGCCAACCGAATTGATAATGCTGGGTTGTAATGGGCCAATACCTCTTTCGATGTGATTAGTGTTTTGCTCTTCTGGAAAGCTCGTCTACATTCGTCACTCCAATTCCATGGCACCCCAGTTTGCAGTAGGGTGTTCAGTGGGTGTAGAACTGTAGACAAATTTGGCAAGAACTTATGGTAGTAGTTTACCAGCCCAAGGAACGACCTCAGTTGTGACACATTTTCCGGTGCTGGAGCCTTGACTACTGCCTCAATCTTCTCTGGGGACTTATGTAACCCCTCTTTATCGATAACGTGGCCACAATACGAGATCTGTTTTCTAAAAAACTCGCATTTGGGGTGGTTAGCTCGGAGCCCATATTCCTGCAATCTAGTGAGCACCTGCTCCAGGTTGGCAAGATGATCACTGTCATTTTCGCCCGTGACCAGGATGTCGTCCAAATAACACTGGGTCCCTGGGATCCCTTGCAGGACTGGTTCCATTGCCCTCTGCCAAATAGCCAGAGCTGATGCTACCGCGAATACCAGCTGGTTGTATTGGTAGAGACCTTTATGGGTGTTGATTGTGAGGTATTTTTTTGATGCTTCTTCCTCCATTTGCAGATATGCCTGGGCCAGATCAATCTTAGTGAAGCGTTTCCCTCCAGATAGCGAGGCCAAAATATCTTCAATCCATGGAAGTGGATATTGTACGGTGTGAAGGACCGGGTTCACTGTTACCTTAAAGTCCCCACAGATGCGAACCTTCCTTGGTTCCCCAGGCGTGCTGCTCAACGCCTTTTTCATCACAGGGATGATGGGTGTAGCCCACTCGCTCCAGTCTACCTTGGACAGTACACCTGAACGTTCCAGACTCTCCAGCTCTGCTTCGACAGCTGGGCGGATCGCATAAGGTACCGGTCTGGCCTTAAAAAATTTTGGGCTTGCGTTTTCTTCAATTTTAATCGTCGCTGTCATGCCTTTTAGTGTTCCGAGTCCTTGCTGGAACACTTCTTTCGCATCAGTTAGGATCTTTGACAGTCGCCCAGGTGTGACGTCGTCATCCTTTTTGTCAGCCACAGTCAGTGCCTGTATGGAATGCCAATCCAGTTGTATTTTCTGGATCCATTCACGTCCCAGTAATGGTGGTCCTCCATCTTGCAATACATACAGGTCTAGTTTTGATGTTTCCTTACCGTTACATATAACGGTCACCCTTATTTTTCCTTTGGGGTAGACTTTTTGCCCCGTGTACGTCTTCAAAATAATTTTTGTGTATCTCAAGGGTATGTGTGAGAATAGCCGCTCGTAGTCCCATCGGTTTATGGCTGTTAGGGCTGATCCTGTGTCTAATTCCATCTTTACCTGGACTCCTGCTATCTTGAGAGTGACCCAAATGGTTCGGTGATCCTCCGTTGTGATCACATTATGTAGTTTCAGACAACTCAGTTCCCTGCTTTCGGAGTCGTTATCACTCTTTTGTTCATCTGAACTATTCTCCGTCATCTTATGTACGTTCTTGTACTTTCTTTTGGTAGGTTTCTTATTGCTGGTTTTCTTTCCCGACCTGCAGACTCGTGCTATGTGTCCTACTTTTCCACACTGTCTGCACACTTTGTCTTTGAACCAGCAATCATTCTGGTCGTGTGTTGTTCTGCCGCAGCGATAGCACTTCTCTGTTCCATATGACATTTCGTTTGTGCCATATTCTTGCGGTCTCTGTTGTATCTCTGCAGCGCCCCGTGCTGCTGCTTCATATGATACCGCAATGCTGAAAGCCTTTTCCAGCGTAAGGTCCTTTTCAGATAAAAGCCGTTTCTGGGTTCCTTCACTTTGAAGCCCAAACACAAACTTGTCCCTTAAGGTATCTGCCAGTCCCGCTCCAAACTGGCAGTGTTTCGATAGTTTGCGCAGTTCTGTTAAATAATCAGCATTGCTTTCATCCTTATGCTGGTTCCGTTTGTGAAACTTGAATCTTTCTGCTGTCAGCAGCGGTGTGGGGTTTAAATGTTCCTGTAGTATCGTTACTATGTCTTCAAAACTCTTTTCCATTGGCTTCGTTGGGGTTACTAGATTTCGTAATAAACCATACGTCTTTGCACCCATTAAATTTAACAATACCGACGCTTTCTTGTCACCTGACACCTCATTTGCCTTGCAGTATACCTCCATTCGTTCGACATATGTAGTCCAAACTTCGACTTCATTGTCAAATGCGGTGATACTGCCACTCTTCGGCATTTTGTGTGTGGTTTAAAATGGCGTCTCCCAATGGCTTAAAATGGCATCTCCCGCGCTTTCCTTCCTCCCCCGCTGCTGCCAACGCCGCTCCCGGCGGTTCTCGTGGCAATGGCAGCGCCCTGTAGGTTTTGCGCGCTTCTCCTGCGCTGCTGCCAACGCCGCTCTCAGCGGTCCTCGTGGCAATGGCGGCGCCTCACGGGTTTCTGTGTGTCTCTCTCTCCCTCTCTTCGACGCTGCTCGGCCCCTGGACACCGGCTGCACCCTGTGCGCTCTGCCCTCTCTCTCTCTCCCCTGTCGACGCAGCTCGGCCCTTTGCTGTGCCGCTCGGTCGGGCTCTAGCCCGCCGCTGTCCGGGAAGGGTCTGCGCACTACCTGTTGCCAGCCCGTTTCGCTGGACCACCTCGACTGGAAAGCCAAGCCTGGCTCTCGACAGCCTCCCCCGCAATTCTCGAGTCTCTGCTGGATGACTGGGCGGTTGCCCATGGTCGACGCCCGAGTCTCTGGCCTTGACTTCCAATCCACTGATCTCCAGGAACGAATCCCCGGGAGGTGATGCAGAGTTGCAGGTAGGTTCGAACTTGCCTTGTCGCCAATGTTGTGTCCGTGTATAATAAGACACAGACTGCAGGAGAATGGTACAACAGGTGTTTACTAAACGTGGCTCACACTGGAAGTGACCTGTACAGATTACTACTCAGTGCTGTATACAGGTGTGGTCACTGCCGGTACTGCAGTATACATGAGCTGTAAAAGATAGTTCCCTCCTTAAAGGTATATACATTACAGTTTTTATTTCAGATGTCCAGCATCTGCAGTATTTTCTTTTTGTAAAAAGCATTATTTGAGAAAGAGCAATAAAGTTCTCCTGCTGCCCTGGTCAACATATATCCCTCAACCTACACCACTGGAACAAAGATTAACTGGTCATTATCTAATTGCTGTTTGTGGGACTTTGCTGTGAAAATATTGACTGCCATGTTTGCCAGCAGAACAGCAGTGATTGCACTACAAAAGCAATTCATTGGCTTTGGAAAGTCCTGAGAATGTGAAAGGCACGATATAAACGCAAGTTATTTTGTTATTTCTTCTTTCTGTCACAGAGGGTTGGTGTGCTTCCAAGCTTCTGTCAACAGGCATGACATCTTGGAGCCACCTTGACTCTAACAAACCCCTGTTTAGTTCCTCCTAAAGAGACAGTCTCTAATTGGTCTGGTACTGGCAGACAATCAGTTCCCATGGACCAATAAGCCAATTAGCCAGCAAAAGGTCAACACCTTCAGGAGAGAATAGAAAGGGAGAAAAATAGATATGAGGCTTGCTTTACCAGTCAGGCCTAGTATTTCCTGAAAGGTTTCAGTGTAAAGACAGCATAAGAGTGGAGTTGTGCCGTTTTTTTTGAGGAAATTCACATCAAATTAATTTACCTCAGTTTTACACTGAAACTTCACAATGCACAAATTTCCTCAATCATTTGTGATGCACCCAAGTTACATCGATTGAATCCCCAATTGGCTCGCATTCATAGCTCTACTCCCATGCAAAAAAATACAGAATGCAAATTTCCTGCATCTATGCCAGTTCTAAACAGATGTATATTTACATTCAAAATTTTAGGTATAGCAGGACCCAAAGTCAATGGAGGAGAAATTCAGTATCACCCCGTTTGGGCTGCAGTTATTGGCGGTGCGCAAAGTTTAGCGCCTGCCGCTAATTATCGCCTCCGACTGCAAACTTGGCTTCTATCGCCCCTGAAGGTGATTGGAGCTACACACCTCTCTTAAGGCGCTAATGCTGAGGAGCAAGGCGCTACCTCAGAGCGCTGGTGAAGCTCATGTGATGTCAGTCAGCAATGGAACACAGACACACTGGTGCTGGCCAGTTCTTAAAGGGGAGGGTCGATCTTGCTCTCCATCCACACCCTGCTCATTGCAGCCTTGAATCTCAGCCTGGAGAGACCTGTACATCAAATCAGCTGGAAGGAACAATGGAGAGGCCCATGGAAAGAGCTCAGAGTGCAGCCCCCATAGTCTCTTCTAAATCGATGCAAGGAAGGTCAAATCAAAATGAACCTGCAAAGTGCTGCTCAGTACCCCAAACTCCTTCACACAGCATTGAATCTCTCCAGAAGTCTCTCTCTCTCTCTCTCTCAGAATGCGTGGTGCAAAAATGTCACCATCAAAAAATGGCAGGAAGCGGTCGCCTTTAAATAGCGCTCCCTCATTCCCTTCCTGACTGCAAAATGTTCCCCTCAACCTGTCGTTGCTAGCGGCAGGCGGTAAGGCAGGGGGCGCCACTCAATATCCGGTCCAGGGTACTTTGGGGCATTGCACGCTCGACTGACGTCACGATCTGCGGGCGCAGGAGATCATGGTGGTAGTGTTTAGCACCGCCGCAAAATGTCTGGTCAATTTCGCGAGCGGTGCAAACATCGCCGCTCCCGGGCGCTAGTTGCTTTGCGCCCCTTTAGTGCCCTCTTAGGGCACTAATGGGAGGCACAAAGCAACCAAATTTTTCCCCAATATTTCTGATATTTTATAGTGATCTGTTTAGTGATTTATTTTATTTCACCTTACTGAGGCCTGTACTGTATTTTCTATATCTTTGAATGCTTTTATATGGCATCAGAATTTGTTACAGTAAAAAGAGAAAAGCTTCCATAGTTGCATTTTATGCTCTGTTTAATTTGTATAAATGATAGTTTGATGGCTTCAAACTTTAATTCTCATAACATCAATACAATAAAGCAGGACTTAAAGAAGGAAGATGGCATACATTCCACGGTTTCCTCAGGCCTCGATTGTTTATGATGATTTCCGTTTGTTTTACACTGGATTTAAAGTTCTGCCATATGCTAAGGTGACTCTGTAAATTTTAGTGTAAGTTCCTGTTGGCAAGTTCGGCGTAAAAACAGGAGTAAATTTTGGCAGCACTCCAGCATAAATGCGGCCCAGGAAATTCCGGGCCAGCTTAAGCAACTGCGGGTGGCGGCCATCACAGGGATGCCTTATCCTGTGCTAACCTCTGCCAACATCCACGTGCATGCGTTGCCAATAGGGGTCACTGGAGGGGTACCAATGAGAAGCAGAAACCCCAGCTGATTTCCCTCCCTATTTCGGCAGCAATGAAGCCAAATACAGCATCCCTACTGCTGAAGATCAGCTAACTCCTAACTGACAACTGATCAAATCTGGTACGTTCCTGGTCTAAGTGACTTGACAACTCACTGGTTAACTCAATGAGTCATCGTGGGAATATAACTTAGTAATTAAATGGAACTGAGCTTTTTGGATGACTGGTAGAAAAAGCATCACTGCAGAAGGTGTCCAGGCTAGGTACCTATATTTTCCCCAGATTGTTAAATACAGTATCAGCTGTGGCTCTGTTGACAACACTCTTGCCTTCTAAGTTTAGAAGATCATCAGTTCAAGTCCCACTCCAGAGACTTAAACACAAAATCTAGGCTGACACTGAGTGAGTGCTGCCCTGTCAGAGGTGTGGTCTTTCAGATGAGATGTTAAACTGAGGTCCCTGTCTGCCCTCTCAGGTGGATGTAAAAGAAGAGCAGGGGAGTTTGCCCTGGTGTTCTGGTCAATATTTATCCCTCAACCAACATCACTAAAAAAAGCAGCTAAACTAGTCATTATCACATTTCTGTCTGCAGGAACTTGCTGTGTGTTTTGGCTGCCATGTTTTCTACATTACAACAGTGACTACACTTTAAAAGTAAAGCCAGAAAGTGCTTTGGGATGTCCTGATGTCGTGAAAGGTGCTATATAAATCCATGTCTTTCTTTCTTTTTATATTCCGGTGTTCTTGGCTGATTTGATGCTCATTGAATATGGACATTTGGAAGAGATAGTGGATGCATTGGTTTTGATCTTCCAAAATTCCCTAGATTCTAGAATGGTCCCAACGGATTGGAAGGTCGCAAATGTAACACCGCTATTCAAGAAAGGAGGGAGAGAAAAAGCAGGGAACTACAGACCAGTTAGCCTAATGTCAGTCATTGGGAAAATACTGGAATCCATTGTTAAGGAAGTGGTATCAGGGCACTTAGAAAATCATAACATAATTAGGCAGTCAACATGGTTTTATGAAAGAGAAATCGTGTCTGACAAATTTATTAGAGTTTCTTGAGGATGTAACTAGCAGGGTAGATAAAGGGGAACCAGTGGATGTAGTATATTTGGATTTCCAAAAGGCATTCGATAAGGTGCCACATAAAAGGTTATTGCACAAGATTAGGGCTCATGGGGTTGGGGGTAATATAGTAGCATGGATCGAGGATTGGTTAACAGACAGAAAACAGAGAGTAGGGATAAATGGATCTTTTTCAGGTTGGCAGGCTGTAACTAGTGGGGTGCCGCAAGAATCAGTGTTGGGGCCTCAGCTATTTACAATCTATATTAATGAGCTAGAGGAAGGGACCGAGTGTTATGTATCCAAGTTTACTGATGATACAAAGCTCGGTGGGACAGTAAGATGTGAGGAGAACACAAAGGCCTAGAAATTGGGTTGAGGCGCCAAAGTGGCGCAAAAGTCGCCTGAGCGCAGGATTTAGCGCAGCGTTCGAGGCTTTAGCGATCGTCAGATATTCAGTTCCATTGCCCCTAGAGGGAGACGGGGCGAGGCTCGAGGCGCTCCGCGTCCCTCTTAGGGCGCTGAAACTGAATATCACAGCGCAACATGCCGCAGCGCCACACGCTGCGGCACGGCACGCTGCGGTACTGCAGGCCTTCCTCCCATTGTTAAGGGGGAGGGGCCTGCAACAGCGCGATCCCCGCTCACGAGTGCCGGCAAACGAGCCCGGCACCAAGGAGAAGTGCCGGGCTCTCGGGAAACAGCCGGCAATGCCGCGGGGGGGGGGTGGTCAGGAGGCCGGGGACGGAGGTGCTGGCAGGCGGCCGCTGAAAAAGCGTCCGCCCCGCACCTCCACCTTAACTTGCGCCACTGCTGGCACAGTAAGGCCCCGTGAACGGGGCGCGGGTAGCGAACGGCGCAACTGCGGCGTTCGCTACCAAATATCGCGAACGGGGCGCGAATGGGGCGCTGCGCACACCGATGACGTCATCGGTGGCGGTGCAGCGCAAATGGCTAACGTCACCATTAGCGCCCCTGCTGAATATCGCGGGAGGCACAGCCAGTGGCGCTACAGCCACTGACTGCCTCTTTAGGCGCTAACAGGTGGTACTACTCACCCAATTTTTCCCCCAAAGAGTCTACAAAGGGATATAGATAAACTAAGCGAGTGGGCAGTCAGGTGGCAGATGGAGTATAATGTAGGGAAATGTGAGGTTATTCACTTTGGTAGGAAGAATAGAAAAACAGAATATTTTTTAAATGGTGAGAAAATTTCAAATGTTGGTGTTCAGAGAGATTTGGGTGTCCTCATGCAAGAAACACAGAAAGCTAGCATACAGGTACAGCAAGCAATAAGGAAGGCAAATGGCATGTTGGCCTTTATTGCAAGGGGGTTGGTGTATAAGAGCAAGGAAGTCTTGCTACAATTATACAGGGCCTTGGTGCGCCCACACCTGGAGTACTGTGCACAGTTTTGGTCTCCTTATCTAAGGAAGGATATACTTGCCTTGGAGGCAGTGCAACAAAGGTTCACTAGATTGATTCCTGGGATGAGAGGGCTGTCCTATGATGAGAGATTGTGTAGAATGGGCCTATACTCGCTGGAGTTTAGAAGAATGAGAGGTGATCTCATTGAAACATACAAGATTCTGAAGGGGATTGACAGGGTAGATGCTGAGAGGTTGTTTCCCTTGGCTGGAGAGTCTAGAACTAGGGGGCATAGTCTCAGAATAAGGGGTAGGCCATTTAAGATGTGGAGATGCCGGTGTTGGACTGGGGTGGACAAATGTAGGAAGTCACACAACACCAGGTTATAGTCCAACAGCTTTATTTGAAATCACAAGCTTTTGGAGCGCTGCTCCTTCGTCAGGTGAAGTGAAGAGAAGCATACAGGCACAGCATATATAGTCAGAGAAAACTGCCAGATGATTACAGGTAATCTTTCTAACTGCTGAGGTGTGATAAAGGGCAGTTAGAAAGATTACCTGTAATCATCTGGCAGTTTTCTCTGACTATATATGCTGTGCCTGTATGCTTCTCTTCACTTCACCTGACAAAGGAGCAGCGCTCCGAAAGCTTGTGATTTCAAATAAAGCTGTTGGACTATAACCTGGTGTTGTGTGACTTCCTACATTAGGCCATTTAAGACTGAGCTTAGGAGGAATTTCTTCACTCAGAGGGTTGTGAATTTTTGGAATTCTCTACCCCAGAGGGCTATGAATGCTGAGTCTTTGATTATATTCAAGGCTGAGATAGATAGATTTTTGGACTCTAGGGGAATCAAGGAATATGGAGGGCAGGAAAGTGGAGTTGAGGTAGATGATCAGCCATGATCTTATTGAATGGCGGAGCAGGCTCGAGGGGCTGTATGGCCTATTTCTGCTTTTATTTCTTATGTTCTTATGTTCTTTTCTATTTGTTCCAAGCCTGTCTGTCACCTTCAACTACTGGGTTACAAGCCAGAAACTCTTGTTCACAATACTCAGTTGTCATCATGCCATTGATGCTGGTGCTTGAGGTGGAGCTGGCTGCTCAGGGTTTGTGTGAGAGAGAGTTACCTCTCAAGTCAGCATTAGATTCTCAGCTGAAACAAAGAATTTAATCCCTAATCGTAACTAACCGTGTAGTGTAAGATTATGTGGAATTATGTTTTTACCTTGTGTGCATAGTACTAAACCAAACTATAAGTTCTGTAAACAACCTGGGGTATACTTTCCTCTGTTACTGTTTTTAGTGAAGAATTCGACTTGAGCATGAAGCAACACTTCCAATTCATATTCACACCTACTTTTATTGGCTAAAATTAGCAAATGGGGGAAAATATATCCTCAAAAAGCCTCAATAACAACATAAAGAGTGGCTCTGAAATTCCTATGGTCTCCTGCCGTTACTTCAGTAGGAGGTTGGCAGGATCCCTGAAGGAACAACTGGAAAAGGTCATCTACACCATTTCTGTGGGAGGTTCTGCCCGACTGCCTGCTGAGAACCAGGAGATTCCATGTGGAATTTCAGCACCAGTATATGTAGTTTGAACAGATATGTTGCCATGTTTGTATGTAGAGGTGTGATGACAGTCAGATTGATCGTGTTGTTGAGTGTGCCCAGCACTATTGTTGTCTTGGCTTTATTAAAAGCCAACGATGAACCAGAGTAGGTCCTACAACAAGTATATCATCTGCTGCAGCGTTAACTGTTCTTTTGTCTTTTGGTGAAGTTTTGCACTTATCAAGGTGAAAGAAGTTAATTCTGAGGAATGGTGCATGTTCCCATTTCATGTGTCCTGTGTCAGATCCAGGCACCTCCAGGTCAAGATACAATTGGATGCAGAGTAAAATTCCCTCTACCAAGCCTCAAGTATCCTTAACTCTCTCAGAACTATCACCCCTGGCCCATTGCTCCAGTCTACCAATGGCTTCCGGGAGTGAAATTGCCAAATCAATGCCCTTTTTGTGCTATCAGTCCATGACCATTTGGAACTGGGTTAGAATGTCTACACTCTTTATGTAAGACATCTACAGCTAGCAGCAAGAGTAGACTTTCATCCAATCTATCAGGGTCAGATTTGAATCGGGGTCTAGGAGGTGAAAGGTCAGTGCGCCAACCCAATGCACCGTGTAAATATATCGCAGCATCCAGCTTGGAATTGTCAGACAGGACTGTTCCAGGACCTTGGAAATGGTGACACCATCCCTCATAAAAATGTTGTTTAAAGATGTTGTATGAAGAATTCCCAGTATTTGAACATTGGTCTTACATAGATGCCAAATGGGACAGAAATATCAAATGTCATTGCTTGCTCTGCACCTTTAAAATAGAATGTAATCAGGATTTTTAAATGATTTTTAAATTAACAGATTGGTCTTGAAATTGTACTGGGCAAAGGCTAGTGTTTGAAATTCCCTGGCATGCTGCTTTAACGGTTAAGGCTTCTAGGGCCTCAGTGGTAGCACTCTGAGCTCTAAGTCAGAAGATCGTGGGTTTAAGTCCCACTCGAGAGACTGGAGCACAAAATCTGAAAAATAAATAATCTTCTGCTTTCATAGGTCGTCGGCAGTACTGCAAATTCTGAGCAAAAAAAAGGGGTCTTCAGTGTTGAGTGATATAATGAGAAACATAGAACCCAAATTAACAGGTTCTCCCAACAAAGAAATCAGCCTGTCAGTGTTTATAGCCACAGTGGCTCATTTCTTTGCCAACAGTGTTTTATTTCAAAATTCGACATTTTTTTTCAATTAACTCTGACCTCATTATTTTTTTTAATGCTTGAATTCCTTTAATAGGCTCGCCACCTTTTGCTAAGCACAAAATTGGACTCGGCCAGATATCCTGGCTGCAGTCTCTGCTTCAGCATTTCAAAGCAGCCACCAGGGAATGATCCTAAAATGCAGTGCGAGCCTGTAAAAATGCCCTAACTGCAGCAGCTATCTGCAGACTGCGCTACCAGGAGATGTTAAGAACTGGAAGGAGTTTAAATTGTCTCCCAGACAATGTCATGGTGCCAAACTGCTGCCAAGGTTACAGATGCAAGAACTCCACAAAAAGTGAGGGAATAAAATGGGTGTCAGGTTCACTTTTTTGATATTTTTTTGGATCGTGTACACAAAAATCTGACTGGCTGATTCAAACCAGGTTGGGTAGCAACTCTGTTTAGCAATAACATAATTACTGCAGTCAGGAATGGAGGAAGGCCAACACATCAAGATCAATTGAGCCCTTCAATTGACTGGATCCATAATAGTTCCCAAGTATTGTGCCTGTGCAACAGTCTCATTAATGTTTGATTGTAGTCTGCACTTTTGAAAGGAATGCCCAAAGTTGAAGGGGTAGATCTTTGTCTTTGTGCACCAGTGTAAAACAGGTTATAGCGAGTCAGCAGTCCCGTTTTACATCTCTCCCAGTTTTTATTTCCATTGGCTTCATGTAAAACAGGGCTGCCGACTCGCTATCATTCATTTTACACTCCGGCACAGAGTCGAGATCGACCCCACTGAATGGAGCCTTTGTGTTTGGAAATATGGGCACTGGTAGCCCAGGTTAGTGAAAGGGCACAGCCAGTTTCATGAGGATGTTTCAGCCATTGCACACTTGTCCTCAGTCTGATCTGACATGGTGACTTGCAGACAGCCATACTGCAGGATGGCAGCAGGAGATGAGTTTGGCAAGTTGAATACTTCATACCATTGGGAGTTGGCGCTTCCAATACCATGTCACTGGGAGCAGTGATCAGTATTAGATTCTTGGCACCATAAAAAGATGACAAATGTTTGTGAGTGGGATATGGAAATCTATATCTATAAAACGGTATGTCTCTCTGTCTGTCTTTCTGTCTCTCTGTCCGGCTATACAATCAAAAGTTATAGAGTGTACCTACACATATATTATATCAAAAGAAAGCTCATCATTAGGGGACTCTTGTAGGCATATTTACTTTTTGGTCGGAAAAATATTGTGCCGACGGTATCCAAAAAACGTTCAAAATTCCGCTCATTAGCATCGAGTGACGTGAAGGTTGACCAATCGTACAGTCGAGCGACCTGACGGTCGACCAATCGCTGCGTCACGGGGGCGGGTTCATTGCGTGTGCGGGCGGGCCATCCTACAGTCGAGTGACAGGACGATTGACCAATCCTACAGTTCAGTGACCTGACGGTTGACCAATCAGTGCGTGTGTGGGCGGGCCTTATCATTCTGAACCGAGGTGAGTGGCCGCCATCTTGATTCTAAACTGTTCATTTCTTTTTCCCCACTTTCTGCGTATTTCTTTTCAAATCTACATTTCCAGCAAAAAAAAAGTTGCTTTTAAAACACAAATTGTTTTTAAAAAAAGTTAATTAATTTGTAAATCTTTTCTCTAACCTCTATAATTTTCCTACCTTTCACCGTTTTTCCAGGCCCGGGGCCTAGGCTTCTCCAACTGCCAGCAGCGCAACTCTAGTCCCAGGCTCCCGGCCTAGACAGAGACAAACACTGGCAGAGGGGAGAGGGTGTGCTGCCTCAGCTCCATTCCCGGGGTCAGTAGGTGGGGAGGCTTCATAAGCAACTGGGGTAGGTCGCAAGCCCTTAATAATAATCTGAAGATCCTGTGTTTGCAGCTGAGGAAATTTCTTCTGCTGACAGCCCCAGGTTAACGGCAGCCATCTTAGTCAAGGAGGGTGAAAAGTTTCAGTGCGACGCCATTTTGATTCAGTGTGTAACAGAGTGCATGCGCGGCCATCTTAGTACAGGAACATAGAGTGGGTGGGGCTTCTGTGCTCCCAATCGGGTCCTGGTGACCGAGACAGACAATCGACTGTGTGGACGGGGCCTAATCTTTCCAACTGAAAAGCAAGCTGCGACCATTGTTTGTGATACAACAAACTGACAGGTGAGGACCCCTTTTTTAATAAAAAGATTGGTGAGGTTGTAAAGTGTATGTTATAGAAAGATTTACCAAAAATGTTTTATAAGTACTTTAAGTTTCATGTTTCCCCACCCTTTGCTGCCCCACCCCTTGCCATGTCAGTGCAGGGGCCCGAGGCCTAGGCTTCTCCAACGGCCAGCAGCGCAACTCCAGTCCCAGGCTTCTGGCCCAGAAAGGGACCAACACTGGGAGAGGGTCTGCTGGCTCCCCCCCTCCCTTTTACCCCCCTCCCTCCCTCCCTTTCCCCCCCTCCCTCCCTCCCTTTCCCCCCCTCCCTCCCTCCCTTTCCCCCCTCCCTCCCTCCCTTTCCCCCCTCCCTTCCCCCCTCCCTTTCCCCCCCTCCCTTTCCCCCCTCCTTTTCCCCTCACCCCCTCCCTTTCCCCCTCCCTTCCCCCCTCCCTTTCCCCCCTCCCTTCCCCCCTCCCTTTCCCCCCCTTTCCACCCCTCCCTTCCCCCTCCCTTTCCCGCCACCCCCTCCCTTTCCCCCCTCCCTTCCCCCCTCCCTTCCCCCCTTTCCCCCCTCCCTTTCCCCCCCTCCCTTTCCCCCCTCCCTTTCCCCCCCTCCCTTTACCCCCTCCCTCTCCCCCCTCCCTTTCCCCCGCCCCCTCCCTTCCCCCCCCTCCCCCTCCCTCCCCCTTCCCCCCTTCGCCCCTCCCTTTCACCCCCTCCCTTTCCCCCCTCCCTTTCCCCCCTCCCTTTTCCCCCCTCCCTTTCCCCCCACCTCCCTTTCCCCCCCTCCCTTTCCCCCCCTCCCTTCCCCCCTCCCTTCCCCCTTTCCCCCCTCCCTTTCCCCCCCTCCCTTCTCCCCCCTCCCTTTCCCCCTCCCTTTCCCCCCTCCCTTTCCCCCCCTTTTCCCCCTCCCTTTCCCCCCCTTTCCCCCCTCCCTTCCCCCTTCCTTTCCCCCCTCTCTTTCCTCCCTTCCCTTTCCCCCCTCCCTTTCCCCCCCTCCCTTTCCCCCTCCTTCCCCAACCCCCCTTCCCCTCCCCTCCCTTCCCCTCCCCTCCCTTTCCCCCCTCCCCCCTCCCTTTCCACTCTTCCCCCCCACACCCCCACACCCCCATCCCCCCCACCCCCCACACCCCCCACCCCCCGTTCCCACCCCCCACACCCCCCTACCCCCCCCGTTCCCCCCCCACCCACACCCCCCACCCCCTTCCCCCCCCACCCCCCTCCCACCTCCCCTTCCCTCCCCGACCCCCCCTTTTCCCCCCACCCCTTTCTCCCCCACCCCCCCACCCACCCCTTTCTCCCCCACCCCCCCACCCACCCCTTTCTCCCCCACCCACCCCACCCTTCTCCCCCCCACCCACCCCACCCTTCTGCCCCCCCACCCACCCCACCCGTTTCTCCCCCACCCACCCATTTCTCCCCCACCCACCCCTTGCCCCCCCACCCCTTGCTCCCCACCCCTTTCCCCTTTCTCTCCTTCCCTTCTGTCTCTGTCTCCCTCTCTCTCTCTCTCATTCCCTCTCTCCTTCCCTCTCTCTCTCTTTCCTTCCCTCTCTCTCTCTTTCCTTCCCTCTCTCCTTCCCTCTCTCCTTCCCTCTCTCCTTCCCTCTCTGCTTCCCTCTCTCCTTCCCTCTCTCCTTCCCTCTCTCCTTCCCTCTCTTCTCCCCCGTCTCTCTCTTCCCCCCCGTCGCTCTCTCTCTTTCCCCCCAGTCGCTCTCTCTCTTCCCCCCCAGTCGCTCTCTCTCTTCCCCCCCAGTCGCTCTCTCTCTTCCCCCCCCAGTCGCTCTCTCTCTTCCCCCCCAGTCGCTCTCTCTCTTCCCCCCCAGTCGCTCTCTCTCTTCCCCCCCAGTCGCTCTCTCTCTTCCCCCCCCAGTCGCTCTCTCTCTTCCCCCCCAGTCGCTCTCTCTCTTCCCCCCCAGTCGCTCTCTCTCTTCCCCCCCAGTCGCTCTCTCTCTTCCCCCCCAGTCGCTCTCTCTCTTCCCCCCCAGTCGCTCTCTCTCTCTCTCTCTTCCAACAACAACATGCCGTCAATAAAGCCTCGGCACTGCCGGGCACTCCAGCTAGTATTTGATAAAAAGCTGCCAATTGTATTACTAGCCATAGTAATTAAGTGGCAAGTGAGTTAATCAAGGTAGATATTCCTCAAATCACAGTTATTAACATCATATTGTTTATGATTGGCACCTCCCACTGAGTTTAAGGGAAAACAAAATTGTGGCAGAAGATTTTTCTGCTGGACATTAATGCTATGGAATGGAGATCTTCTGCTATTTTCATTCAACATCAGCATCAGAAATAGGGGGCATAGTCTCAGAATAAGGGGTCGGCCATTTAAGACCGAGCTGAGGAGGAATTCCTTCACTCAGAGGGTTGTGAATCTTTGGAAATCTCTGCCCCAGAGGGCTGTGGATGTTGAGTCGTTGAGTATATTCAAGGCTGAGATAGATCAATTTTTGGACTCTAGGGGAATCAAGGGATATGGAGGTTGGACAGGAAAGTGGAGTTGAGGTCGATGATCAGCTGTGATCTTATTTAATGCCAGAGCAGACTCGAGGGGCCGTATGGCCCACGCCTGCTCCTAATTCTTATGTTCTTATCAAGCACTCCCGGGTGGGCTACAGACTGGGTCACCACAGGATAAAGATTGCACAACTCCATTCCGAATAATGTGCCTTAACCTCAACCCCAGAATAGCATCTCTGACTGCACCAATATGACAATTTTATTTTCTGCACCAGCTATCCTTGTGGCTTATTTGAGAGAAACTGCCAATTCAGTGCCAAATAATGGGCAATTTTGTGTTGTGGACTGATGCCCACGAGGTGCCAGGTTGAATCTACCCAAACTCATTTAACTCAAGACCCTCAGAGGAGATTTTCAATCCATCAATCTTGGCAGACCTCTAATTTCCTAATTATACAGGATGAAAGTATCCTGAAGAGGTTCTGCTGTTCTCATTCCAGATACAAAATACTAATTTTCTTGCTCTGTTTTAGTGCCATTTTGAAACTTTTTTCTGGCCACCAATTACTTGCTGAGTGTGGTGTATGTAACCTGTTCCACCTTAAGAGAACTTAAGCCTGGTCCACCTTAAGAAAGGTACTACTTTCTTTGGCTGCTGTATACGTAATACCGGCGGTGACCACACCGGTATATAAGCACAGTGTAATAATATTGTATTCAGTATAGTCCGACCTCCAACCAGTAAAGACCTGTTGAATTTACTCTTGTGGCCTGTGTAGTAATTCTCACTATAACACACAGACTTAACACTGAGTCACTGGTTTTCCTACAAAATGGCGTCTGATGCCATTCCAGCCTTTTTCTTCTTTCCTCCACCCACCTACAAGTAACAGTCTTTTTGGCAAGCGCACCCAAACACCCACCTGTTGTTGATGTTAAATGGCTCTCACTCCTTCCAAACAGATGATGCTCTTTCTGTTGTAGTAGTGATGGTGATAGTTTCTTCCTCCCCTCTCTCCCTCTCCCAAAATGGAGAACAATTAAAGGAGCAATTAAGGGACGCAATGGTAGACTTGCTCCCTTCTGGTGTTTTTTCTCCTTCCCTCTTCTCTCTCCTCTACAGTGTCAGCTGTGGCTCAGTGGGTAGCACACTCGCCTATGAGTCAGAAGGTTATGGGTTCAAGTCCCACTCCAGGGACTTAAGCACATAAAGCTAGGCTAACACTCCAGTGCAGTGCTGAGGGAGTGTTGGAGGTGCCGTCTTTCGGATGAGACGTTAAACCGAGGCCCTGTCTGCTCTCTCAGGTGGACATAAAAGATCCCATGGCACTATTTTGAAGAAGAGCAGGAGAGTTATCCCTGGTGTCCTGGCCAATATTTATCCCTCAATCAACATAACAAAAAGCTGATTATCTGGTCATTATCACATCGCTGTTTGTGGGAGCTTGCTGTGCGCAAATTGGCTGCCACGTTTCCGGCATTACAACAGAGACTACACTCCAAAAGTACTTCATTGGCTGTAAAGTGCTTTGAGATGTCTGGTGGTCATGAGAGGCGCTATATAAGTGCAAGTCTTTCTTTCTTTCTCTCCAGGCACCTCAGTAGTAGTAGGAGCAGCAGCAGAGACCTCTTCCTCTCTCAGACAGGGAGACCTTCTCTCTGCAGCAACAGCAGGAACACAACCTGTTCGAGCCACACTGATGCCATTCCGGACACCTGGCAATCCAACCAGCAATTGGAGGAGTGGGGGGGGGGGACGAGGGGAAATGCCTGGTGCTGGTTGCCCAAAGCCTAACCCTTTGTATGCTGTCTTTGTGTGTACAACCTTTAAAAAAGCTCTGTAGAAGATGTCAACTGCATGGAATTCTGACTCTGGAGAGTGCCTGCCGAGCAGAGGAAAGAGCGAGACAGAAAGAGACAGACAGAGAGAGAAAGAAGGAGAGCCATACAAAACAAGGAATGCCACCAAGAGGGGAAGTGCCACACAGTAAGGACATTGTTCTAACCCATTGCACCACCATCTTGCAGTTTCTGTAAATTTGTATTCTCAGGAATACTGAATTTACTTTTTGGAAAGGCAAAAATGAGTCTTTCGTAGTCAACTTTCATAATTCCCACCGTGAAGCATCAATTCTTTGTGTGGCAAGGGTGGATTAGTTTGCTGTGTGAAGCGGTTTGAGATGTTAACGTGACAACTTTTCTACATTAACATCAATTGTTTGTCTTTCTTTCTCTTTGACCACTTTTGTCATATAACAAAGTTCATTTGTTAGTTTTTAACCTTCAATTCTTTTTCAGGTCAAACGGAACATTTGCAAATATTCACTAGTTTCATCAGGGACAGGAGGGGTGTAGGGTTAAAGTGTATTATTAATGCAAAGACCTGCTTTACTGCATTCAGTAGGAGGCCACTGATTAAAGAATTGGACAGGATTTTTTTTTAATGCATAGCAACAAGATGCAAGAATATATTTTTGTTTGAACTCTTCCAAGCACACCTGACATTTGACCTTTGACCCTTGACCCATAATATCACAAGCAGGTCACTGGAATGTGCTGGGTCTGCAAGTCTGATTGAACAATGGAGGAGGAGTGAAATATCCTGTTAGAGCAGGCCACAGAGGAACGCACTAAGAATTGCATACTAACTGTGCTACTGGCATATATACATTTCAGTATTTTATTTCATTTAATGAATGTAGAGAAACTGACTTTTTTCTGCACACTAATTACATGTAATAAAATAATTATTTTTTGTTATGTTGGCACCTTTACCTCTGGGTCAGAAGACTGGGGGTTCGAGTCACAGACTGATGCCCGTGAAAATAACCCAAGGTGAAACTCCGGTGTAACGTGGAGGTGGCACTGCATTGTCAGAGGTGCCATCCTTGGGATGTTAAATCAAAATCCCATCAGCCTATTACAGTGGACAGCACAATGCAAAGAAAAGCAGGGGGTTCTCCATATATCCTGGCCACTTCCTCCATTAACCAATAGCACTGAGAACCGATTAATTAGCCAACAACAACAACAACGTGCATTTATATAGCACCTTTAATGTAGTAAAATGTCTCAAAGCGTTTCACAGGAGCATAATCAGACAAAATTTGACATCGAGCCACATAAGAAGACACTAGGACCAAATGTTTGGTCAAAGAGGTAGGTTTAAAGGAGCGTCTTGAAGGAGGAAAGAGAGGTAGAGAGGCAGAGAGGTTTAGGCAGGGAATTCCAGAGCTTAGGGCCTAGGCAGCTGAAGGCACGGCCGCCAATGGTGGAGCGATTAAAATCGGGGATGAGCAAGAGGCCAGAGTTGGAGGAGCACAGATATCTCGGAGGGCTGTAGGACTGGAGGAGGTTACAGAGAATGGGAGGGGCTAGGCCATGGAAGGATTTGAAAACAAGGATGAGAATTTTAAAATCGAGACGTGCTTAACCAGGAGCCAATCAACGTTCCCTATAAGCTGCACGGCTGTGCAGATCTCTGCCAGTCCCGGGCTGCCCGGGACCGGCTTTTTCAACATTAAGTTTCACACATGCGCAAAACTGTGAGTGGGCCGCGCAGCCCCTTAAAGGGCCCGTTCACCCCCAAAAAAATTAGGGGGAACATTGGAGCAAATGTAGGTCAGCGAGCACAGGGGTGCTGGGTGAATGGGACTTGGTACAAGTTAGGACATGGGCAGCCGAGTTTTGGATGAGCTCAATTTTACAGAGGGTGGAAGATGGGAGGCCGGCCAAGAGTGTTTTGGTATAGTCAAGTCTAGTGGTAACAAAGGCATGGATGAGGGTTTCAGCAGCAGATGAGCTGAGGCAGGGGCGGAGTCGGGCAATTTTATGGAGGTGGAAATAGGATGGTGTGGATATGTGTTCGGAAACTCATCTCGAGGTCAAATACAACACCAAGGTTGCGAACAGTCTGATTCAGCTTCAGACAGTTGCCAGGAAGCGGGATGGAGTCGGTGGCTAGGGAACAAAGTTTTGCAGTGGGGACCAAAGACAATGGGGTCGATTTTAGTTCAGGTGCGGGGAATTGGCTGGTTCCCCGAATTTAGTGATTCCGACACGATTGTAAATGAGTCTGTGAGATTGATGCAAATTTAACACAATTGGCCAATTGATTTCCAGTGTGTGGGAAGCCTTGGCAATTGAGTATTTCCAGTCAGAAAGTCGCAGAATATGACGTCATCATTGCTGCTGCTTTTAAGGTCCACAGCAAGCCTTGCTTCCTCTGCAGGCTTCCAACCTTCAACATTAAGATGGCACAGGAGCCTGCAGGAGGAACGGCCAGCGGGAGGGCCAGATCTGCGCCCAAATTTGATGAGGCTTCACTACAGGCATTATTGGATGGTGCTAGGGCCCACAGGGAGGTCCTCTTCCCTTCTTCAGTGAGGAAGAGGCCTCCCAACCAGACCAAGGCTGTGTGGCTAGAGGTGGCAGGTCAAGTCAACTCCTTGGGGCTTACACGCAGAACGTGGTTGCAGTGCAGAAAAAGATTCCATGGCCACCTTCGCAATGGAAAAGTAAGTTCTGTATGAAGTTTCCATCACCCTCAATCTGTTCCCCATTGCCTTTCCTCACCAGCACTCAGCTTTAGCAATCTCTTCCTGCACATCCCACTAGACACTCACATCCATGCACCCTTAGCCATTCCCTCTCTCTCTATGCTCACAATCACAGAACTATTCCACCATGCAGCCCTCACACTCCCTCTCACTCTGATGCTTTGAACACAACTGACTACACACAGGGAGGGCCCTTGGTCTTGCAACCTCACTTCATCTTTGTCTCCTTCTAAGGATCCATGCTATTCAATCTCTGCACTCACTCCTTCATTCTCACTCAACCTCCACTTGTATCCCTCATTGCAGGAAAAGAGAATGCACAACAGGAGAGAGCAAGCCAGTACAGGAGGAGGGCTGTCCTCATTAGCCCAGCTCACCCCCTGGGAGGAAGGTGTCCTGGAGATTGCCGGGACTGACCGCGAAGTGGAAGTTGAGGAAGGACAGACAGGAGCATCCCCGCAAGCTGGTGACAGAATAGTTTTCCATCTCTCTCATTGGCATTGCATGAGTCGCTGATAATGATTCTGAAGCTACATCATATGGACTTATGATCATCTGCAAAATGCAATGTGCATGTAACCTTGGCATCACATCTCTAACTTTTTCCTTGACTCCCCCACAGGACCATCGAGAGCCCCCGTCCCCACTCTGCAGGAGGAAGAGACTGAGCAGCCAGACTCCTCAGAGGAATCTGCAACCTCTGAGGGTGCAGCGTCATCAGAAATAAACGCACCCAGCACCAACGCAGACACTCACACCTCGGTGGGACCTTCGGGACATAGAGTAGAGTTGTCACCTGGTGTATCACAGCTCACAAGTGAGCATCAGCAGATTGTGGAGACAGGGAAAGCAGTGGAGAGTCCTCGTTGGTGGGCGCAGGACTCTGCCAGCTCGGCTCAGCTGCATGTCGACCCTCTGCCTCTGGGTCCATCCGTAAGATCAGAGGTGATGGAACTCCATGCACAGATGCAGGAGTCTCTGGCAGGTTTTGTCTCCAGGGTCGCTGCGAGTGTGGAGTGAATGGAGGAGTCCATAGCGAACATGAGCAGAGCCTTTGTGGAGTCAGTGGCACATGAACGCATCAACACGGAAAGGATGGCTACCAACGTGGAAATGATTGCTGCCTCCGTGGTAAGGCTGGCTACGGTAAAGGAGAGGATGGCTACGGCCATGGAGGAGTTTAGTCGCCAGGGTATGGAAAACATGGTGAGTGTTCAGAATAGAATGACATCTCCTGAGGAGCGATGGGCATCTATTGAACAGAGAAACCAAACCTTCATGGAAGTCATTCTGAGTAGGACTGCCATTGCAGATACAGGTCCCCATGGCCCCCCTGATGTGCAGCAAGCTGCTCTCAAGCCACTTGCAGGCACTGAGGGGGACCTGACCCATGAGAGGGAGGTTGGTGGCAGAACTCAAGGAAGTGGGGGCTCCTCTCCAAGCGCTCACACTTCCATGCCACTGCAGAGCCCTCGGTCAGAGCCCCGCCGGAGTCCACACCCAACGGAGATAGATGTCTCAACTCCTGCACAGCCACAGGAGCAGCAGACTGCTCACGAGCCCTCACATGCTCACCACCCCAGAGGACGCCCGCCAAAGGTGTTGAGACAGGAGCAGCAGGAAAGTGAGCAAGGGGCCTCCACATCTGCTGAAGCCACAGGGGAACCACTACGTAGGAGCACGTGTAAGAGGAAAATAAAGCACAAATAGTCACAAGGGTAATCACTTGGGTGAAATGCTGTGTATTTTGGAAAAATGCCATCAGTTGTGTGTGTTTCATAAAAATTCTGATGGCAACTGCTGCAGTTCTGGCGTGTGTCAATTCGTGAATGGGGCTTTCACATTGAGGGCTTAGGATTACTTGCAGCTGTCAGGATACTGGTCAAATAGCTCGGAATCCGAAGGGTTTGGCCATTGTCGATGCTCAGGTAAGAAGCTGCGAGGCAAAAGAGTTTGATTTAAAGGCTAAGCAAATCTGGCCAGGATGAGTGCGTTCCTTGCATCCCAGGCAGCAATGTTCTCGCGTAATGCTGCCGCTGGTTGATGGGCCTCTGCAGGATGCTTGTTCTCGCCTTCCTCCTCCTCCTCCTCCTCCTCCTCCTCATCATCATCATCATCATCTGAGGAGGGTATGAGAGGAGCCACTTGGTCCTCAGGAATCTGCAAGCCATGATGCTGTGCCATGTTGTGGAGTGCACAGCAAACCACGCCGATTTTGGAGACCCTGACTGCTGAGTACTGTAGGGCTCCGCCTGATCTATCCAGGCATCTGAAGCGCATCTTCAGCAAGCCGATGGTTTACTCGATTATGGATCTGGTGGAAATGTGGCTGCAGTTGTAGCTCTCCTCAGCTTCGTTGGCTGGTCTCCTCAATGGCGTCATTAGCTATGTCCTCAGGAAATAGCCCTTATCTCCAAGTAGCCATCCGTGAAGTTGGTCTGGTGGATTGAATAGCAGAGGCACACTAGACTGGCGGAGTATGAAGGAGTCATGGCAACTGCCAGGGTACTTGGCACAAACATGCAAAATCTCCTTCTTGTGGTCACACACCAGCTGAACGTTAAGGGAGTGGAAGCCTTTGCGGTTGACAAAAATAACTGGATTGCAAGGGGGTGCCCTAAGGGCCACATGTGTGCAGTCAATGATGCCCTGCACCCTTGGAAAGCCTGCCAGATGAACTAATCCAACCGCTCGCGCCGTCACATTTGCGCGATACCTGGTGAAATGGATGTGATTGTGCACGAGGGCAAACATAGAAACATAGAAGATAGGAACAGGAGTAGGCCATTCGGCCCTTCGAGCCTGCTCCGCCATTCAATGAGATCATGGCTGATCATCCAAATTCAGTACCCTGTCCC
Source organism: Somniosus microcephalus (assembly GCF_052327205.1). NCBI lineage: Eukaryota > Metazoa > Chordata > Chondrichthyes > Squaliformes > Somniosidae > Somniosus > Somniosus microcephalus. The sequence continues at coordinate 135,465,563 of NC_140998.1, forward strand.
TGCCTTCTCCCCATATCCCTTGATCCCTTTAGCCTTAAGAAATATACCCAACTCTTTTTTGAATATATTTAATGAACTGGCCTCCACCGCCCTCTGTGGCAGAGAATTCCATAGGTTCACCACTCTCTGGGTGAAGAAATTCCTCCTCATTTCAGTCCTAAATGGCTTACCCCTTATCCTTAGACTATGATCCCTGGTTCTGGACTCCCCGGCCATCATAAACATCCTTCCTGCATCTAGTCTGTCCAGGCCTGACAGAATTTTATAGGTTTTGATGAGATCTCCTCTCAATCTTCTAAACTCCAGTGAGTATAAGCCCAATCGACACAATCTCTCCTCATACGTCATTTCTGCCATCCCAGGTATCAGCCTGGTGAATCTTCGCTGCACTCCTTCCATGGCAAGAACGTCCTTCCTCAGGTAAGGCGACCAAAACTGCACACAATACTCAAGGTGCGGTCTCACCAAGGCCCTGTACAACTGTAGCAAGACATCCTTGTTCCTGTACTCGAACCCTCTTGCTATGAAGGCCAACATACCATTTGCCTTCTTAACCGCCTGCTGCACCCGCATGCTTACCTTCAGCGACTGGTGCACAAGAACACCCAGGTCTCTTTGCACTTCCCCTTCTCCCAATCTATTGCCATTCAAATAATAATCTGCCTTCCTGTTTTTGCCACCAAAGTGGATAACCTCACATTTATCCACATTATAGTGTATTTGCCATGTTTCTGCCCAATCACCCAATCTGTCCAAATCGTACTGGAGTTTCACGACATCCTCCTCACAGCTTACCCTCCCACCCAGCTTTGTGTCGTCTGCAAATTTGGAGATATTACATCCAATTCCCTCATCCAGAACATTAATATATATAGTGAACAGCTGGGGTCCAAGGACCGATCCTTGCGGTACCCCACTAGTCACTGCCTGCCACTCGGAAAACGACCCGTTTATTCCAACTCTTTGCTTTCTGTCCGCCAACCAGTTCTCTATCCAAGTCAATACCTTGCCCCCAATCCCATGTGCCTTAATTTTGCACGCTAATCTCTTATGTGCGACCTTATCGAAAGCCTTCTGAAAGTCCAAATACACCACATCCACTGGTTCTCCCTTATCTATTTTACCAGTTACATCCTCAAAAAATTCCAGTAGATTAGTCAAGCATGATTTACCTTTTGTAAATCCATGTTGACTTTGTCCGATCCTGTCACTGCTTACCAAGTGCTCTGCTATTACATCTTTTATAATAGATTCTAGCATTTTCCCCACTATCGATGTCAGGCTTACCGGTCTATAATTCCCCACTTTTTCTCTACCACCTATTTTGAATAGTGGGGTAACATTAGCTACCCTCCAATCCATGGGTACTGTTCCAGAGTCTATCAAGCTCTGGAAGATGACCAGCAATGCATCTACAATTTCTAGGGCCACTTCCTTAAGTACCCTGGGATGTAGATTATCAGGCCCTGGGGATTTATCGGCCTTCAGTCCCATCAATTTTCCTAATACCATTTCCCTACAAATACTGATTTCTTTCAGTTCCACCCTTTCATCAGGCCCTATGTTCCCCGGCATCTCTGGGAGGTTATTTGTGTCCTCCTTTGTGAAGACAGAACCAAAGTATGAATTTAGTTGGTCAGCCATTTCTTTGTTTCCCATTATAAATTCCCCTGATTCTGACTGCAAGGGACCTATGCTTGACTTCACCAATCTTTTTCTCTTCACATATCTATAAAAGCTTTTACAGTCAGTTTTTATGTTCCCTGAAAGCTTACTCTCATATTCTATTTTCCCTTTCTTAATTAATCCCTTTGTCCTCCTTTGTTGAATCCTAAACTGCTCCCAATCCTCAGGATTATTGCTTTTTCTGGCCAATTTATATGTTGTCTCCTTGGATCTTATGCTATCCCTAATTTCCCTTGTTAGCCACGGTTGAGTCACCTTTTTTGTTTTATTTTTATGCCAAACTGGGATGAACAAATTCTGTAGCTCATCCATTCGGTCTTTGAATGTTTGCCATTGCCTATCCACCGTCAACCCTTTGAGTGCCATTCCCCAATTAATCCTACCCAACTCGCTCCTCAGACCATCGTAGTTTCCTTTATTTAAATTGAGGACCCTAGTCTCTGAGTCAACTACTTCATTCTCCATCTTAATGAAGAATTCGATCATATTATGATCGCTCCGACCCAAGGGGCCTCGTACAACAAGATTGCTAATTAATCCTCGGTTACCTGCATGATGCATGTGTGTGCGGCCAACTGGGAGATGCCACTGATGTCTGCTGCTGATCCCTGGAATGAGCCTGAGGCAAAAATGTCGAGTGCGGTGGTGACTTTGATGGCCACTGGTAAGGTGTGTCCACCTGGTCCTCTGGGCTGCAGGTTTTGCTGTATCATTGCGCAGATGTCATTCACCACCTGTTGCGAAAGTCAGAGCCGCCTTTGGCACTGCTGCTCAGTCATGTTGAGGTAGCTGACCCTGTGTCTGTAGACCCTGTTTGGGGGGTATCTCCTGCGCCCATGGGCTTCCATATGCTGGCCCCTTCTGGCCTGTGCTGCCTCAGGTGGGTTAGCAGCAGCCTGTTGCTCCTGCTCCTGCTGCTGCTGCTGCTGCTGTTGCTGGTGCTGCTGTTGTGCCTGGTTCTGCTGCTGCCACACCTGGTGCTGGAGGTCCTCTAATGCCAAGAAGGGAAGGAAAAAAAGGCCTCCCATGCTTCTGGTAGATGCCTCAGTTGAGGAAGCACTGAGTGAGGATGGCGAGAGGGGTCTCGCAGGAGGTCACACTGGAGAAGTGTTGTAGGAATTAAACAAGCGGGGTTGGGGTTATGGTTATTGTTCCTGGCCAGTCAGAAGCCTCTGAGCTGCTCCAGGGACCCCCATGCGGTTTTGAAGTGCTCCCCTATTCCTGGTTCTGACCGCCGGACTTATTCGGTAGCGATGTAGACAGAAAAATGTGACTCGTGGTTCGGGTGCAAAACAGACCAATATTTATTTAAACAAAAGAAAGAAACAACTTAAAAATAATCGATACAACACACCTATGCCTGGTACAGCACTTTTGCTTAACACAGTTGCAGCGGGGAATGTTTTCCGTGGTTTACGGTAATTTACCTCGTCAGCAGCCTTTGCCTGCACTGTGACCAATTCCAATCTTTTACCTGGTTTACGGTAATTTACCTGGTCAGACAGCTTTTGCTGCTGCACTCCAAACCAATTTTCAAACAGCGGTTTCGAATCACTAAACCCACCCTTCCAGTTCTGATTGAAGGACTTATAATTAATGATATATTAGACGGACAACTGGTCTGGATGTGAGAAAATCAACTTTATTAAACTAAAGAAAACTACACCACACGATTTTAGTAATCACTGTACAATTGCTTAAATGGGGGAAGACAGACGGCAAAAATGAGGGATAAATGGCTACAATGTTAATTAAACAATCTTAGCAATTTCCCCTAAATTACCACCCCCCTTTCGCTCCTTACTAGATTGCCTTGCTGAGGAGTCAGAAACCTGCTCACCTGTGGTCCAAGGAAGTAAGAGAGAGAGATAGCTTCTCAGGAGCTATCTTTATATCCTGCCAGCTCTTGCTGTTTGGCGCTGAAGGGGTCTGTGTGCAAAATTTGCACCCAATGTTCGAATACACAAGAGAAAGGCTGTGATTGGCTGATTCAAATAAAGCTTGGAGTGGTTTGAATGTGTCTACATTCTGGGGCCGAAGTGTTCCCGCCTACATCCGGAGTTTAATGGGCTAACCAAAGGGGACACACCTGAATAATGGGTGATTCAAAACCCATTCATTCCAAACTGTTCCCTTTCAAAAGTCTTTTCTGGAGTTTCGTTGTGTCTCAATGTGTGTAAGGGCTTTTCAATGGGCTGGATTGCTGTGTCAACAGAGCCCTTTGTTCTGCGGTTTAGTCTCAAGTGGTTTAATCCCTTATGTCAACATCCTGCAGTTTCGTATGAACAAACATTGCCTCTGTAGAAGGGAAACTCCCTGGTTTGATTGACAGGTCTGACTGCCACTGCTTGATCCTCCCACTTACACAGACACTTTGAGCTGCTTTCTCTTTTGTCTTTTAGCCATGCATTTCTGACGGCCATTTTCAAACCTCTTTGCAATATAAACAGTTTGAAACTCAGAGGTACCATTTTAATCTTAAAGTCCTGGGCCTAGAAATTTGGTTGTTTGCGCCAGCGATTAGCACCTAAGGAGCCCGAGAATTGGGGTGTTACCCAATGTTCGGGCGGGCGCAGTGAAGATAGCGCCACCTCCCATATTGAGTATCCATTTAGCGCCTGCGCTAACTCTTAGCGCGCCCGCGTGTGCAGGCAGATCATGACATCATTTCAGTGTGCAATGCCTTTTTGGTGCCCCTGACCGGATATTCGGTGGCGCCCGGAACCTTTCCGCCTGGCACTATTAGTGACAGTTGGATGGAACATTCCCAGGCCCTTCTCGGAGTCGGGGGGAGCTATTTAAGTATAAAAGCTGCAGCCACTTGGCCTGGTCATTCTGAGCGTTGCTGGAGAGAGTAGGTGAACTACTGTAGCACAGAATTTTTCAGATTTAGCCTTCGGAGACTTGGGACCTGCAGCCCTGTCCGGAGCAGTTGGAGTGCTAGACATTACTGCGTGTTGCCCGTCTGGCATAGCAATGGGAGCTACTTTGGAAGGGAACGTCCTCATGGCCGGACACTTGGAAGGGGCACAGAGACGGCGGGAGAGAGGGCCGGGATTGGCCAGAAGGAGTAGGGGCAATGGAGGTCGCCCAATCCGACGATACATTGCGAGGGTTTTCAGGCAGCAGGTGTTATACCTTACCATGTCGGAGGAGCAGTGTCTGCGAAGGCTCAGATTTGGTAAGGAGGGTGTTACTGAGCTTTGCCACCTGCTTGCTGAAGATCTGCAGCCGCGTCTACGGTGCAGGACCTCTCTGTCGGTGGCGGTCAAAGTGACTGTTGCCCTGAACTTTTACGCCAGCGGATCCTTTCAGTCAACAACTGGGGACATCGCGAATATATCACAATTTGCAGTGCATTGTTGCATCCGGCAAGTGGCAGCTGCCCTCTATAGAAGGAGGCATCAATTAATCACCTTCCCTGTGACCCTGGAGAAGCAGGCAGAGCGTGCGCAGGGCTTCGCTGCTATTGTGGACTTCCCCATGGTGTAGGGGCCATTGATTGCACACACATGGCTTTGCGGGCGCCATTACAGAATCAGGAGGAGTTCCGCAACCGCAAGGGGTTCCACTCCCTCAATATCCAGCTGGTGTGTGACCACCGCCAGATGATCATGGCAGTCAACGCACAATTCCCTGGGAGCAGCCACGATGCGTTCATCCTGCGGCAGACCTCAGTTTCTGACCTTTTTGAGGGCCCGGCTCACCCATGAGGCTGGCTTCTTGGCGACAAGGGCTATCCTCGCTGCCCATGGCTCATGACCCCACTCCATTTGCCCGCCACCCCAGCAGAAGAGCTTTACAACAGCAGCCATCAGGCGACCAGGAACATTGTGGAGCACACTACTGGTGTGCTCAAACAGCGTTTCTGCTGTCTAGACCATTCGGGGGGAGCCCTGCAGTACTCGCCGGAGCAAGTGGGTCACATCGTCATCGTCTGCTGCATGCTCCACAACTTGGCCATTTGACGAACCCAGCCAATGCCAGCCGACCCTCAAGGTCCAGCAGAGCAGGCGGATGAGGAGGAGGAGGAGGAGCATGCGGATGAGGAGGAGGAGGAAGAGAAGGAGGAAGATAGGAGGGCTCCTGAAACTGGAAGAGCTGTCCGTCAGAGGCTCACAAAGACTCGGTTCTAGGCCCCTCTGATGGAATGATGGGTGTCATTTGTACTGCGCACTTTGGCTCATACAAAGCCTATGAAGGCCACCATGAGTGTAAATAGTTACGATTACCATTGTAATTTTTAAAAATTCTTTATTGTCAAAAAAGTGCTTCCTTCCAGCATAACAACATCATGTCAACAGAAACCGTAACTAACAAAATAACAGTTAACTCTCTGGCAAAGCCGCAAAACTAAACAAACCATCACAAACAATCACAACAGGTGAGGGCGTCCTTGAATTTGGAGAAAGAAACGTCTCAGCACCTCCCTCTACTGCTGGACCCTTGATGGAGACCGACTTCTCTTTCGCGGTCGGCCCCTTCCCTCCCTGCAGCTCCTACGTAATTGAACCCCAGTGGCGGCGTCAAGGCTGGGGGACGCCTGCTGACTGTCTGGAAGCGCAGATGCCCCTGAGGGACGGCCTGGACGACCTCGGGGCTTGGAGGGCGCCGAAGCTGGCTGCTTGAACTGGACATGGCTGGAAGCAGTGTGCACTGCAGGTGGTGGCAGCTGCACTGCAGACGTTCCAGCGGTGGCATGAGCAATGCTCACCTGCCAAGAAAGGACACCTGCACCATGGTCGGACGACACACTGGCTCTCTGAGGGGACCGGTTCGGCTCATCCGCCACAATCGCATGCTCCACTGATTCCTGGCCTGGCCCCGAAGTCCAACACACTCTTTGCCAGTGTTTCTATTGACTGAGGCATCCTCCCCACTGCAGCCATAAGCTCAGTGTGCCTGAGCCGGGCCTGGGTGCTCATTTCAGCCAGGCTACACACCTCCTCTGCACTCTGTGCAGCAGTCATCGTTCCCTGCCTTGCCCTCCGGGGAGCCGGTGCCCGAACTTGCCTACCCCCTCGCGTTGATGCAGGCCGCTTGTTCCGGCAACTGGCTCCTCATCAGAACCCCCCCCCTCCCCTCCAGGGAACTACTATCCCCAGTCTTCAGATGTGTAGGCTCCCCTGAGGCTGGAACGGATGGTCCGGCTTCCTCCTGCTCCTCGCCTCCGGAGGCACTGGCACTGGCAGCTTCAGGGCTCGGATCCCGAGCTGGTGATGCAGCATCTGAAAGCAGGGAGGTGGAAGAGTGGCTTTAGCAAACGGACAGGTTGGCAGCAAGGGTTGCCAGATTGCGGCAAGGCTATGACATGGCTCCACAGTGAGAAAGCATGCTGGCAGGGGGACCAAGTGGAAGGAGACAGTTGTAAAAGGTGAGAACCTTACCATCGCTGTCGACAATGGGGTCGGCAGCTGCAGTGGTAACAGGACCACTCAGACGTCCTCCAAGAATCTGGTGCACTCTCTCCTCGAGATCCGTGAGAGTGACCACTTCTGGAGGTCCTCCACCGGTTCGAAGCTGGTCTTTGCGAATCTTCATCAGCTTGGACTGCAGGGGAAAGGAGGGGAAGTTATGTTACATGATGCCCTGCGTGATCATCTCATGCCCCCCATGTTGCAAGAGCCCTTACATGATGCCCTGAGTGAGCATCTCATGCACCCCATGGTGCAAGAGCCCTTACATGATGCCCTGAGTCAAATTTGGATATGTGTGCCCAGAAAGGGCCATCGGTGCTTGCTGGCAGATGAACAATGGGGCACAGGCCACCCTGTAGCCATAAAGACAGGTGCTAATGAAGGGATGCAGAAGTATGCAGAAACAACACTCACCCTGACGACCCGAGTGAGGTCGTTGAATTTCTTTCTGCATTGGACAGGGCTCCTGGTCACCATGTTGCTGGAGTTGACCCTCTGGCATACATCCCTCCAAGCTCATCGGTAGTCCTTATGATTCGGCCTCCTGCCATTGTCTGGGTACAGAACATCTCGACGGCGCTCCACTGCGGCCATCAATTGCTCCAAAGCCTCATTGCTGAAGCGCTCTGCTCTCTGCCTCACCTTCTCCATCTGGTCCAAGTTTTTTGCGCCAGAGAAGGGCCTGCGCCAATTCTGAGGCCTACAAGGCGCTGAGTGTGGAAGCTGAGGTTGACTGACCCACCCCTTTAAGAGCCGGCTGGCGCCTGGAAGTCTCGTGGTTATCGGTAATTGAGAGCACCTGCGCTACGCCCGTCCGCGCTGATATTGGGTTGCGCCGGAAGTTTAGCACCTTAGGAGTCCTGTGCAATGTCTGAATTCGCGCCTCAATCACCTTTGGGGGCGATGCAACCCAATATCGCGCCAGGCGGCGATAAGTTGTGTCTGGCTATAAACTTTGCGCAGCGAAAGTTCTAACGCCTCAAGCGGGGCTATACCCAATTTCTAGGCCCTGATGTTGAGACAATTCAAATCACGCAATTCTTCGTCCACGATGTGGACCAATATTTTCCGATCTTCAGGGATTTAGGGGATTTTTATGAACACAGTTCACTTATCATTTACTGCAGCACTCTTTTGCTTAGTGGCTTTACTTAAATACAGCACCTTTAACGAGTGCAACACACCTTTAATACAGTACACTTTGCTCACTACAACACCTCTGCTTAGTGGCTTTTACTTAAATACAGCACTTTAATACAGGTGCTCAGTGTCCACTGAAGCACCTTTCTGCTTAGCGCAACACTGTTACTCAAATACAGCACTTTACTTCTTACAAATCACTTAATGTTCACTACAGCACTTCCCTGCTTAGTGCAACACTTTTATTTAAAAACAGCACTTTAATACAGAACTCAGTGTTCACTACAGCACTTCTCTGCTAGTGCAACACTGTTACTTTTGTAATACCCACTGGAAATGTTATGTACGCTAAGTATGGTTATCAATCTTTAACTTAGACACTGTATTATCATTGTTATAAATCCCTGGGTTAAAGTTGCCCATGTGAAGGTACGGCAAGAACTTTTAAGGACACAATGTGACTAAGAGCAGACTTTCCATAATTCTGCACCAGTATCAACTGTTGCAGACAGTGAGGCTGCGCAGTCTCCAGGCAGAAACCCCAGGAGGAAGGGGTGGAGTCGGGTTTTTCAAGCGGGAAACGGGAGCGACTGGAAGAAAAGAGGGCAGGAGCTCTGAAAAGAGGGCTCAGGAGGCAAATGGCTGCCGCATCCCGTCCCGGGCTTCCAAACTCGGCCGCCGCCCTTCGTATTAGTAGCTCTGCATCCAGAACTCAAAGTGGGATTCAGTGATCGTGAAGAGAATTCAACGAAGGGGTTCAGAGTCGTAAGTCTTGCAGACATTATACATACCATGAGCTCCAACTTAAGCGCGCCAACGAAAGAGTGCATTCGAATTTGGACACAGGGACAGATTCTCCTTTGAATCCATATAAATGGAGAATGTATGTTTATTATGTCTAGATTCATTCTAATGTATGCAAATGTCTAATTTAGTTCATTGACCTGTAAACTTCTTATACTGTCTGATGTTAAAACTATAAAGTAAGATAATTAGAATTAAGCCATTGTAGTAGTGATCTCCTTACTGGACTATAGAATACTGTCTACAACAGAGACCACATCTCACATATATCTAGAGAACCGTGAAGGGGTTACACTTAAATAGGGGAGGAGAGTACGGACACAACGAGGGAAAATCGACTAAAATTACAGTTCTAACAAAATTCCCCTTAAGTCCCACCCCTATACCTATTCTAAGTTGTCTTGTAATGGGCCAGAAAAGGTATGCTCACCAATGAAAACGCCTGCTCCATGCCCCCTGCGGTCTATGTTCTTCACTGCCCCGAAGTAGAAAATACCCCAGTATTTAAAAGTAAACTGCTGGTATTCCACTCCTTTAAGCAGGCTCCTGAGTTGTTCTTCTGTAGGCAGAGCACGGAGGCGAGGCGGCAGAGAGAGAGATCACTTCCTGAGAAGCTACCTTATACCCCATTTGGGGCCGAAACCTTCCCGCCCAAATCCGGGTGTATCTGGGCTAAACAAAAGAGATCCAATGTCCCCATTAACTGAGATAGGTTTTGGATGAATTACCCATTTATCGTGATGGGTTTGTAAATGTATTACCATTCATCGTACTGGGTTTGAATAGAGCTGTCTTGGTTTGAAAAAAAGCATGTCTTTCCTTAATTGCTGAGTAAACAGCCTTGGAAGTTAGTGTAAACAAAAGTCATTGTCCTGTGGTCAAACTGAAACCGCAGTCTCAAGTGGTTAATCCTTTGTGTAAACATTGTAGCAGTTTCTGTAAACAAACATCGATTGTCTCTGCAGGGAGGGAAACTCCCTGAACTGCCTTTGATTGGCAGTTTAGTCAGCCATCTTTGATCTTCCCTTTACATATGTCCACAGCCTGTGCTCTGCCACAAGGTCGGGCAGCCATCTTTGATTACCCCTTTTTCACAGACACACACATGCTGCCTTTCAAGAGAGACTGTCCTTTTGTCTTCTGCCATGAGGTCTGATGACCATTTTGATCCCTGGATTTTTAAAGGTATATTACCCAGGTATTCTTTAATCAAAAATCAATCTTCGGAACTGTAGGAAATTTCAAAATTATTGCAAAATCCTTACAGTCCCCCATCGGATACTAAAACTTGCTTGTAGTATCCTGGCCAAAGGTGAGCAATAATTTCTGATGCCCCACAAACAACCTTCCCTTATTCTTATCTAAATCTATCTTTGATCCCCCGACACCTCCATCTCCCCTACCCAGAGAGAATCGCAGTACACAGTAGGCATCTATTGACAGAAAAAACAAGATTAATTAAATAATCAATACACGGAGGGGGTCCAATGCCCCTGCACCACTTGTATTTACAATAATTCAAGCATGGAGGGGGTCCAACGCCCCTGCACCACTTGTAACATAATTTTAACATGATACAACATCTTTTATGGGATTGTCACCCAGCCAACATATCTGCTAAAAATACACAGGGAAGACAACGAGATTCCGCCCTTTTTTTTTGTTACAATGCAATTGCCTGGCACTTTATTAAATGCCACTATTCTTCAGCCATAAATGTATTTTAAATTTTCACCATCTGCAAGCACAACAATTCCTAGGCATATGCAATTTGTTCCCTTAACTCCAAACAAGCAGTAAAATAATTAACAAGACAGTTTGTAAATTCTTAATCTTAAATTGAATTTCCAGTAACAGTTTAAATGTTGTGGACATCCACCTCCTGCAGACCCCTTCCTTCACGGGCTGGGAGAGCTCCTTCCTCGAGCACTCATCGACACGCTGGTCCTCTGTGCCTTCAGGAACTCTGAAAAAGACAAAAAAAAACATCTCGCCAGGTCCCCTGGCTCGGGGGGGTGTAATCAGGTCCCGCGACCTCAATTCACAATACACTTCCGGAACGGTACCACACTTAAAACTTATACACTAATAATACCACTACTGAATGGCAATACACAATTAAAATCAACACGTACTACCTTAATCCTCTATTGCACATTACTTGCACAAAGCTATATACAAGCGCCGCCCGTCTCCGGGCGGCCAGCCTAATCCCTGGTTGGGCTGCCACAGGCTGCTCCCTGCGGCATGGCTGGACTGATTCCACCTTCTAGTCCCTCGCAGCTTATGGCTGCTGGTTGGGGACTTCCGCCTTTTGGCTTCTCCCTGACTCGGGAGACCGCCCTACTCCACTGGAAAGTGGGCGACGTACTTTCTTGGGCTGGGGTACCCGAAGAGATCTCCTAGGGAGTGTCGCTGGTGGGGCTACCCTGGCGAGCAGACCATTAGCTCAGGTCACACTCCCTGCTGGCTGGGGACCTCCTCCTTCGGGTCCCTCCCTTCCTGAACCTGGGCTGGGGACAGGCAATCCCTTGCCACCGGCTGCCGGTGGCTGAGAGCCTTCCCCTTCAGGTCAAAAACCTGGTTCAGGCTCCTCCCCGGAGTCCCACAAGAGAGGGGGAATCGCTCGGGCCAAGTGCTGGGGGACTTCTCCTCTCATACACCCGACTGTGCCTGCGTGTGCAGTCTGTGTGTGCATACTCACTGCAGGCTGGGGATTTCTAATCTCAAGTAGAATCCCAGCTGCCTGTTTCCCTGCCCCCTGCTTAAACAAACCGCATTGTTTGATATAACTGGCTGCCTGGGGCTTGGACTTGCTTTTGGTCCGGGGCCAAACTATCCCCTGTGTGCCTCCCTTGTCCTGGATTACTGCTACCGGACCTGCTTTACAGGGGTCCCAGAACTCTCCTTCCCTGTTCCCCTGCTTGAATAACTTACTCTGGTCATGAATGGCTCCTCCCCTAACACAAGCCACAGCACCTGCCTGTGCAGCCTGTGAACTTGTACCTGCTGTGGGCTGAGGATTTCTGTCCTCAGGTTCACTCCCAGCTGCCTGTTTCCTTGCCTCCGGCTTAAACAACTTGCACTGATTCACATGGAACCATTTTGTGCGCTGGGGCAATTTTATCGCATAGACCATGGGGCTGGCTCTATCGACTATACTATAAGGTCCCATGTACAGTGGCTCTAAACTCCCCACCCGGGCGTAGTTCCTAACCATGACCTGGTCCCCTATCTCCCACTGATGGCTCTTGTTGGGCTCGAGCAGCAACTGGTTATTCCGATGCTGCTTCCCCATACTACCTGCTGCCTGCCCATAAATTTGTTTTAGGCGCTCGAGGAGTTCTCGGGCGAACTTATCCTGATCTATTTCTCGAAGCTGCCCTTCCATAAGGACTGGGGCTAGGGCATGGGTGGGGGTCCTCATAACCCTACCGGTCATGAATTAGTGCGGGGAATACCCTGTACTCTTGGATTGGCTGGCCCGGATCCCCATGAGGACTAGAGGCAGGGCTTCTGCCCATTTTTGGGGTGACCCCACTGTCTCTTTCCTCAGCCTTTCCTTAATGATGCAGTTCATGCGCTCCACAATCCCTGAGGACTGGGGATTGTGAGCTACATGCCACTTCCCCTGAATACCAAGCAGCATGAGGGTGTCCTGCATGACCTGGCTGTGCTGTAGCTTCCCTGGTCGGACTCCACAAACTGGGGGAGTCCCCACCACGAGAACACCTCCCGTACCAAGATCTTTGCAGTCCCCAGTGCTGTGGCTGTTTTACAGGGGAAGGCTTCCACCCATTTGGAAAACACGTCAACCAGGACGAGGCAGTATTTGTAGCCTCCCTGGGCGGTGGGCAGGGGCCCGATGTAGTTGATCTGGATCGACTGCCATGGTCCCTCTACCCTCCTAACGTGTCCCATGGGCACCTTCCTTCTGTGGGGATCGGGGTTTTTTGCAGCACACACGAGACAGCTAGCACAGAACTCGCGGATGTCCTCCCGGAGTCCTGGCCACCATCCCGCCTGTTCCACCCGTTGCCAGGTGGTCTCAGGCCCGGGGTGTCCCGCTCCTGGCCCCTCATGGGCCAGCTGAAGGAACTCCCTCCGGTGTTGCTGGGGTACTACCCACTGTTCCTCTCTGAACAGCATGCCTTCCCTTATGGAGAGGGGGGCTGCGCTGTAAAGGCCTTCTAACTTCCTGCCCTCCATTACTGCACTCATGACGACTTTCAGGACTGGGTCCTGGGCTTGGATCGTCTTAAGGTCCGGGGCTAACACTACCCCTAAGCTCCCTTGGGTCCCATCCCTGCCTCTAACTGCCGCCACGGGCCTGGACTCATACGGGTCCCAGAAAGTGCCTGTGTGTGCACCCTCCTTGGCCAGCATGTCGGCTTGCTGGTTACCCTGGCTGTGGGGTTCTGTGGAGGAATGGGCCTTCACTTTGTGGATGAAGACCTCGCCTTCCTCCCCCACAGCTGCCAGGATTTTCTCCAGCAGGGGCTTTACTGTTAAGGGCTTCCTGTCGGCAGAGGTATATCCACGACGGGACCAGATGGCCAGGTATTCCGTACACGAGTTGCAAGTGAACATGCTGTCAGAGCAAATCGTGTATGGGGTAGGGAAGATTTCGGGGTGGGTAACCATGTACATCACCGCGGACAGTTCAGCCTGTTGGGCGCTCATGGTGTTGGGGAGCTTGATTGCCAAGGCAATGTTTGCCGTTGGGTCATAGACTCCACAACACCATGAGTCGTTTGCCAGCAGATACCATGTTGGAACCGTCTACATAGATCTCACGGCCTGAGGGATGTATCCCAGCCCGTAAACCTATGTTCACCTCCCATACCCCTTCTATGGAACACCGATGGGCTGTTCCAGGATATACCATATCGGCCGCGAGCTTTGGCTCGCAAAGGCCCCTCACCCTCAGATCCATCTGCGAGAGGAGGAGGGTCCAGCATGCAATGCGGTGCGGGCACTGCTCACCGTCCCATCTTTAATCCTCCCATCCAGAAGCATCTGAGTGGGTGTGTGGTGTGTGAGGAGGGTGATGGGAGAGGTGCCTGTGAAAATCAAAGATCTTTTCACAGCCCAATGTGTGGCCAAAATGTGCCATTCACAGTTGGAGTAGCTCCTCTCCACATCCGTGAGGACTCTGGAGGAGTAGACCACGGGCCTTAGCCTGCCGTGCCGCTCCGGGAGCAGCACAGCACTGAGACTATCCCCGTTGGCTGCTACCTCCAAGAAGAACTCTTTCCCCCCATCTATGGCCCCTAGAGCTGGTGCAGTCTGCAAGTCTCCCTTGAGTTTAACAAACGCTGCCTGGCAACCCTCATCCCATAGCCACTCCACTCCCTTATGTAGGAGTCGGAGCAGAGGGGCTGCTGTGGCTGCATAGTCCTCAATGAAGTCTCTGCAGTACCCCGTTAGCCCTAGAAATGAACTCACATCCCTGACTGTGTTAGGGACCGGTAGCTCTTGTACCGCTTCCCTCCTAGCCTTATCTATGGCCCTTTCTCCAGCACGGACGGTCAGACCCAGGAATTTGACCTCCTGCTGGCCGATCTGCGTTTTCTTTGGGTTTACCTTTAAACCCCTTTTCCTAAGCAGCTCCAGCAGTTTGGCTAATAGTGGTCCGTGCTCCTCTCCTGAATCAGTGAACAGGAGCAGGTCATCCACGTATTGAACCAACTGTGTGGGCTGGCTGAAATCTTTTAAACTATCTGCCATACACTGGTGGAAGATGCTGGGGCTGTTCTGAAAACCTTGTGGCAGGCAGTTCCATGTGTACTGTTGCCCCTTAAAGGTAAAAGCAAACTTGTACTGAACCTCCCTCCTTAAAGGGATGGACCAAAACCCGTTAGAAATATCCAGCACTGTGAAAGTGGTTGCGGATGCTGGAATACTTCCTATCAGGTCGGCAACTGCTGCCACCGTGGGTGCACAGGCTGGGATATTGCTGTTAAGTACCCGATAGTCCACCGTGGCTCTCCAGGTATTGTCCGGTTTCCTGACCGGCCAAAGCGGAGAGTTAACATGGGTGGCTATGGGCCTCAACACTCCCTGCTGCACCAAAGAGGACATGGCTGCCTCCATGTCGGGTTCTGCTTCTTTGGGGAAATTATACTGCTTCTGAGGCCGGGCCATGGGGTCCCCGTCCACTCTGACCTCAAACCCTGTGACCCTCCTGCAGTCGTGTTTATGCATGGCAAACGCAGCTAGATTAGCCTGCATGACTGTCTGAAATGCCCCCGGGACACCATCAACCATGAGCCCGAGGTCGTAACCTTCTTTAGTCTTCACCGTACACACGGTCCCCTTCCCTTCCTTGCTGGGGATGACTACTACGCCTCCCTCTTCCCCCGTGTTGGCTCCCCACAGGCAATGATTGCGGAGATCCACGAGGATCCCATGGCCCACCAGGAAGTCGGCTCCTAGGATCCCTTTCCCTCCCTCTGCCTCCCACCTTGCCAGGATGCACGTCCATTTAAATGTACACTCTCAGGAGCCACAAGCCTACATTTCGTTGTACTGCACTTGTGCACTAACAATGACAATAAAGTTGATTATTATTATTATTATTATTTGGTCCAGATCGTGCCCAGGCAGATTGAGAGTGGCTTGGAAAATACTCCCGCCTGTTCCTAACCGGTGAACCCCGATAAGGCATATGGAACCCTGCTAGACAGAGGTGAGGTGGTGGGATTAGCCGCATGGCTCACGGTGCATGATGCTCCCGTATCCAGTAGATAGATCCCTTTAACCCTCTCTACCTCCATCTGTACAAGCGGTCTCTTCCATCCGTCATACTGGAGGTCACACAGGTAGACAGGCTGTGCGGGCTCTAGTCATAGTGGGGCGGCAGAGGGGGCCGAGGGAACTACAGCACCGGTGGTAGCTGCTATTTTTCCCTGGTTGGTCAGAAGAGACCGCACTGCCTCCAGTAGTGACTCGACTGAGGCGGGGGAAATTCCTGTCTCTACCCTTTGGACTGGGGCTGTGGGATTTTTTCCCTTGCTATCCTTCCAGGGATTCTTACAGTCTTTTCTCCAGTGACCGTCTTTCCCACACCCATAGCAATTTAACCTAGCCTGGGATGGACGGTTCCCCTCCTGGTGCCACTCTTTCTTACTCTGGCTCCCAGGTTTAACCTCATGGACTTTTCCCTTGGCTTGGGGCGTCTCGATACCCCTCCTGTTTCTCAGAGCTGTGGGTGGTGGTCATGGGACCTCTGATTCCCTGGCCAACCTTTCCCTGGGTGTTGCCTGTGGGACGGTTTTACTTGGGCTGCCAGTAAAATCCGACTGACCTGCCTTCGGGCTAATCAGACATATCATCGCCTTTGCTCTTTTTAAAGCCATATTCAAGCTTTCTATCTCTGCTCTACAGGGGCCATGATCTGCTTCCTCAAACCCTTGCTTGCAGGCCAGCTTACATGCTGCCTTTACCTCCCTAACCTTTTCCTCCTGCTCTTTTATTTCTTGTATTAGGCGAGCGCTCTCCTCCTGCACCCTCATCTCATTGCTCTTGGCCTCTGCAACTAGGCACTTCAGGTACTCTGGCTCATGCCTCGTGTGGCTTTTGCCCTCACTAAACTGAACCACCAGGTGCTCTACCTTGGCCTGGTATTCTTCAACCTCCCTTTCCCTATCCCAACTCTCTGTTCTGGCTTCCCGAAGCCTGTGGGTGACTTCCCCAAGCCTGCGGGAACCTAACCACAAACAAACCAGTGGGATAAAAAGAAACCCAATAACTGCTGCTCTTTCCAGACCCAAACCACTGTCTGCCACATCGCACACCGTTGCCGACGGTCCTGCCGCGGTTGCCATTTTGTAGGAATTAAACAAGTGGGGTTGGGGTTATGGTAATTGTCTCTGGCCAGTCAGAAGCCTCTGAGCTGCTCCAGGGACCCCCGTGCGGTTTCGAAGTGCTCCCCTATTCCTGGTTCTGACCGCCGGACTTATTCGGTAGCGATGTAGACAGAAAAATGTGACTCGTGGTTCGGGTGCAAAACAGACCAGTATTTATTAAACAAAAGAAAGAAACAACTTAAAAATAATCGATACAACACACCTATGCCTGGTACAGCACTTTTGCTTAACACAGTTCAATTATCGTTTACTGCAGCACTCTTTTGCTTAGTGGCTTTACTTAAATACAACACCTTTAACTAGTGCAACACACCTTTAATACAGTACACTTTGCTCACTACAACATCTCTGCTTAGTGGCTTTTACTTAAATACAGCACTTTAATACAGAACTCAGTGTTCACTACAGCACTTCTCTGCTAGTGCAACACTGTTACTTAAATAGGGGAGGAGAGTACGGACACAACGAGGGAAAATCGACTAAAATTACAGTTCTAACAAAATTCCCCTTAATTCCCACCCCTATACCTATTCTAAGTTGCCTTGTAATGGGCCAGAAAAGGTATGCTCACCAATGAAAATGCCTGCTCCATGCCCCCTGCAGTCTATGATCTTCACTAGCCCTGAAGTAGAAAATACCCCAGTATTTAAAAGTAAACTGCTGGTATTCCACTCCTTTAGGCAGGCTTCTGAGCTGTTCTTCTGTAGGCAGAGCACGGAGGCAAGGCGGCAGAGAGAGAGATCACTTCCTGAGAAGCTACCTTATACCCCAATTGGGGCCGAAACCTTCCCGCCCAAATCCGGGTGCATCTGGGCTAAACAAAAGGGATCCGATGTCCCCATTAACTGAGATGGGTTTTGGATGAATTACCCATTTATTGTGATGGGTTTGTAAATGTATTCCCATTTATCGTACTGGGTTTGAATAGAGCTGTCTTGGTTTGAAAAAAAGCATGTCTTTCCTTAATTGCTGAGTAAACAGCCTTGGAAGTTAGTGTAAACAAAAGTCATTGTCCTGTGGTCAAACTGAAACCGCAGTCTCAAGTGGTTAATCCTTTGTGTAAACATTGTAGCAGTTTCTGTAAACAAACATCGATTGTCTCTGCAGGGAGTGAAACTCCCTGAACTGCCTTTGATTGACAGTTTAGTCAGCCATCTTTGATCTTCCCTTTACATATGTCCACAGCCTGTGTTCTGGCATGAGGTCGGGCAGCCATCTTTGATTACTCCTTTTTCACAGACACACACACGCTGCCTTTCAAGAGAGACTGTCCTTTTGTCTTCTGCCACGAGGTCTGACGGCCATTTTGATCCCTGGATTTTTAAAGGTATATTACCCAGGTATTCTTTAATCAAAAATCAATCTTCGGAACTGTAGGAAATTTCGAAATTTTTGCAAAATCCTTACAGTGTGTGATGCTCCAACCTTCCACAGGTGTGGTTAGGCCTGGTAAAAGTTACCCCAGACCTGAGACAACAAAGTCCTGCCACCTGCAAATGATGACTGATCAAATATCCTCTTCAATGTTGGACCTGCAGCTGATAGTCAACAAGCCAATAGTGTTCATGTCAGGTTTCACAGGCGGCATCCCCACCAGGTGTGTTTTATGTGGGAAAAGGGTTAAACAGGCAAGGGCCTGTTAAAATGGGATTATAAAGGCCAATCAGTGCTGTTTAAGGGCCCTAAAGACCAGTCCCGCCTGTTGCAGGCGGGACTGATTCGGGTCAATCAGACACACCTAGGTTAAAATGGCGTGGAGGCGGGAACCAGGCGGGGGGGGTTCGCGACCCCCAGGTTTTGCGATTTTAACCCCCCCGCACGCCTAAAAGCCCGCTTCACGGCCCAATGAAAATCGAGGCCAATGGCTTCAATCCACCCAATGTTTAGTTGAAGGAAATTTCTACTCATCCAGAACTGGATGTCAGACAAGGAGTCAATTTAGAGACAGTGGAGGGGTCGAGAGAAGAGGTAGTGAGGTAGAGCTGCGTGTCATCAGCGTAAATGTGGAACCTGACATTGTGTTTTCGGATGATGTCGCCGAGGTAACAGTGCAGGAGCGGGAAGAGAAGCCATTGCAGGTGATTCTCTGGCTATAATTGGATAGATAAGAATGGAATCAGACAAGTGTAGCCCCACCCAGCTGGATAGCAGTGGAGAGGCGTTGGAGAAGGATGGAGTGGTCAACCGTGTGAAAGGCTGCAGAAAGATCAAGAAGGACGAGGAGGGATAGTTTACCACTGTCAGTCACATAGGATGTCATTTGTGACTTTGATAAGAGCCGTTTTGGTACCATGGCAGGGGTGGAAACATAATTGGAGTGATTCAAACAAGGAGTTCCGGGAAAAGATGGGCACGGATTTGGAAGGCGACAGCACGTTCAAGGACTTTGGAGAGGAAAGGAAGGTTGGAGATGGGGCGGTAGTTTGCAAGGACAGAGGGGTCAAGGGTTGTTTTTTTGAGGAGGGGGTGATGACGGCAGATTTGAAGGAGAGGGGGATAGTACCTGAGGAGAGAGAACTGTTAACAAGATCAGCTAACATGGGGGCCAGGAAGGGAAGTTGGGTGGTCAGCAGTTTAGTGGGAATAGGGTCGAGGGAGCAGGAAGTGGGTCTCATGGACAGAATGAGCTCGGAATCATCCTGTTGCGGTTTGTGGGATGTTACTGATACAAAATAGCTGTTGCTTTCTCCCCCTGTGTAGTAGCAGTCACTGAACTTGAAAAATAATTTGTTACATAAAGCACTGAGGTGTTCTGACATTACAACACTATAGAAATGTAGACATTTTATAATTTTATATTAATTATATGCAGATAATCACTAATTTATCTTCACTAATTTTGTGGCAATCACATGCAGATTATCACTCAATAAAGATGTACTGTGATCGTATTATTAGCATTTACACATGTCGTTCCAATGCAGAAATGACCCTGCGAGCAGCTAAAGAAAGGGTTTGCTGTCTTTGCACAGCTGAAACTGATATTGAACAAAATATCGAAGCCAACAGTGATCCCAGAGTGTATAACACTGCATAATGGGTTTCAAGCTGTTCGTCTGAATACCTTTGCATCAAAAACAGCTCTAAGCAGTACCATAAAGAACACAAGTCACAAATCATGAATGAATAACAATCTTTCTGTACAGTAAATTTGACAGGCCTATGTTAAATTACATACTTTTAAAAATATTGCAGGAAGTAGCAGATACATCATTTTAATCTACCTTCTGAAGTGCTGTGAATTATTTTATATTGGTTACTAAAATAATAACACCTCAATATTATGCACCCATATGTCAATGATAAAGCCCACATTAAATCATTCATTTTTTTTCTACACTAAGAATTCAAGTGAAGGGCTATAGTGCTGAAATTCATCAAGCAAAAGAGAAGGAAAGAAAGACTTGCATTTATATAATGGCTTTCATGACGTCCCAAACCACTTTACAGCCAATGAAGTACTTTTTGAAGTGTAGTCACTGTTGTAATGTAGTAAATGTAGCAGCCAATTTGAGCTCAGCAAGGTCCCACAAACTGCAATGTGATGATGACCAGATAATCAGTTTTTTGTCATGTTGATTGAGGGATAAATATTGGCCAGGACACCGAGGATACCTATCCTGCTCTTCTTCGGAATAGTGCCATGGGATCTTTTACGTCCACCTGAGAGAGCAGACAGGGCCTCAGTTTAACGTCTCATCCGAAAAATGGCACCTCCGATAGTGTAGCACTCTCTCAGCAATGCACTGCAGTGTCAGCCTAGATTTATCTGCTCAAGTCTTTGGAGTGGGACTTGAACCCACAAACCTCTGATTCAGAGGCACGAGTGCTACCAACTGAGCCACAGCTGACAGAATGAAATAAAATGATGTAGTGGTTAGCTGACGCCAAGATTGAGTTTTACGAGCCTGCAGGTTGTAGGAGGAAGGGAAGACTGAGGTAGGTAAGGAGTTCCACAGTTTGGAGGTCCTGAAAAGGAATTACATCAAGTTTGTCACCAGACTACCTACTTCCCCATTTGTTACTGTCTTCAACCATCTAGCCCCTAAGCTCTGGAATTCCCTCTCTATACCTCTCCACCTCTCTTTCCTCCTTGAAGGTGCTCCTTAGAACCTACCTCTTTGACCAAGCTTTTTGTCCCCTGTCCTGATACCTCCTCTTCCTCTGTCAATTTTTGTCTGATTACGCTTCTGTGAAGCGCCTGGGGACGTTTTACTACACTAAAGGCGCTATATAAATGCAAGGTGTTGTTGTAACATTCATCTTCACTGAAACCCTCATCATCTCACAGCTTTATTTCCTGTATGTTGTTCTTGCCAGCCTCTGAATTCCACCCTACATAAACTCTAAATCATCCAGAACTTTCTCACGCAAAGTCTCACATACCCATCACCTTCGTCCTCAGCAACCTCCAGTACCAGGCCATTACCCAGCACGCCAACTTTCAAATCTTTGCTTCTGATTTCCTCAGGCCTGAAACTGAAACTTTCTAAGCACCAGCCAATCTGCAGACACCCTCACTGATAGCGATGAACCTCTACTAAACCTCAGGATTTACTGCAGTTAGACTTTGTGGACTTAACCAGATCACTAGATTGCTCCCTGGGATGAGAGGGCTGTCCGATGAGGAGAGCTTGAGTAGATTGGGCCTATACTCTCTGGCGTTTAGAAGAATGAGAGGTGGTCTCATTGAAACATATAAGATTCTGAGGGGGATTGACAGGGTAGAAGCTGAGAGGTTGTTTCCCCTGGCAGGAGAATCTAGCACTCGGGGGCATAGTCTCAGGATAAAGGGTCGGCCATTTAAGACTAAGCTGAGGAGGAATTTCTTCAGAGGGTTGTGAATCTTTGGAATTCTCTACCCCAAAGGGCTGTGGATGCTGAGTCATTGAGTATATTCAAGGCTGAGCTAGATAGATTTTTATACTCGAGGGGAATCAAGAGATATTGGGATTGGGCGGGAAAGTGGAGTTGAGGTAAAAGATCAGCCATGATCTTATTGAATGGCAAAGCAGGCTCGAGGGGCCGAATGGCCTACTCCTGCTCCTAATTCTTATGTTCTTAAAGGGCCAGACCAACTTAAACACAAGTCCCTCTTAGCAGAAGAAAATATTTTGTGGGATACATGGTCCAATGTCCACTTGTTATAAAACGGTTTGTCATCTGATTTATCATAAGCAATACCACAAAAATCCACGAGTATCTGAAATAATTATAGTTTTATAAGCATACACATCTACATTTTATTCATTACTAAACCAATATATTTTGTCTGTAGAAAAGTGCATAACCTATTGTTCCCTATTCTGTTGATATTTTCTTCCACTTTTTTCATCACTTTCGGATCCTTGAGGTTTATATTAATACAGTTCAATCATTGCAACACACACTTCCTCTGAAAAATCTGATGGCAAATCATTCTCATTATCCACATGGAAGGTAATACTGGGCTAGTAGGTTATCACACCAGTGTTATTCGATTCTTCCTGTGGCCATAGTGATGCATAAAACAGATACCACACAGGTCTAAGTGAGTGAACACTATTTACCCAACTTATTGTCTTGATCACAGAGCACATGAACCATGTACTCCTGGGTGTGCTATATCCTGTCAGGTCCATGGGTTGTTGAGACACTGTATTAAACTTGCCTTTTTAAAGCACTTTTTCATGTCTGTCAGAAACATTCCTTAGCACTTCATAGGCACTCACTTATTTTGAAGCACAGTGATTGCTGTTATGTAGTGTGTCAGCCATTTTGCACACAACAAGATCCCATGAACAGCAATGAGGTGAATGACCAGTTAATCCTTTTTCTGTGGTGGTGTTGGCCGAGAGAGGGATGTTGGTTGGGACTTTGGGAAAACTCCCTGGTGCTTTCTAAATAGTGCCGTGGGATCTTTAATACCTAACCGAATCACCAGAGCAGGCACAGAGGACCTTGATTTAACATCTTAACTGAAGAACGTCACCTGTGACAATGCAGAACTCCACTGGAAGGTGTTATACGGGATCCACGTGCTATTTTGTTTGCTCAATGCTAAAGGGATGTTAGTTTCATAAGTTTCAAAAAAATTGGTATAAAGGAAGAATTTTTTTTTAAATGGAAGGGCCTTATAGTTATGCATGACATTACAGAATACCACACCTGCACACAATGATTTGTTTCATACAGCAACAACTGGGACTTGTGGCACGTGGACCTTGGAGAAGATGTGAAGCAAAGTCATTTTTGAGGGCATATTTAAAATAATATTTGCATTCTTAATTTTACTTGAATATTGTTGTTTTTGGGTCCTGATATGTTTTCAGGTTTTTTTAAATTCTTTATTGAAGTGTGAAAGGAAGAATTTTTTTTTAAATTGTAAGATCTGTTTGAAGGGTCAAGAGCCATACTGCAGGACACCAGCAAGTTTGAACAGAGTAGGAGAGAAGATGAGGTAAATGAAGAAGTAGTGAGTAGGACATGCCAGCCTTGCATTTTTTTAAAAAGGGGTTACATAGAATTACGTAGAATCTATAGCACAGACACAGGCCATTCAGCCCAACTGGTCTATGCTAGTGTTTATTCCACACATGCCTCCTCTCACTCTAATTAGTTCTTCCCACCCTGGGTTAGAAGAGGAAATGAAGGAGATCCACAGTTTTGAGCTGCTGGGAAAGAATGAGTTAAGCAGGAGACTGTGCAATAAATCTTGCTCTCAATGGAGAGAAGAGAAAGAGTATGTATGGAGATCTAGCTGTCTAACTTAATCTCGTGGTGCTGCTCAGGAAAGTCCAAAGTGGTACCATTAAAAGTGGTGCCACAATGATGCTGAACACTGCTCTTGAAGCCACACCTATTTTCTAAATATATTATTGAACAGTACTCACCGGAACTACGAGCTGTAAAAAGTGAAACACCAGTGAAATGCTACTCTCCACCACTTACACCATCCACGCTTATCATGAGCAGCTGCCTATATCGGGCAAATAGCGCCAGTACCATGGGCATCAATTGCAAAAGCGCTGCTTCTAATATATTAAGCGCGCCAGCTATTTCAGGCAGCTCAATAAATTCTTTGCATTTTGTTAATCCCTTGTACTTACTGATTTACACGCCGTTGTTTTAAAATCTTGGAGGCAGGTCAGCTTGGGGAAAGGATCTGCTTGAGAAATCGGCCCTTTGCCTCAGTAATTGGATTCCAATTGATTGGGTCCTAAAGCTACTAAACGCTTTCTTTATTGTCATTGGCTGTTGCGTAGCAGCTTCATCTCAGTGACTTACAAATGCTCTGACCATGAAGCTGTGATGAAGTCCAAGTGGAAAAGTCCTCAAACAGCGATATAGATGTTCATGGGACTGTGGAGGCTTCACAAGCAGTGGAGAGTGTTCAATCAACCTGTTATGGTTTTACCGTCCACTGTTTATAGTGGGCAAATCGCGTTAACACCAACTGTAAATGGTGAGGACTGTATTTATAAAGCTTCATTTTTTTCAGGTGCCATCGGAGCATCGAAAGCCTGAAATATAATTTCCTAAAATGTTATAAACTCAAGTTGCTAAGTTTAATACGCAAAAGTCATTTGGAAAAAATCCTTTGTCTACAAAATCAACCTGCAGATGATTATTTAATAGATCTTTGCAGTGGCTAAGTACTGTAAAAGGGTTTCTGGTATAAATATTAAAGCTTGGGTTTAAAGCTGTTAAGGTGTTTGCCTACATAAAGACAGACAATACACTTTGAGGCCTTTCTGACAGACCTTATAAGGTAACATAAGAACATAAGAAATAGGAGCAGGAGTAGGCCATTTGGCCCCTCGAGCCTGCTCCACCTTTCAATAAGATCATGGCTGATCTTCTACCTCATCTCCACTTTCCTGCACTATCCCCATATCCCTTGATTCCCTTAATATCCAAAAATCTATCGATCTCTGTCTTAAATATACTCAACTGTTATGTATTGTGTGTTCTCCTCCCACCTGTGGTGGCGCTGTCACGGCAGATAAATGGTTGGGTGTTCTCTTGGTTAAGTTTAGCTCTCTTTGTTCGGAACTCTCCAGAACTTCCTTTTCCCTTCGAATAAAGCACTTCATGTTTGAATCTCTGAGTTCTGAGTTCTAATTGTGTCTAGGTAAAAAGGTACCGACATAACAAAGTGGCGACGAGGAGCGGATGAATCTGCGTACATAGATACATAGATACATAGAAGATAGGAGCAGGAGTAGGCCATTCGGCCCTTCGTGCCTGCTCCGCCATTCGATGAGATCATGGCTGATCCTTTAATTCAGTATCCCGTCCCCGCCTTCTCTCCGTAACCCTTAACCCCTTTTGCCCGTAGAAATATATCTAATTCCCTCTTAAATATATTTAATGAGCTGGCGTACACTGCCCTCTGTGGCAATGAGTTCCACAGGTTCACCACTCTCTGAGTGAAGAAATTCCCCCTCATCTCTGTCCTAAATGGTTTAGCCCTTATCCTTAAATTATGTCCTCTAGTTCTGTTCTCACCCGCCAAGGGAAACATTCCTTCTGCATCCAGTCTGTCTAGACCTGTCAGAATTTTATACACTTCTATGAGGTCCCCTCTCAATCTTCTAAACTCCAGTGTGTACATCCCTAAACTACATAGTCTCTCCTCATAGGTCATTCCCGCCATTCCTGGTATCAGCCTGGTGAATCGCCGCTGCACCCCCTCCATGGCAAGAACATCCTTCCTCAGATGAGGCGACCAAAACTGTACACAGTACTCGAGGTGTGGTCTCACCAGTGCCCTGTACAGCTGCAGCAAGGTATCCCTGTTCCTGTATTCTAACCCTTTTGCTATGAAGGCCAGCATACCGTTTGCCTTCTTGACCGCCTGTTGCACCTGCATGCTCGCCTTCAGTGACTGGTGTACAAGAACACCCAGGTCTCTCTGTACTTCCCCCTCTCCCAATCTATTGCCATTTAAATAATAATTTGCCCTCCCGTTCCTGCACCCAAGGTGGATAACTTCGCACTTGTCCACATTATAGTGCATCTGCCATTTATCCGCCCAATCGCCCAGTCTGTCCAAATCGCTCTGGAGCTTCCTGGTCTCTTCCTCTGAGCCCACCCCCCCTCCTAGTTTAGTGTCGTCTGCAAATTTGGAAATGCTGCATCCGACTCCCTGATCCAGGTCATTAATGTAAATTGTGAACAGCTGGGGGCCCAGGACAGATCCCTGTGGTACCCCACTTGTTACTGCCTGCCATTCAGAAAATGAGCCGTTTATTCCAACTCTCTGTTTTCTATCTGACAGCCAGTTCCCTATCCACGCCAAAACTTTCCCCTTTATCCCATGAGCCTCAATTTTCCATGCTAATCTTTTATGTGGGACCTTATCGAAGGCCTTTTGGAAGTCCAGGTACACCACATCTACTGGCTCTCCCCCATCTATTCTACCAGTTACTCCCTCAAAAAATTCCAATAGATTAGTCAAGCACGATTTACCCTTTGTAAATCCATGTTGACTCTGTCCTATCCTGTCCCCATTTGCTAAGTGCTCCGCTATTTCATCCTTAATGATGGACTCCAGCATTTTGCCCACAACTGATGTAAGGCTTACAGGTCTGTAATTACCTGCTTTTTCCCTACCCCCCTTTTTGAATAGTGGGGTAACGTTAGCTACCCTCCAATCCATCGGCACTGTTCCCGAGTCTAATGAATTCTGAAAAATCATCCTTAGTGCATCCGCTATCTCTAGGGCCACCTCCTTCAGTACCCTAGGATGCATGTTATCAGGCCCTGGGGATTTGTCCACCTTCAATCCCTTTAGCTTCCTTAACACCATATCCTTAGAGATATTGATTTGCGTCAGTTCCTCCTTTGCCAATGTCCCTATTTTTCCCAATATCCCAGGGAGGTTTTTTGTGTCTTCCTTCGTAAAGACTGACCCAAAGTATGCATTTAGTTGATCTGCCATTTCCTTATTTCCCATTATATATTCCCCCGTATCTGACTGCAATGGACCAACTTTGGTTTTCACCAGTCTTTTCCTTTTGATATATTTATAAAAGCTTTTGGAGTTAGTTTTTATATTTTCCGCCAGCTTGTTTTCGTAAGCTATTTTGCCCCTCTTGATCATGCCCTTTGCCCTCCTTTGCTCTATCTTAAACTGTTCCCAATCTTCCGCTCTGGCGCTTTTTTTGGCTATTTTATACGCCCTATCTTTGGATTTTACGGGTTCGTTACGTTACGGGTGCAGTGAGTAAACAGAAATTTAAATTTGAAACGTGAGATGGCTACTATATTAGGAAACATCGGTGATTTTGATGAAAATGTGGAGCAATGGAGCACTTATATGGAACGTTTTGACTATTTTGTCTTGGCGAATGTGGTGGCAAACGAAAAGGTCGTGCCTACCTTTTTGAGTGTAATGCGGCCGAAGACATTCAATTTACTTCGCAGCCTTGTGCAGCCAGATAAGCCAGGAACTAAAACATATAAGCAACTAGTGGAAATTCTTGGAGCACATTTTTCACCAAAACCTCTGGTTATTGCTGATTTAGATTTCACAAACGGAATCAAGAGGAGGGGGAATCAGTGACGGTGTTTATTGCTGCTTTAAAAAGGTTGTCGGAACACTGCCAGTTCAAGGAGGTGCTGAATGACACCATTAGAGACAGACTCGTGTGTGGTCTGCAAAGTGCAGCCACACAGAAGTGCCTTCTTACTGAGGACAACCTTACTCTTGAAAAGGCCATTGAAGTTAGTGTCTCCATGGAGATGGCGGAAAAGGAGGCTCACCAGTTGAGTTCAACAGGGAGAGTTCACAAGGTGTCGTCTGAGCCTAAAGGTGCGCGGAACGGCACATGTTACCGTTGTGGGAAAACGGGCCATCATGCTAACGACTGCTGGTGTACGGAGCTGGAATGCTGAAATTGTGGCAAAAAGGGTCACATTGAACGCGCCTGTAGAGATAAAAAAAGAACAGACAGAGCTGGGAAGCATGGAAGCAAAATGTCTGTATTTGGACAAGAGAGGAAAAAGGGTGTTCATTCAGTGCAGTATGATGGAACAAGCAAAACAGAGGGGAGCGACACCTCTGAGGAGGAAGAGGTGCACATACTGACGGTTGCAGGTGGTTCAAATGGCTACTGGGTGTCACCACTGGTGGAGGGACAATCAGTGCGGATGGAGGTGGACACAGGCGCGGCTGTGTCCCTTGTTTCAGACACTGTCTAAAACAAAATGCTAAAGCATCTTACCCTTCAGCCAACAAACATTGTGCTAAAGACGTATACCAGCAAACCTGTGGCCATGAGAGGTGCCATTGAGGTGACAGTTAAATTGAACGGACAGACTGCAAAACTGCCACTATATGTGGTAAAGGGAAACTACCCATCGCTACTGGGATGTGCGTGGCTAGAGAAAACCACACTGGACTGGCCTGCAGTCCGCATGATGTCAAAAGGGGAGTCAGGTCTGACTGCAGTGTTAAACAAACATGCAGAACTCTTCAATGGGGAACTTGGGAGCATGAAAAAGATCAGCGTGAGACTGGACATTAAACCTGACAGCAAGCCGAAGTTTCACAAAGCCCGACCTGTACCCTATGCAATTAGGCCAAAAGTTGAGGCTGACTTGGAGGCCTTAGTCGAGAATGGAGTCCTGGAGCCTGTGAGCGTGAGCAAATGGGCCACACCCATTGTTCCTGTCCTGAAAAAGGATGGATCTGTTCGAATCTGCGGGGATTTTAAAGTGACTATTAACCCGGTGCTGTCTGCGGAACAGTACCCTCTTCCTCTCATTGATGATCTTTTTACGGGCCTGGCCGGAGGGCAAAAGTTCAGCAAAATAGACTTATGCCAGGCTTATCTACAAATGCATGTCGATGACAAATCAAAGGAGCTGCTGACAATTGTGACACACAAGGAGCTATACAGGTACTGCCGCCTTCCGTTTGGAATTACGTCGGCCCCTGCTCTATTCCAAAGGGCAATGGATCAGATTTTGAGTGGACTGCCAGGAGTCCAGTGCTACCTGGACGACATCCTTGTCACTGGGACAAATGAGGAGGATCATCTTCTGAACTTGGATGCGACACTACAACGACTGAAAGAGTACGGACTCAGAGTTCGTAAAGACAAATGTGAATTCTTTCAGTCTTCAGTTGAGTACCTGGGGCATGTGATTGACGCTACTGGCCTGCATAAGGTGCCGTCAAAGGTCAAGGCGATCGTGGAGGCCCCAGTATCCCAGAATGTGAGCCAGTTAAGTTCATTTCTGGGGCTACTTAACCACTATGGGAAGTTTATTCCAGACTTAGCAACATTGCTGAAGCCGTTACATCAGTTGCTATGTCAAGGCAAAACATGGAAATGGACTGAACTGTGCAACGAAGCTTTCGCCCAAGCAAAGAAAGCATTGCTGAAATCGGAGGTCCTGACACACTTCGACCCAAAGCTACCCGTGCAGCTAGCATGTGATGCATCACCATATGGTGTGGGAGCAGTCATATCCCACATCATGCCTTCGGGTGAAGAGAAACCTATCGCCTTCGCATCACGCACCTTGAACAAGGCCGAGAGTAACTATGTGCAGATCGAGCGCGAGGCCTTGGGAATTGTTTTTGGAATTCGAAAATTTCATCAGTACCTGTTTGGGAGAAGGTTCACACTCCTGACGGACCACCGCCCATTGGCTTCAATTTTCGGGCCACACACCGGAATTCCGTCTCTCACTGCAAGCAGGATGCAAAGGTGGGCTTTACTGTTGTCAGGACACACATACGACATCAAATATTGCAAATCAGACTTGCACGGCAACGCAGATGGTCTCTCGAGGCTACTCTTGCCTGTTACTCCCCCAGAGCCTCGTCAGATAGACATCTTCTACTTTATACAAGTAGAGGGAGCACCTGTCACTGCAGTTCAGGTGCGAAGGTACACCCGCAATGATCCAGTCCTGTCTGAGGTAATGGATGATGTCATTCGAGGGAGAGCTATAGGAGATTCTCCTAGTTTGAAATCTTACGTTTCAAAAAGAAATGAGCTCTCCGTCCAGGCAGGTTGTCTTCTTTGGGGATGCCGTGTCATCATTCCGCCACCTCTGAGGGAACCTATACTGCAACAACTTCATACAGGCCACAGTGGGATGGTTCGGATGAAGGAAATGGCAAGAAGCTACTTCTGGTGGCCAGGTCTCGATGGGAATATTGAGGAGAAAGCCAAAATATGTTCCCCATGTCAAAGGGTCCGGAATGTTCCACAGCTGGCAACCCTACACCCCTGGGATTGGCCTGCAGAAGTGTGGCAGCGAGTACATGTGGACTTCGCCGGTCCTTTCGAAGAGAAGGTGTTTATGGTGGTTGTAGACACTCGTAGCAAGTGGCCGGAGGTCACTGTGATGAGGTCTACCACGGCAGAGAAAACAATTGAGAAACTTGGTGAGATGTTCAGCCGTTATGGCTCACCGGAACAACTCGTAAGTGACAACGGTCCACAATTTGTATCACAGGAGTTTGCAACCTTCCTGCCCTATCATCCCTCTACTAACGGCCAGGCAGAAAGGTTCGTGCAAACTTTGAAGCACGCCTTGAAGGCATCGCAAGGTCAGGGCTCAATCCATCAACGTCTGAACAGCTTCCTGTTGTCCTACAGGAACGAGCCGCATGCCACAACCAAAACTTCCCCCGCTTCACTCATGATGAAGAGGCAGTTGCAGACAAATTTTTACTTACTCAAACCTCCAAGGGCAGAGCAGGTTGTCCATCGTCAACAACAAGCTCAAGTTGAAAAGAGAGAGAAAAGAGCCAAGGAGAGACGGTTTCATCCGGGAGAGCATGTCCTAGCTCGAAACTACAACACTGGACCGAAATGGGTTCCTGCTATGGTGATCACGCAGGCGGGCCCTGTGTCTTACACGGTTGAGACTGCTGAGGACGTCGTCTGGAGAAGAGACACTGATCAACTGTTGCTAGGAGCAGAGACAGCCACAGAGGCTCCAACGGCTGGTTGGCCTGAACTGTTTCCGGATGATACCGCAAACCAGCATCCTTTGCCACAGTGCTCTTCTCCAACACAGGAAGTCAAAGAGACTGTTCCACCTGTGCAAACTCCTGACTTTCGACTGACACAGGCACCTTCTCCATCTAGGCCTGTGTCAATGCCTACTGCTGTGGAAGCCAGCGATGACCGCCGGTATCCTGTCAGAGAGCGGCAGCCTCCAAGACGCTTGGATCTGTAGGCTTAGCGACTTACCCACAAGACTGGGGCAGAATAAACCCCAGGGTAAAGTCAGGGGTTGAGGCAGTCTACCTCTACCCTAGGTTAGTTGACTGCATTGAAAGTAACTTACCTGTTGAGGAATAATGTGGACCTTCCATTTAAGAGGGGAGGAAATGTTATGTATTGTGTGTTCTCCTCCCACCTGTGGTGGCGCTGTCACAGCAGTAAAATGGTTGGGTGTTCTCTTGGTTAAGTTTAGCTCTCTTTGTTCGGAACTCTCCAGAACTTCCTTTTCCCTTCGAATAAAGCCCTTCATGTTTGAATCTCTGAGTTCTGAGTTCTAATTGTGTCTAGGTAAAAAGGTACCGACACAACATCAACGACTGAGCCTCCACAGCCCTCTGGGGTAGAGAATTCCAAAGATTCACAAACCTCTGAGTGATGAAATTTCTCCTCATCTCAGTCCTAAATGGCCAAACCCTTATTCTGAGACTGTGACCCCTGGTTCTAGACTCCCCAGACCAGGGGAACCATCCTCCCTGCATCGACCCTGTCAAGCCCTGTAAGAATTGTGTATTTTTCAATGAGGTCACCGTTCATTCTTCTAAACTCTAGAGAATATAGGCCTAGTCTACTCAATCTCTCCTCAAAGGACAATCCTCCCATCCCAGGAACCAGTCTGGTGAACCTTCGTTGCACTCCCTCTATGGCAAGTATATCCTTCCTTAGGTAAGGAGACCAAAACTGTACACAGTACTCCAGGTGTGGTCTCGCCAGGGCCCCATATAATTGCAGTAAGACGTCTTTACTCTTATACTCAGATCTTCTTGTAATAAAGGTCAACATACCATTTGCTTTCCTAATTGCTTGC
Source organism: Somniosus microcephalus (assembly GCF_052327205.1). NCBI lineage: Eukaryota > Metazoa > Chordata > Chondrichthyes > Squaliformes > Somniosidae > Somniosus > Somniosus microcephalus. The sequence continues at coordinate 135,497,523 of NC_140998.1, forward strand.
TGTGATTCGTGTACAAGGACACCCAGGTCCCTCTGAACACCAACATTTCCCAATCTCTCACCATTTAAAAAATACTCTGCTTTTCTATTTTTCCTACCAAAGTGGATAACTTCACATTTCTCCACATTATATTTCATTTGTCCACTCACTTAGCCTATCTATATCCCCTTGAAGCCACTTTGAATCCTCCTCACAACTTACATTCCCGCATACCTTTGTATCATCAGCAAACTTGGACATATTACGTTTGGTCCCCTCATCCTATTTCATTGATAAAGATTGTGAATAGCTGTACCCTACTAGTTACAGCCTGCCAACCCGAAAATGACCCGTTTATTCCTACTCTCTGTTTTCTGTCCATTAACCAATCCTCAATCCATGCTAGTATATTACCCCCAATCCCATGAGTCCTAATTTTGTTTAATAACCTCTTGTGTGGCACCTTATCGAATGCCTTCTGAAAATCCAAATACACCACAGCCACAGGTTCCCCCTTATCTATTCTGCTAGTTACAACCTTAAAAAACTCCAACAGATTTTTCAAACATGATTTCCCTTTCATAAATCCATGTTGACTCTGCCAATCCTATTATTATTTTCTAAGTGTCCTGTTACCACGTCCTTAATAATAGATTCTAGCAATATCCCTACTACTGATTTCAGGCTAACTGGTCTGTAGTTCCCCATTTTCTCTCTCCCTCCTTTCTTAAATAGTGGGGTTACATTTGCTACCTTCTAGAATCTATGGAATTTTGGAAGATGACAACCAATGCATCCACTATCTCTGTAGCCACCTCTTTTAAAACCCTAGGATGTAGGCCATCAGGTTCAGGGGATTTATCGGCTTTCGGTCCCATTAATGCATTTAAGGGGAGGCTAGACAAGCATATAAGGGAGAAGGGTGCTGATAGATTTAGATGAGGAAATGCGGGAGGAAACTCGAGTAGAGCATAAACACCGGCATGGACTGGTTGGGCCGAATGGACTGTTTCTGTGCCGTATATCCTATGTAATCCTATGTAATCCAATCTACCTTAGCCAACTCGCCCCTCATACCTACGTAGCTTTGTTTAGATTTAAGACCCTAGTTTTGGATTTAACTAAATCAGTTTCAAACTCAATATAAAATGTTATCACATTATGGTCACTTTTCCCTCAAGACCCCTTTACTACAAGGTTATTAATTAATCCTTTCTCATTGCGCAATACTTGATCTAAAATAACCTGTTCCCTAGTTGGTTCCTCAACATACTCAACTAGAAAACTATCTTGTATACATTCCATGAATTTGTCCTCCACACTAATATTGCAAATTTGGTTTGCCTAGTCTATATGTAGATTAAAGTCCCCCATGATTACTGTATTACCATTTTTACATGTGCCTCTAATTTCCTGATTTATACTCTGCCCTACATTACAATTACTGTTTGGGGGCCTATAAACAACTCCCACCAATGTTTTCTGCCCCTTGCTCTTTCTTAGCTCCACCCAAATTGATTCTACTTCTTGATTTTTGGAGCTAAGATCCTTTCTCTCTGCTGTCTTTATCCCCTCCTCCTTTTCCAATTTGCCTATCTCTTCTAAAAGTTAAGTATTCTGGAATATTTAGTTCCCAAACTTGGCCACTTTGCAACCACGTCTCCGTAATGGCTATAAAATCAAACCTATTCATTTCTATCTGCGCTATTAATTCATCTATTTTGTTGCGAATGCTTCGCACATTCAGATATAGTGCCTTTAGCTTTGACTTTTTTCTATTTTTCCCTGATGTTACCTTAGTCACTGATGCCCTATTACCTTTGTTACTCTCTCTGACCCTTCCTGACCCACTCTGCTTATTTTTACCCAAAGCGCTACTCTGCTCTAGAGCCTTGACATTCCTCTTGCTGCTTTTAAATTTACTCTTTCCTGAATCCTCCCACCCCACCCCCTTCATTAGTTTAAAGCCCTCTCTACTGCCCTAGTTATTCGATTTGCCAGGACACTGGTTCCAGCCAGGTTTAAGCGGAGCCTGTCCCATCGGAACAGTTCCCTCTTTCCCCAGTACTGCTGCCAGTGCCCCATGAACTGAAACCCCTTCCTCCCATACCACTCTTTGAGCCACGCATTCAAACCTCTAATCTGTTTTTCCCTATGCCAATTTGCGCGTGGCTCAGGTAACTAACAATCCAGAGATTATTACCTTTGAGGTTTTGCTTTTTAATTTGGATCCTAGCTCCTCAAACTCCCTTAGCAGGACCTTATTCCTGGTTCTACCTATGTCGTTGGTTCCTACGTCGACCATGACAACTGGAACCTCCCCCTCCCACTCCAAGTTCTTCTCCAGCCACGAGGAGATGTCCTTAACCCTGGCACCGGGCAGGCAACACAGCCTTCGGTACTCCCTGTCGTGGCTGCAGAGAACAGTATCTATACCTCTGACTATACTGTTGCCTATCACAACTACATTCCCTTTCACTCCCCCCACTTGAATGGCCTCCTGTTCCACGGTGCCATGGGTCAGTTTTCCCATCCTCCCTGCAGTCCTTGTTCTCATCCATACAGGCAGCAACTACCTCATACCTGTTGGACAAGGTCAAGGGCTGAGGCTCCTCCAACACTATATCTTGGGTCCCCATACCTTCCTGACTCGCAGTCACACGATCCTGTCCCTGACCATTGACTAACTCTAAACTATTGCTTAACCGAAGGGGTGTGACTGCCTCCTAGAACAAAGGAGGGAATTTTTCGGGGGGGTCAGCAGGGGCGTTTGGAGGTGGGTCAGCTGGGAAAATGTTTGTTTTGGACAGCGGGTAGGGAACCCGCTGTCAACCTCCTCGCTAGTCTCCCAAATATCGGGGCTGTCATTGCTGAACACATCCGACACCAAGCGACGGGGGAGGCAATTTACATCATTAGAGAATTGTTAAGAGGCAATTAACTAGTATTTTATGCTTACATTTAGATTTCTAGAGTTCGCCAGCGACTTCCCCGCTGCTCGGGGATCACGTCAGGTAAGGAGGTCGGGTGTTGTGTCAGCATGGGATGATTTCTAAACTTGACAGCTGCAAATGGTGTATAAAAGCTCCCATTTCATAGCTGTTCACTTTCCAAAGTTGGAAGCTGTTACTTACTACATTTGGAAGACAGATTGAACTTTATGCAGCTTGCAAGTGTTTGGAGCTAACTTTCTATCCAGTTCATTGGAACAACCTATTGACAGATCGCTTCTGAAATCTCAACCTCACCTGCCATCTATTCCATCAGCATCGGTGCCCTTGAAAAAATCTCACCTTGGTCCTCAGAATCCCACCACGATCAGCCCCAACACCAGCATCACCAACAACATCAACCTTCTCCGCAATCAACTGATGCTGCACAGCACAGAGGGCATCAGCACCCAACCACATTGCTGCCCGGGACGCCAGGGATGGCCTCACCATGGCCACATTTACTTCACTTGATGTTGTACACCCTGGCTGCCACATGATGCGCCAGGTTGGCACCAACCCACACCAACACTATAAAGCATCCCTACAATGTCCAGGCCAATCCTTTCACACTCATCGCCATTGCGGGGGGTTCTGTTATGTCTCACCATTCACTGCAACTCACTAAGCCACTTTCAAAGGTGCACACAAATCTGTCCAAGAACACAAAGTGTTGAAAATAAAGATTTCAATGTTTGACAGCACATTAGCAGAAACTTCACCTGAACATTGGCTAAAACACCCAAGTGTCTACCCTTGTGTGTTGTTAGTTGGTATGATTGCACTAGGATGAGGGTGAGTGTGAGGAATGGCTAGTGAGATGGGGAAGTATAATGTAGACAGAGAGGGGTGGATGGAGGTGCAAGGTAAGTTGGTGTGAGTAAGGATGTGCAGCAGTAGGGTAGGGAAGGCAGACTGATTGGATATGATGAGAGGCACTGCAGGATGAGGTTGAGTGTGGCTTTGCAGTAACTTTTCGTGATCTACTGAGATAATTGAAAGGTTTGCACCACTGCAGCCTGGAACTCCTGATGACATCCCTGCTTGTGTCCTCTGGTGCAATGTGCAACCAGGCTGCGTTGGTCTCCTGGGGAGGTCTCTTTCACCCATGGGAAGGGAACAGGACCGCCCTGCGTGCTGTGACTCCCCCCATAAGCATATGGAGGGAGTCATGGGAGAGCCTGGGTGCAGCCGTGCACCTCTGTGCAGTGATTGTCAGTGTTTGCAGCACCTCAATGCTGTAGAACACGAACAGCAGACTGTCAAAAACAATTTGCGCATGGTCCCTTTAAGAAAACCGGTTGATGACGCGTCATCAAGTGACATCATCAGACCCGCTTCCTCCAATTGGCCGGGAAATGCACTGGGTGGGCTTAACAAGCCCAATCAGCGCTCAATTCTTTTCAAGGAGCGGGATGGAACCAGCAGTGGGGTTGCACCCCGCCATTGACCTGCCTCGGTAGGTAAAGTAGCAGCCAAAGTGTCCCGGTAACTCTCCCCTTCCCTGCTGCATCGCAATGTCTGAAGGTTGGACTCCAGCTCAACAACTCAGTGCCGAAGTTCCTTGAGCTGTAGGCACTTACCGCAGATGTGGTTGCTCGGGATCTCATTGGCCTCCACCAAATCCCACATGCTGCAGTTACGCCACACCACCTGCACTGGCATCTCTATCTAACTTTATTTTATTTATATAATTAGTTACAGTATTTATTCAAATGATTATTTTAACTTTTAATTTTTAGTTTTAATTACTTAATTTAGTTTAAGTTATTAATTCAATAAAGTTATAGTAGTTAATACTCTCCCAGTTCTGAATTTAATCCACTTACCTAACCTAGAGAGCAAAAGAGCTGTAATACTCACCAACCAATCACCTACCTGCTGTCCTGTGACGTCACTCCTCTTTTTTTTTGTTTTTTTAAGCCACCAGCTCTGCTCCCGCTCAGGTCCGCGCTGTGTCCTGGGCCTTCTCCCGCTCAGGTCCGCGCTGTGTCCTGGGCCTTCTCCCGCTCAGGTCCGCGCTGTGTCCTGGGCCTTCTCCCGCTCAGGTCCGCGCTGTGTCCTGGGCCTTCTCCCGCTCAGGTCCGCGCTGTGTCCTGGGCCTTCTCCCGCTCAGGTCCGCGCTGTGTCCTGGGCCTTCTCCCGCTCAGGTCCGCGCTGTGTCCTGGGCCTTCTCCCGCTCAGGTCCGCGCTGTGTCCTGGGCCTTCTCCCGCTCAGGTCCGCGCTGTGTCCTGGGCCTTCTCCCGCTCAGGTCCGCGCTGTGTCCTGGGCCTTCTCCCGCTCAGGTCCGCGCTGTGTCCTGGGCCTTCTCCCGCTCAGGTCCGCGCTGTGTCCTGGGCCTTCTCCCGCTCAGGTCCGCGCTGTGTCCTGGGCCTTCTCCCGCTCAGGTCCGCGCTGTGTCCTGGGCCTTCTCCCGCTCAGGTCCGCGCTGTGTCCTGGGCCTTCTCCGGTGCTTCCTTTAAGCCGCTCCCGCTCAGGTCCGCGCTGTGCAATATAAATGCAAATCTTTCAGATGAGCATGCTATTGGACTGCCATGGTAGACCCATCGTTTCAGCCTGTTCTTGCCCCACGGAACTTATCTCTTCCTATCTCAACTCTATTTTTTCTCCCCTTGTTCAGTCTCTTCCCACCTACATCTGCAACTCTTCCAACGCCCTCCGCCACTTTAACAGTTTCCCGGCCCCAACCGTCTCCTTTTCACTATGGACGTACAATCCCTCTACACCTCCATCCCCCACCAAGATGGCCTGAGGGCGCTCCGCTTCTTCCTTGAACAGAGGCCCAACCAGTCCCTATCCACCACCCCCTCCTCCGCCTGGCTGAACTTGTTCTCACATTGAACAACTTCTCCTTTGACTCCACTCATTTCCTCCAAATCAAAGGTGTTGCTATGGGTACCCGCATAGGTCCTAGCTATGCCTGCCTTTTCGTGGGATATGTGGAACACTCTTTGTTCCAGTCCTACTCGAGTCCCCTCCCTCACCTCTTTTTTCGGTATATTGATAACAGTATCGGTGCCGTCTCCTGCTCTCGCCCTGAACTAGAAAATTTCATTCACTTTGCTTCCAATTTCCTCCCTTCCCTCACCTTCACATGGTCCATCTCCGACTCTTCCCTTCACTTCCTCGGCTTCTCCGTCTCCATCTCTGGGGATAGGTTATTGACAAACATTCACTACAAGCCCACTGAATCCCACAGCTACCTGGACTACACTTCCTCCCACCCCGCCTCCTGCAAGGACTCTATTCCATTCTCCCAGTTTCTCCGTCTCCGCCGCATCTGCTCCGACAATGCCACTTTCCATACCAGTGCTTCCGACATGTCTTCCTTTTTCCTCAACCGAGGATTCCCCTCTACTGTGGTTGACACGGCCCTCGACCGTGTCCGTTTTATCTCCCGCACTTCTGCCCTCACCTCTGCCCCTCCCTCCCAGAACCACGATAGGGTTCCCCTTGTCCTCACCTTTCACCCCACCAGCCTCCACATTCAACGGATCATCCTCCACCATTTCTGCCACCTCCAACGTGATCCCACCACCAAACGCATCTTCCCCTCACCTCCCCTTTCGGCATTCCGCAGGGACCGCTCCCTCCGCGACACCCTAGTCCACTCCTCTACCACCCCCAGCACCCCTTCCCCTTCGCCCGGCACTTTCCGTGCAAGCACAGGAGATGCAACACATGTGCTTATACCTCCCCCCTTCCCACTGTCCAGGGCCCCAAACACCCCTTCCAGGTGAAACAGCGATTTACTTGTACTTCTTGCAATTTAGTATACTGTATTCGCTGCTCACGATGCGGTCTCCTCTACATTGGGGAGACCAAATGCATATTGGGTGACCGCTTTGCGGAACACCTCCATTCAGTCCGTAAGGGGGACCCCGAGCTTCCGGTGGCCTGTCACTTTAATTCACCGCGCCATTCCCACTCAGACCTCGGCTCTTGCATTGTTCCACGGAAGCTCAGCGTAAGCTCAAGGAACAGCACCTCATCTTTCGATTAGGCACTCTACAGCCCTCTGGTCTCAACATAGAGTTCAACAATTTCAGATCATAACCTCGGTCCCTATCACATATATATATTTTCTTCTTTTTTTATCCACACTTTTTGTTTGGCTGCTTTTTTTCTCTCCCACATGGCAGCTGTCCTTCATTCTGCCAGTGCAATTCACACTCCATCTAGAGCCATCCTTTGTTCCTTAACCTGTCCCATTACCATCTCCTCTTGCCTTGAATATCTCTCAATGTCTCTTAATCTCTCCTGCTTTCTATGCTATAACTGACCTTCCCTTTTGTTCTCTCATCCCCTCCCCCTTTTCCCAGCCCCTAAACTTGCTTTCCATTTCCTGCTTTTTTCCACTTCTGACGAAGGGTCATCGACCTGAAACATTAACTCTGTTTCTCTCTCCACGGATGCTGCCTGGCCTGCTGAGTTTTTACAGCGTTTTCTGTTATTTCAGATTTCCAGCATCCGCAGTATCGTATCGTGCTATTGTTTTCTATTTTACCATACTGCCATCTACAGTTTAGATATAATAGTGCATTTTATTCAAGCTTTGGCTTTCTAAATATAGCAATATTTAAAAATAAAGGGTCTGATAGTTTTTCCCCTTCCTATTTTATCTCCTGAAATCACTGATTCCACTTCATGGCAGGGAATGGCTCTTTGGGCATTGACTCCTCTCCAGTACCTCGACCACTGTCCATGTTTGCATCTGGACAATGAGTGCTGAATTCAGATGTTTGCTTTACTGCTGAGAAAAAAAAATCATAAAAATCAATAAGTAGTCTTAATAACCAATAATTTCACTTTTTAAGATAGTGAGGAAAATTTGTAATTAAGAAATCTGTCATTTGCTTCACATTTGAGAATGATCTGGGCATTAAAAAAACCTGTCAGTTTTAAAATCCAACAGGTTGTGGTCCCAATACCCTGTTCATGTAATTTACTAAAAGGATTGAATAACTCAAAAACCACTGAGCTCGATTACCAATTAACAACATTGACACAGGGCTCTGAACAGTGAAAAAATGTTGGGTTAGGAGTGAAATTTCTGATCTCATTGAGTGAGTGAAAGGCACATTTTAAATAAATTGAGCTGTGGTTGATTTTTAAGAGGGATCAAATGTTTTACATTGGAATTGGGTGAGTTGGTTTCCAGTTAACTGAGTGGGCTCAAACTGCAGCCCTCCTGGGCCGGGCCTCTCTGCTGCTCCCTCCGGAACGGCCGAGTCGCTGCACAGGCGGAAGCGGAAGTGTGCGTGCAGCGGTAAAAAGATTCCCCGGAGTCCAAGGCTGCTTTGACTGTTTGCCTCCAGCCGGGAGAGGTGAGTATTGAGGGGCTCTACCGGTCGACACGGCCCGGTCAGGTGTGATGGGCCCGCTGAGCAGGAGCAAGACGCTGAAGTTCGGGATACCCATGCTGGTGAGTGATCGCGGGAGAGAGGGGGGAATAACGAGGGAGGGAGAGAGAGAGAGAGAGGGGGATAACGAGGGAGAGAGAGGGGGGGATAACGAGGGAGAGAGAGAGAGAGGGATAACGAGGGAGAGAGGGGGATAACGAGGGAGGGAGAGAGAGAGGGGGATAACGAGGGAGGGAGAGAGAGGGGGATAACGAGGGAGGGAGAGAGAGGGGGATAACGAGGGAGAGAGAGAGGGGGATAACGAGGGAGAGAGGGGGATAACGAGGGAGAGAGAGAGGGGGATAACGAGGGAGGGAGAGAGAGAGGGGGATAACGAGGGAGGGAGAGAGAGAGAGAGAGAGGGGGATAACGAGGGAGAGAGAGAGGGGGATAACGAGGGAGAGAGAGAGGGGGATAACGAGGGAGGGAGAGAGAGGGGGATAACGAGGGAGGGAGAGAGAGGGGGATAACGAGGGAGGGAGAGAGAGGGGGATAACGAGGGAGGGAGCGAGAGGGGGATAACGAGGGAGGGAGAGAGAGGGGGATAACGAGGGAGGGAGCGAGAGGGGGATAACGAGGGAGGGAGCGAGAGAGGGGGATAACGAGGGAGGGAGCGAGAGAGGGGGATAACGAGGGAGGGAGAGAGAGAGGGGGATAACGAGGGAGGGAGCGAGAGAGGGGGATAACGAGGGAGGGAGCAAGAGGGGGATAACGAGGGAGGGAGCGAGAGAGGGAGATAACGAGGGAGGGAGCGAGAGAGGGGGATAACGAGGGAGGGAGCGAGAGGGGGATAACGAGGGAGGGAGCGAGAGAGGGGGATAACGAGGGAGGGAGCGAGAGGGGGGATAACGAGGGAGGGAGCGAGGGAGGGAGCGAGAGAGGGGGATAACGAGGGAGGGAGCGAGAGGGGGATAACGAGGGAGGGAGCGAGAGAGGGGGATAACGAGGGAGGGAGCGAGAGAGGGGGATAACGAGGGAGGGAGCGAGAGAGGGAGATAACGAGGGAGGGAGCGAGAGAGGGGGATAACGAGGGAGGGAGCGAGAGGGGGGATAACGAGGGAGGGAGCGAGAGGGGGATAACGAGGGAGGGAGCGAGAGAGGGGGATAACGAGGGAGGGAGCGAGAGAGGGGGATAACGAGGGAGGGAGCGAGAGAGGGGGATAACGAGGGAGGGAGCGAGAGAGGGGGATAACGAGGGAGGGAGCAAGAGGGGGATAACGAGGGAGGGAGCGAGAGAGGGGGGATAACGAGGGAGGGAGCGAGAGGGGGATAACGAGGGAGGGAGCGAGAGAGGGGGATAACGAGGGAGGGAGCGAGAGAGGGGGATAACGAGGGAGGGAGCGAGAGAGGGGGATAACGAGGGAGGGAGCGAGAGAGGGGGATAACGAGGGAGGGAGCGAGGGGGATAACGAGGGAGGGAGCGAGAGAGGGGGATAACGAGGGAGGGAGCGAGAGAGGGGGATAACGAGGGAGGGAGCGAGAGGGGATAACGAGGGAGGGAGCGAGAGAGGGGGATAACGAGGGAGGGAGCGAGAGGGGGATAACGAGGGAGGGAGCGAGAGAGGGGGATAACGAGGGAGGGAGCGAGAGAGGGGGATAACGAGGGAGGGAGCGAGAGAGGGGGATAACGAGGGAGGGAGCGAGAGAGGGGGATAACGAGGGAGGGAGCGAGAGAGGGGGATAACGAGGGAGGGAGCGAGAGAGGGGGATAACGAGGGAGGGAGCGAGAGAGGGGGATAACGAGGGAGGGAGAGAGGGGGATAACGAGGGAGGGAGAGAGCGAGGGGGATAACGAGGGAGGGAGAGAGGGGGATAACGAGGGAGGGAGAGAGAGAGGGGGATAACGAGGGAGGGAGAGAGAGGGGGATAACGAGGGAGGGAGAGAGGGGGATAACGAGGGAGAGAGGGGGATAACGAGGGAGAGAGAGAGGGGGATAACGAGGGAGGGAGAGAGAGAGGGGGATAACGAGGGAGGGAGAGAGAGAGAGGGGGATAACGAGGGAGGGAGAGAGAGGGGGATAACGAGGGAGGGAGAGAGAGAGGGGGATAACGAGGGAGGGAGAGAGAGGGGGATAACGAGGGAGGGAGAGAGAGGGGGATAACGAGGGAGGGAGCGAGAGAGGGGGATAACGAGGGAGGGAGCGAGAGAGGGGGATAACGAGGGAGGGAGCGAGAGAGGGGGATAACGAGGGAGGGAGCGAGAGAGGGGGATAACGAGGGAGGGAGCGAGAGGGGGATAACGAGGGAGGGAGCGAGAGAGGGAGATAACGAGGGAGGGAGCGAGAGAGGGGGATAACGAGGGAGGGAGCGAGAGGGGGATAACGAGGGAGGGAGCGAGAGGGGGATAACGAGGGAGGGAGCGAGAGGGGGGATAACGAGGGAGGGAGCGAGGGAGGGAGCGAGAGAGGGGGATAACGAGGGAGGGAGCGAGAGGGGGATAACGAGGGAGGGAGCGAGAGAGGGGGATAACGAGGGAGGGAGCGAGAGAGGGGGATAACGAGGGAGGGAGCGAGAGAGGGAGATAACGAGGGAGGGAGCGAGAGAGGGGGATAACGAGGGAGGGAGCGAGGGGGATAACGAGGGAGGGAGCGAGAGAGGGGGATAACGAGGGAGGGAGCGAGAGGGGGGATAGCGAGGGAGGGAGCGAGAGGGGGATAACGAGGGAGGGAGCGAGAGGGGGATAACGAGGGAGGGAGCGAGAGAGGGGGATAACGAGGGAGGGAGCGAGAGAGGGGGATAACGAGGGAGGGAGCGAGAGAGGGGGATAACGAGGGAGGGAGCGAGAGAGAGGGGGATAACGAGGGAGGGAGAGGGGGATAACGAGGGAGGGAGAGAGGGGGATAACGAGGGAGGGAGAGAGAGAGAGAGGGGGATAACGAGGGAGGGAGGGGGATAACGAGGGAGGGAGGGGGATAACGAGGGAGAGAGGAGGATAACGAGGGAGAGAGAGGAGGATAACGAGGGAGAGAGAGGGGGATAACGAGGGAGGGAGAGAGAGAGAGGGGGATAACGAGGGAGGGAGGGGGATAACGAGGGAGGGAGGGGGAGAGGGGGATAACGAGGGAGGGAGAGAGAGAGAGGGGGATAACGAGGGAGGGAGAGGGGGATAACGAGGGAGGGAGAGAGGGGGATAACGAGGGAGGGAGAGAGAGAGAGGGGGATAACGAGGGAAGGGAGGGGGATAACGAGGGAGGGAGGGGGATAACGAGGGAGGGAGGGGGATAACGAGGAGGGAGGGGGATAACGAGGGAGAGAGGAGGATAACGAGGGAGAGAGAGGGGGATAACGAGGGAGAGAGGAGGATAACGAGCGGGAGAGAGAGGGATAACGAGGGGGAGAGAGAGGGATAACGAGGGGAGAGAGACAGAGAGTGGGATAACGAGGGAGAGAGAGAGAGGGGGATAACGAGGGGGAGAGAGAGAGAGGGGGATAACGAGGGGGGAGAGAGAGGGATAACGAGGGAGAGAGAGAGAGGGGGATAACGAGGGAGAGAGAGGGGGATAACGAGGGGGAGAGAGAGAGAGAGAGGGGGATAACGAGGGAGAGAGAGGGGGATAACGAGGGAGAGAGAGGGGATAACGAGGGAGAGAGAGAGGGGGATAACGAGGGAGAGAGAGAGGGGGATAACGAGGAGAGAGAGAGAGAGAGGGGGATAACGAGAGAGAGAGAGGGGGATAACGAGAGAGAGAGAGGGGGATAACGAGAGAGAGTGGGATAACGAGAGAGAGTGGGATAACGAGGGAGAGAGAGAGAGGGGGATAACGAGGGGGAGAGAGAGAGAGAGGGGGCTAACGAGGGGGAGAGAGAGAGAGAGGGGGAGAGAGAGGGGGATAACGAGGGAGAGAGGGGGATAACGAGGGAGAGAGAGGGGGATAACGAGGGGGAGAGAGAGAGGGGGATAACGAGGGGGAGAGAGAGAGGGGGATAACGAGGGGGAGAGAGAGAGGGGGATAACGAGAGAGAGAGAGAGAGAGAGAGAGAGGATAACGAGGGAGAGGGGGATAACGAGGGAGAGAGGGGGATAACGAGGGAGAGGGAGAGAGGGGGATAACGAGGGAGCGAGAGAGAGGGGGATAACGAGGGAGAGAGAGGGGGATAACGAGGGAGAGAGAGAGAGGGGGATAACGAGGGAGAGAGAGAGAGGGGGATAACGAGGGGGAGAGAGAGAGAGGGGGATAACGAGGGGGAGAGAGAGAGAGGGGGATAACGAGGGGGAGAGAGAGAGAGAGGGGGATAACGAGGGGGAGAGAGGGGGATAACGAGGGAGAGAGAGAGGGGGGGATAACGAGGGAGAGCGAGAGAGAGGGGGATAACGAGAGACTCCATCTGGCATGACGGTTTATTCCTGAAACTTATCGAAAGCAGGGTAGGGGGAAAAACATATGATGTAATTAAATCAATGTATACAAACAACAAATGTGCTGTTAAAATTGGAGACAAACAAACAAAATACTTCCCACAGAGGCGGGGGGTGATGCAGGGCTCGCCAATCTCACCGACACTCTTTAATATTTACATAAATGAATTGGCAAAACTACTTGAACAATCTACAGCACCCGGCCTCACCCTATATGAATCCAAGGTTAAATTCCTCCTCTATGCAGACGACCTGGTTCTGCTGTCACCAACTAAGGAGGGTCTACAGCAGAACCTGGATCTCACAGAATCACAGATCACAGAAACCCCACAGTGCAGATAGAGGCCATTTCAGCCCATCGAGCCTGCACCGACACATGTCCCACCCAATCCCCATAACCCCTACTGGATCTGCTGGAGTCATACTGCCAGACTTGGGCCATGACAATAAATCCCCAAAAAACCAAAGTCCTTGTGTTCCAGCAAAGATCCAGACATCAGGGACCCAAAATAAATTTCACACTAGGAACAACCAAAATTGAACAAATCAGTAACTACACATACTTGGGCTTAAAAATCAGCTCTACGGGAAATTTTCATCTGGCTGTGAATGAACTGAAAGAGAAAGCAAGAAGGGCTTTCTATGCCATTAAAAAATCAATCCAAATAGAAATCCCAATTAGCATTTGGTTCAAAATTTTCAAATCAGTAATTGAACCAATTGCACTCTATGGCAGTGAGGTGTGGGGACCGCTAACACAAGAAGGCCTAGAAATTGAGTTTGCGCTGCGCCAGGGCTTCAGCGCCGGAAGTTAGCGCCAGCGCTAAGTCCCTTTGTGCGCGCCAAAAATTCAGTAGCGCCGCGCCCAAACGGCTGCCGGCGCTACTGAAGGGTTTTAGCGCCTGAAAACTGGCGCAACGCGCCGCATTGCGGCGCTATTCCGGCGCTGCGGCGCCCGCTGCGGGTGCGGCAGGCTTGGGAAGTGCAGGCCTCCTCCTTCCGTTAAGGAGGAGCTGCCTGCACCCGGCCGCGGCCCACGCAAATCTCTTCAAAAATGAGCCCGGCACCTCGGACAAGTGCCGGGCTTGCATCTGTTCCGGGGAGGGTGGGGGAGAAGTCCGGGGAGGGAGCTGCGGGCAGGCGGCCGGCGGGAAAGCAGCCGGCCGCCGCGCCTCCTTAAAGCGCCGGCGCAGACTCCGGCAACACTCGTTTGCCGGAGTCTTAGTTGAGGTTGCCACTGGCGAGGCGGCCGCAACTGAATTTCGGCTTGGGGCCGGGTTACTACGGCAACCGGGACGCTGCGCACACCGATGACGTCATCGGTGCCGGCGCAGCGCTACCGGTCTACCGCCGCGGAAGGGCCCCAGGCAATTTAGGAACCGGCGCCAATTGCAACGCTAGGCCCTCTAGCGCCGCAAAATCGGTGCTAAGGGCACTGAATTTCTAGGCCGAAGAATTTGCAAAATGGGACAAACACCCAATTGAGATCCTACATGCAGAATTCTGTAAAAGTATACTCCAGACTCAAAGGAAAACCGTAAACAGTGCATGCAGGGCAGAACTAGGCCAATATCCATTAATAATCACTATCCAAAAAAGAGCCACCAAATTTTGGAAACACCTAGAAATGAGCAACCCCCAATGCTATCACTACGAAGCCCTGAAATGCCAAGAGAGGACCATAAAGAAGAATACCCTCAGTCAACTAGTCCTGGGACTCAGGGAAGTAACTACTAACACTACTAACAATAACCAGCCCCAGGACAGTGACAGCGTAACACAAAGAATTCGACCCAACACAATCGTCGCTAAGCAAAAGGAAAAATATCTGTCATATTGGGCAGAAACAACAAAAACCCAAAGCAAACTCAATTGCTACTTGGCCCTAAACAGACAATACAACATGGCTGATTACCTGACCATGGTAAAGAATAGCAAACTGAGAAAAACTTTGACAATGTACAGACTTAGTGAACATAACCTGGCGATCGAAAAAGGTAGACACAGACAGACCCAGCTACCAAGAGAGGACAGGATATGCTCTCACTGCAGTCAGGGAGTGGTGGAGACAGAGATGCACTTCCTCACAGCTTGTAGAAAATATCAGGACATAAGGGAGAATTTCTACCCAAAATTCACAAAAATATGCCCGGAATTCAGAAATTTGAATGACGACCAAAAACTCCCATACCTACTAGGGGAAGAGAGAAATTGCATAACACTAGCGGCACACTATGTTACAGCTTGCCATAAACAGAGGGACAACCAGCAAATATAAGAAAAGAGTATATATAAATTATGAAAGTATATATTTATACACTCAGGGATATATCTGTTTATACACTGTATGGATAGATCTGTATTTTTGTGAACAAACATGAATGTTTTCCGATGCTTTGGCAACATAAGATGTAACTTGTCATGCCAATAAAGCGATTTGAATTGAATTGAATTGAGAGAGGGGGATAACGAGGGAGAGAGAGAGAGGGGGATAACGAGGGAGAGAGAGAGGGGGATAACGAGGGGGAGAGAGAGAGAGGGGGATAACGAGGGAGGGAGAGAGGGGGATAACGAGGGAGAGGGAGAGAGGGGATAACGAGGGAGAGAGGGGGATAACGAGGGAGAGGGAGAGAGGGGGATAACGAGGGGGGAGAGAGAGGGGGGATAACGAGGGGGAGAGAGGGGGGGAGAGAGAGGGGGATAACACGGGGGGGAGAGAGGGGGATAACGAGGGGGCGAGAGAGGGGGATAACGAGGGAGAGAGAGGGGGATAACGAGGGAGGGAGAGAGGGGGATAACGAGGGAGGGAGAGAGGGGGATAACGAGGGAGAGGGGGATAACGAGAGAGAGGGGGATAACGAGGGAGAGGGAGAGAGGGGGATAACGAGGGAGAGGGGGATAACGAGGGAGAGGGAGAGAGGGGGATAACGAGGGAGAGGGAGAGAGGGGGATAAAGAGGAGAGAGGGGGATAACGAGGGAGAGGGAGAGAGGGGGATAACGAGGGAGAGGGGATAACGGGGAGAGAGAGGGGGATAACGAGGGAGAGAGGGGGATAACGAGGGAGAGAGAGGGAGATAACGGGGGTGAGAGAGGGAGATAACGGGGGAGGGAGAGAGGGGGCTAACGGGGGAGGGAGTGGAGATAACTGGGAGGGAGAGAAGGGGGATAACGCGGGAGAGGGGGATAACGAGGGAGAGAGAGGGGGATAACGAGGGAGAGAGAGAGAATAACGAGGGAGAGGGGGGATAACGAGGGGAGGGGGATAACGAGGGAGGGGGGATAACGAGGGAGGGGGATAACGGGCGAGGGACGGGATAACGAGAGAGAGAGAGGAGATAACGGTGGGGAGAGAGGGGATAACGAGGGGGGGGGGAGAGAGAGAGGGGGGATAACGAGGGAGAGAGAGGATAACCGAGAGAGTGGGGGAATGTCGGGGGGAGAGAGAGAGGGGATAACGGGGGGGAGAGGGGATAACGGGGGGGAGAGAGGGGATAACGGGGGAGAGGGAGGGAGAGAGGAGATAGCGGGGGAGGGAGAGAGGGGATAACGGGGGAGGGAGAGAGGGGATAACGAGGGATGGGGGAGAGGGGGATAACGGCGGGGGGGAGAGAGGGGATAACTGGAGGGGAGAGAGGGAGGGGATAACGGGGGGAGAGGGAGAGAGGGGATAACGGGGAGGGAGAGAGGGGATAACGGGGAGGGAGAGGGGATAACGAGGGATGGGGGAGAGGGGGGATAACGGCGGGGGGAGAGGGGATAACTGGAGGGGAGAGAGGGAGGGGATAACGGGGGGGAGGGAGGGAGAGGAGATAGCGGGGGAGGGAGAGAGGGGATAACGGGGGAGGGAGAGAGCAGATAACGAGGGAGAGAGAGGGGAGATAACGGGGGAGGGAGAGGGGGGGATGTCGGGGGGAGAGAGCGAGAGGGGATAGCGGGGGGGAGAGAGCGGGGATAACGGGGGGAGAGGGGATGTCGGGGGGGAGAGAGCGAGAGGGGATAGCGGGGGGGGAGAGAGCGGGGATAACGGGGGGAGAGAGGGGATAACGGGGGGGAGAGAGGGGGGATAACGGGGGGCGGGGGAGAGAGAGAGGGGGGATAACGGGGGGGGAAAGAGAGTTGGTTAACGGGGGGGAGAGAGGGGGGAGAGAGAGAGGGGGTTAACGGGGGGGATAGAGAGAGGGAGTTAACGGGGGGGAGAGAGAGGGGGGGATAACGGGGGGGAGAGAGAGAGAGGGCGGATAACGGGGGGGAGGGGGGATAACGGGGGGGGGGAGAGAGAGGGGGGATAACGGGGGGGGGAGAGGGGGGATAACGGGGGGGGAGGGGGGGATAACGAGGGAGAGGGGGGGATAACGGACGAGAGAGGGGAGATAACGGGGGGGAGGGGGGATAACGAGGGAGAGGGGGGATAACGGGCGAGAGAGGGGAGTTAACGGGGGGGAGAGAGAGGGGGGGATAACGGGGGGGAGAGAGAGAGAGGGCGGATAACGGGGGGGAGGGGGGATAACGAGGGGGGGGAGAGAGATGGGGATAACGAGGGAGAGAGGATAATGGGAGAGGGAGAGGATAACAGAGAGAGTGGGGGGATGTTGGGGGGAGAGAGAGGGGATGGCGGGGGAGAGAGGGATAACGGGGAGAGGGGGATAACGAGGGGGGAGAGAGGGGGATAACGGGGGGAGAGATAGGGGATAATGGGGGGGAGAGGGGATAACGGGGGGGGAGAGGGGATAACGGGAGGGGAGAGAGGGAGGAGATAACGGGGGGAGAGAGAGAGACGGGATAACGGGGGGGGAGAAAGGGGGACGGATAGCGAGGGAGGGAGAGAGAGGGGATAACGAGGGAGAGGGGATAACGGGGGGGGAGAGAGGGGATAACGGGGGGGGGGAGAGAGGGGATAACGGGGGGGGAGAGAGGGGATAACGGGGGGGAGAGAGGAGATAACGAGGGGGGAGAGAGGGGATAACGGGGGGGGGAGAGAGAGAGGGGATAATGGGGGGGAGAGAGAGGGGGGATAACGGGGGGGAGAGAGAGGGGATAACGGGGGGGAGAGAGACGGGGATAACGGGGGGGAGAGAGGGGATAACGGGGGGGAGAGAGGGGATAACGGGGGGGGAGAGAGGGGATAACGGGGGGGAGAGAGAGGGGATAACGGGGGGGAGAGAGGGGATAACGGGAGAGAGAGAGAGGGGGATAACGGGGAGAGAGAGAGAGGGGATAACGGGGGGGGGGGGGGAGAGGGGATAACGGGGGGGAGAGGGGGATAACGGGGGGGAGAGAGAGGGGATAACCGGGGGGGGGAGAGAGGGATAACGCGGGGGGGGGTGGAGAGAGGATAACGGGGGGGGGGGAGAGATGGGTTAACGGGGGGGAGAGAGGGGCTAACGAGGGGGGGGATCACTTGGGGGGGGGGGAGAGGGGATAACGGGGGAGAGAGAGAGGATAACGGGGGGGATAGCGGGGGAGGGAGAGAGGGGCTAACGGGGGAGGGAGAGAGGGGATAACGGGGGAGGGAGAGAGGGGGATAACGGAGGGAGAGAGGGGATAACGGGATGGAGAGAGAGGAGATAACGGGGGAGGGAGAGAGAGAGAGAAGGGATAACGGAGAGAGAGGGGATAACGGGGGGGGAGAGAGAGGGGATAACAGCGGGGGGGAGAGGGGATAACGATGGGGGGGGGAGAGAGAGAGGGGGGGATAACGGGGGGGGAGAGAGAGGGGGGATAACGGGGTGGGAGAGAGAGGGGATAACGGGGGTGAGGGGG